>NW_021621605.1:0-50230 GCF_004785775.1 Grammomys surdaster
CACTGCCACTCAGCTTGGAAAAGTCAATCTTGATTCCCCCATGGCAGAATCATTTCTCCATGATCTTCTTGCTTTATTCTGGAGCCATATTTTTTTTTTTAACAAAAGAAACACATTGGATTAAAAGAACATGAATGGGGTTTTTAACTGTAGATAGTCTAGAATATATTATTTAAATGCTTTTCCATGTTTACAGCATTTGGTTTTATATCAGTAGATCACGTGGGGCTGATCTCAGAAGCAGAACAATGGTTATTCATTATTACACCTTCATTTAAATATAGCAGGCCTTGTTATGCTTTTGGGGGGATTTTATCATGTTAATTTAAAAATACATACTATTTCATTTTCTCAGAAAATGAGATGATCATTTGAAGGGATTGTATTTTTTTTCTCTCTTTAGGCCTGGGCTGGTAAGCACAGGGCTATGTGAATACTTCAGCTGTACCCTATTCGTGAGTCAGAGTGCTCTGATCCTCTTTTATGGAACCTATCTTTTATTATTTTCCTCAGATATCTTTGCCTTTTCCATTCTTGCCTGTTGTGCTGGGGATATGGACTTGTTTCTCCTTTCACAGAGGACACTGAGGTTGTCTGAATCTCCGCTGGGATGTGACGTTTCTCAGTCTTCACTTTTAACTTTCCAGACTCAGATGATCATCTGGGTTCTTGTGACCTCTCTTGATCCTTCTGAGATGCTGTCCCTGTGTTTTCCTTCGGTGCTTTCTCCACCTCCACATTTTAATGTTCTTATTTTTCTTTTTTCTTAGCAAAGCATGCTTAAGTTACTTCTACCTTAAACACACACTAACAAAAAAAAAAAAAGAATTTCACTTTTCTACCTATACCATATATATTTTTATCATTAATCCTGTGTTTTTCCTCAATAAACAGCTTGTACCTTGCTCATTGTTTCCTTGGGAAATTGGAATAGGGCCTGTATTCTCATCTTTCCACCAAAAGCACATCTTCAAAGTTCATAATTTTTTAGTTGCCAAATGCAAGGATTGGGAGGTGATTTCTAGCCCTGGTTTTAGCTGATCTTTTAAATACATTTACTGTCAGTCCCATTTCATATGAAAACCATATGAAAAGTGTTGGTTCCGGATTGCTACTCTCCTGATTTGCTCCTCTGTTCTGTCTTACTTTCCTGGGCTGCCCTTCTTCCTCTGTTCCCACTTAGAAACTGATACTCTCTGACTCATTTCACTTCCAGTGGTTTCAGCTACTGTGTGATTTA
The DNA here is from genome assembly GCF_004785775.1 of Grammomys surdaster. Taxonomy (NCBI): domain Eukaryota; kingdom Metazoa; phylum Chordata; class Mammalia; order Rodentia; family Muridae; genus Grammomys; species Grammomys surdaster. The sequence goes on from NW_021621605.1 coordinate 1,241, forward strand.
AGTTATGATTTAGTGATCTTAATCATATGTCTGCATTGTTCTTTTGAGCCCAAGACTTGCTACCATAGTCCTACTACAGTCTTATAAAATCATGATGTCTACATTATTGGTATGGAGATTGAGACTAAAAGAATAAGTCAATAAAAGAGCTAAGATTCAAACATTCATCTGAAAATGAAACTGTAATCTCTATTTTATGTTGCTAATTAAACATTTTTAAGCAGCTATCTGACAAACATATTAAATATATCATGATCCATATGCTGTACATACTGCTTTCTTTCATGATTGGGAGCACAGAGGGTCACAAAGAGAGATGAAGTAAACTACAGAAAGACAAATCAAAAACCTGCATTTTTTTTATTAATGAAGACTTTTATTTTTTAAGAATATTCTTAATTTTATCCATTACACTTTTATACATGTTGTCCAAATATATTTTTTTTAAATCAAATCGTAATTTTTACTTATTCACACAGGGGTTATAAACACAAAAAGGCAGGATGTGGGGAAGGGGATAGGGGATGACACCGGAGCGTGGGTGTTCAGGGGGAATACAGATATCTTTCAGGACAGGGTATCGGCTGGGTGAAGGAAAACCTGTATTCTTAATCTCAGGGTCTAATTTCCCTTCCTTCTGTTTTCCTGGCCAACATGAATTTGTAGGACTTGATAGATGTGAGTGAAACCATGCCTTTACTGTTTATATATGTACACATAAAACTTCACTTTCTTTTTTTGTTTCTTTTACTTTTGGAAAGGGGAGGGAAATGATATAGGATATTGGTGTTTTTTTTAAAGAAGGAATAAGCCCAATATCAGTTTAGAATAACCTTGTAATTATGCTAAAATTAAATTATATTGATGTAAGATTCAAGACATTTCAAAAACAAATCAGGTTTAAAGTGATGTCTTTTGAAAATAATTATATATATATACACACACACACTGTGTGCTTCTAATATTAAGTAAAATATAGCAGTTAGTTTGGTTTGCTTTGCTACTGGAAGGGTAAAGCTGTGTGTAAATATTAATTTGACGAGGTATTTAATTATAAAATAAGTTATTTGGGTTTTTGCAGAGTACTGACTGGCCAGTTCTCAAATTTGGTGAAGACAGGGCAAATAATCAACTGTTAAATATTCCTTGGCATTAAACAGGTCATGACTAAGCAGTCTTTTTTTTTTTTTTAATGTCCAGTTGTCACAAGGTATGGTCATCTGGGAAGAAAGAATCTTTAAAAAAAAAATGCCTTTATAGGATTGGGCTGTAGGCAAGTCTGTAGGGTATTTTCTTGATTGATGATTGATGTGAGAGAGCTCATTGTGGCTACTGCTACCCTGGGCAAGTGGTCCTGGGATGTATAAGGAAAAAACAACAAACAAACAAACAAACAACACAATAAGCCAGGAAGATAGAGCCAGTGAGCAGCACTTCCATTGCCTCTGCTTTCAGGTTCCTACACTGACTTCTCTCAGAGATGGAGTATGACCTCAGAGTTGTAAGATAAATACCTTCTTTCCCAAGTTCCTTTGAATGTGGTGTTTTATGACAGCAATAGAAACCCTAAGACCACACTCAAAAAGTTCTGATAGATCCTAGTTGATGGTGAATGGGAATGCTCTAATATTACCCAGTGAAAGGCTTTTACTGAATAAACCATGCTGACTAGAGCTCATGGTTGTCTGCATGTAGCATAGGGTGAGTGAGATCCTTTAGGGGCATAATTTCATCTCTCATAGGAGCATAAGCATGTCAGAAAGGTTAAGAATTTATTAAGGGCTTACAAACAATTTTGAATAATATTTCAATGTGAGATTGCATGAATGAAATGACCCCTTTGGTGGTTTGAGTGAGAAATGACACCCGTGAGCTTATGTATTTGAATGTTCAGTCCCCATATGGTGGTGTTCTTTGGGTGGGTATGGAACCTTTATGAGATTGAACTTTGCTTTAGGAAGTATATCACTGTGACATGCTTTGAGTTTATAGCCTCATCCCACTTCCTGATCCTTTTCTCTCTCTTCCTGTTCCTGTAGGCATGTCATACATTAGCTGCTGAAGTAGACTCTTAACCTCTGGATCCTAAGCCAAAAAAACCCAAACCATTTCTTCAAATTGATTTTGTTCTTGATGTTTATCACAACAGAGAAGTAATTGATACAACCTCCAAATGTCCATTGAAACCAACCATCACAAGGCATTGGGAACACTTGGAACCTGAGAAAATTAAATTCTAAAACAAACAAACAAAAAAAACAAAAACCAAAAAAACCCCACGATATTGTAACCACTTGTTCTCTACACATACCATTTACTGGGGATGAGCAGATGGCCACTTAATAAACCCACACCTATAAATGAGTAGAAGTTTTATTCAAAAAAGTCTTTTTATTTTTTATGTTTTTAATTTATTAATTATTTTATTTGTTTACATTTCAAATGTTATCCCCTTTCTGGTCTCACCCCCACCCCACCTCCTCTCTTTTGCCTCTAAGAGGGTGCTCCTCCACCCACTTACCCACCTACTTCCGCCTCACCCGTGTAGCATCCCCCTTTTATGGGTGCATCAAGCCTCCACAGGACCAAGCGCCACCCTTTCCACTGAGGCCAGGCAAGGCAGTCCCCTGCTACATGTGTAGCAGGAGCCATGGACAAGCCCATGTGTACTCTTTGGTTGGTGGTTTAGTCCCTAGGAGCTCTGAGGGGTCCAGTTAGTTGATATTGTTGTTCTTCCTATGGGGTTGGAATCCCCTTCAGCTCCTTCAGCCCTTGCCCTAACTCTTCTATTGGGGTCCCCTGGCTCAGTCCACTGGCTGGCTGTGAGTATCTGCATTGTCTTAGTGAGGGGCTGGCAGAGCCTCTCAGAGGACAGCCATACCAGGCTCCTGTCTGCAAGCACTTCTTGGCATCAGCAGTAGTGTTAGGGTTTAGTGTCTGCAGATGGAATGGATCCCACAGTGGGGCGGTGTCTGGATGGCGTTTCCTTCAGCCTTTGCTCCATTTTTGTCCCTGCCTTTCCTTTAGACGGGGAAAATTAGAATCCCTGGTTGCTGGGACTTTCTAGTGGTCCCCCAAATTCTCCAACCCCTACTACTACTTATTTCTATTCATTCTCCTGGCCCTCTGGACTTTCATCTCTTCCCACACCTGGTCCTGCCCCCTTTCCTTTTTTTTCCTCCCCTTCCACTCTCCCATCCAGGTTCCTCCCTCCCTCTGCCTCTATTTTGTTCCCCCTTCTAAGTGGGTTTGTAGCATCCACACTTTGGCTTGCCTTCTTGTTAGGCTTCATATGGTCTGTGAGTTGTATCATGGGTATTCTGAACTTTTGGGCTAATATCCACTTATCAGTAAGTACATACCATATGTGTCCTATTGGGTCTGGGTTACCTCACTCAGGATGATATTTTATAGTTCCATCTAGTTGCCTACAAAGTTTGTGCAGTCATCATTTTTAATAACTTGAGTAGTATTCCATTGTATAAATGTACTACATTTTCTGTATCCATTCTTCTGTTGAGGGACATCTGGGTTCTTTCCAGCTTCTAGCTATTATAAATAAGGCTGCTATGAACATAGTGGAGTATGTGTCCCTGTTATATGTTGGAGCATCTTTTGGGTATATGCCCAGGAGTGATATAGCTGGGTCTTCAGGTAGAACTATTTCCAGTTTTCTGAGCAACCACCAGATTGTTTTCCCACCAGCAATGTAGGAGTGTTCCTCTTTCTCCACATCCTTGCCAGCATCTGCTGTCGCCTGAGGTTTTGATCTTAGCCATTCTGATTGGTGTAAAGTGGAATCTCAGGGTCATTTTGGTTTGCATTTCCCTGGTGACTAAGGATGTCAAATCTTTCTTTAGGTACTTCTTGGTACCATAATTTTTACCAATTTCAGACTGAAGAAGTAGAAAATGGTTGACCATCTTACTCTAGTTTCTTTTCTCCCTAAATCAGAAGTGCACAGAAGTACGAATGGCAGTTAACTCTTAAAAGGAAATGAGTTTTCTTGATTAATGTTCTAGTGAGTTTAATTACACAATAACAGATGTGTAGCAGACTGAATGAAAAAAGAGGAAATCATGACATCCAGGAAGAGGAACTAAGTAAAAAAGGTCTGTCAGGGAGAGAGAGATTTAATCTGACTTGTTCTCAGAGTAAAACAGTCAGCTATGGTCTGAGCACACCTAGGAATAGTGTGATTGTAGGATCTGATCCATGCTTCTGACATGCACAAAGGTCCCTGGTAGTCTCCTGAAATTCGTGCCTAGAAGGGAAGAAGTCTGTTTTTGTAAGAAAATGTGATGTAATAGGGGTACTGTGGTCTTTACTCTGCACTTTGAGCAGCAGTAGTGCTTTTATTTTGTATGTTATGAGTTACCAGTGTTATTCTTTATTGAGCACTGTGTTTTTCAGTATATTAAGTAATTCCAGTTTTGTTCTACTGATGATGAAATAATATTTTTAATTTCATTGCCAGATACCAAATTGTTAAAAACCTTACCTTCCATTAAATTAACATGAGTCAGAAGATGCATTACATTAATGAGAAGATTAAAATTTGAAATAAATTGTTTTAGATCTGGGCTAAAATATACAATTAAATGCCTGTATGGCTTTAAACTTAAGTTAATCCATTTCTGTTTGTGTTTTCATGCCTTAAATTAAATTTTGCTACTTTATAGAACTTCTGTGAAGATTAGAAATAACTGTAAAGTACCTTGTGAGAACAAGTTAAAGATGATTTCAATTTGTTAAACTCTTGAAATCCCTTAAAAGGTGATTTTTTTTAATATAAACTATTGAATGTCATAATTCTGAGTTATTGATAGATATGTAATATTATCTATCCCTTTGCTTCTTGAGACATTTCTTCAGTGATTCTTGACAAGTGTGTGTGTTTGGGGTGGCGATTATAGCTTAGAAACCCCCAGCTACTTCCCTGCCTTAAGATATGCTGGCACTCATGGTGTATATTCTGTTTTTAAAGATGGGAACTGTTGTACTTGTGAATGCTACAGGAGGGTGAAAAAGCAGGTGTTTGAACTGTAGTTGACCTGTTTTTTAAGTTTTTTGTCTGTTACTGTTTCTTGCTTACCAAAATATCATGATCATTTTCTGCTTTTAGTTTACTATGGGCCAGAAACATCCTTGGGGAGATATATATATTAAAAAAAAAAACAGCTGCGATTTCATAGTACTTTCTTCCTTAATATAACAATAACCCATTCTCTTGAGAAGCTACGTTTTATGCATAGAAGCAGGCAGACCAGTTTGTGATTTGCCTGAGGGAGAATGGGACATAGGAAAGAGGTCCATACAGGCCTCACAACCTGGTTTTGCAATATTTGGTCAAGAATTATAGGCCTCAGGTATCCAGACCCAGAAGTAAGACATAGAGTATATAGTCCTTTTCTTTTGGCCCCACTTACTTCTAGCTATTTAGGGACAGACACAGTTAGAGATGACTAAAGTAATATCTTCTAAAGTCAAGCCAGGGTCCCAGGATGTTGGGTAGGACTGTATTAAGGAAAGTACTATGAAATCACAGCTGTTTAAAAATCAATATACTTTCATTATTGAAAGAAAACAAATTCAAATAAAATATATATCGCATACCAAAGTGATGCAGGCCTCAAGCCCATATACATCTCAGTAAGCTTCAGTAGAGGTACAATTGCCATTCTTTTTCACCATTGCATATATTTTTATGCACTCAGTGACTACCAACAATGAGAGATCTGTGATAGAATTAGAACTAGACAAACAATTAGCTTTATACCCTTTTACTAGTTTTTTATTTTGTTGTTTTTGGTTTTGGTTCATGATTATAGTGTGCTTTTTTAAAATATATACTTGCGTTTATAATGGATAATTCAAGAATACCATGAAGCCTTTATTTAATTCAAATAGCATTAAAATGGAAATAAGTCTTAGTGTTTAAAAAAAAAAACTCAAGTGATTAAAAATATACTAAATTTGGTGTTTCCCTCTCCCCTACTTCTGTCTTATCTTTATGTCTTAATTTTTTAGATCGACTTCAGCTTCCAAGGAATATGATTGAAAACAGCATGTTTGAAGAAGAACCAGATGTGGTAGATTTAGCCAAAGAGCCTTGTTTACATCCTCTGGAACCTGATGAAGTTGAATATGAGCCCCGAGGTTCGAGGCTACTGGTGCGAGGTCTTGGTGAGCATGAGATGGATGAGGATGAAGAGGACTATGAGTCATCTGCAAAGCTGCTAGGCATGTCCTTCATGAACAGGAGCTCGGGCCTTCGGAACAGTGCAGCAGGCTACAGGCAGAGTCCAGATGGGACTTGTTCAGTACCCTCTGCCAGGACCTTAGTGATCTGTGTTTTTGTCATTGTGGTTGCTGTCTCTGTAATCATGGTGATTTATCTACTGCCTAGATGTACCTTTACCAAAGAAGGCTGCCACAAAATAAACCAGTCAGCAGAACTCATTCAGCCATTTGCTACAAACGGGAAAGTGTTTCCATGGGCGCAAATTAGGCTTCCCACTGCCATTATTCCTCAACGCTATGAACTTAGCCTACATCCAAACCTAACCTCAATGACATTCAGGGGTTCTGTGACAATTTCACTTCAGGCTCTTCAAGACACACGGGATATCATTCTCCATAGCACAGGACATAATATTTCAAGAGTGACATTTATGTCAGCAGTTTCAAGTCAAGAAACACAAGTTGAAATCCTGGAATATCCATATCATGAGCAAATCGCCGTTGTTGCTCCTGAAACCCTTCTAACAGGACACAATTATACCTTGAAGATAGAGTATTCAGCAAATATATCTAACTCTTATTATGGATTTTATGGCATCACCTACACAGATAAAAGTAATGTGAAAAAGTATGTAAAACTCTGAAATGATTCTTGTTCTCTGCTCTTCTGCATGTAACTTCTACAATGCAAATAAGTCCCTTTGTCCACACCATAGATATTTTAAATTTAATTTGAGTTAAATAAAAGCACAGAGGTTTTAAATTTAGGAAGTTATATACAAAGTAGAGTGGTAATATGGAAGAATATACTTCTTTTGAGCTTTTTATATTTTATGAGATGAATATTAATTGTCATCCTTCCATGAAGCTGTAAGAAGTGAGGGGAGTCGGTTAATCTGCTTGCAGGCAGGATTTAAGGGGGTATTTAGTGAGTTGGAGAAAGAATGAAATATGCCTATGTATATCATTCTTAATGTCCTTAATCTTTACTGGTTTACTTTTTAATATGTCAGTTTGAGTGCAGAATCTCTAAGAGTATAGGAAAGAGTCCATCTCAAAAACGAAACAAAAAAACCCAAACAAACAAACAAACAAAAAAAACAAAGAGAGAAACAAAATATAAGAGTATTCCACAGCCTGTTTGGATCACACTTTGTTGTTTAATCTTCGTAGTTGTATCATAAATGAGTTTTCTGAAAGTGCACATTATTATGGTCATGTTAGCTCTCCTCTGTGGACAAAGACCATTTATATGAGCTTTATGTTAGTACAGCATTCTTACATAGTACTCTCATAATATTCTGTAGACCAGTTTAAGAATTATTAATTCTTACCATTTTGCTAGTATATATTAACATATTGTTGTTATGTTCAGTGTTTTAGAGATTTTTTTAAATTTTCAATTCATTGAAAGAAATATATTTTTAAGAGTAATTTCACTAACTGAACACAAAAACAATACATTAGTTCTTTTCTCTCCACCCAAGAGACATTTAATTAGCTATAGAATGCGTGTTTTCAGCCAGCATGGAAGCACACATCTTTAATCCTAGCACTCAGGAGGCAGAGGCAGGCAGATCTCTATGAGTTGAAGGCCAACCTGGTTTATAAAGTGAGTTCTGGGACAGTTCTCTGTTATACAGAGAAACCCCAGTCTTGAAAAAGCAAAAAGGCAAAGGGGGAGGGGAACAGTTTTGCTTTTGTCAAATAATAGAAAAAATTATTCTGTTTCTTTCTCAGTCATCCAAAAACATTCAAATACTAAATGAATTGATGAGTATAAAGTTGCAGCCCTCTGCTAGGAATTAAGAATCATCAAAAGCTGCTCTAATTTTCTTTTTTTACATCAAGTTTTACACTGGTAGTTTGAATTTGAAACATTTGGTTATATTTTAGTAACCTCTGCTTACTACAAATGCCAGATAAATGACTATTTTTCTTTATATATACCTTTTAAACAAATAGCATACTGTCTGTATGTTTTAGCTGTTGAATGATTATCTAAAATTGAACAAAAATCTGTGATTGATATGGCAGCTAAAGTTTTTAGCTTTAATTTTTGGGTTGTAATCTTTGTTATCCCTAGGAAATACAGTATTTAACACCCTATTTGCATTACACATTTTATATGTAGAATGATCCACATATATAGATAGAGAAATGATAGATAAACATACATACATACATATAGACAGATAGACAGACACACATACACATACACTGCTCATATAATGAAACAATGACTTAGAGTTCTAGGATCACCAAGGGCTACACACAGAAACCCTGTCATGAAAAACCAAATAAATAGACAAGTAAACAAATAAAAACAGTGATGTAATATTGCAAGCAGAACTCTAAGAGAAGCCCCAGAGTTATCTTGTCTAATCTGATTATTCCTTGAAATATTTGGACCTAGTGCTACATAATGGGATAAATGAATACTGTGTAGAATCCAGTGATTTTTAGTATAGATGTGTAAATTATTGGCATGGGCTGGCTTGAGTTATGTTAGAAAAATATGGATCCTTGAAACTAAGAAATAGAGAAAATAGTATCTTAAGCTGAAAGTTTAGAATGAACAGAAATAAGTTCATTTACCTGCCTGTTAAAGTGAAGTCCCCACATGATTGTCTATCTTGAAAGTAGATACAAGTTTAGATCATTTTTACCTTCAGAATGTCTGAAAACTATTAATCCTAAGCAATGCTGTATGTTTTTCACTTTGGCTTTATTTTGCTGGAAACTTATATTAGACCCGCTATAATTAGAACAAATATTTAAACTGATAAAAGTAATTAGAAGGATTCATTTCTTGTTGCTTAAAAGGCAGCTATTACCACTAAAGCATCAATGCTCATGTTGCCTGGAAAATCACAATGTCTGTAAATGTCATATGCTTTGAAGAGACCCTGCTTGTGGTCAGGAAACCTTACCTACTTTCCACACTGCTACCGACATAACCTATGCTTATTTTTATCTTTGCACTTGTTTCCTCTAATAGAGGTGTTCATGGTCGCCTTTGGTGAGCAGACATTTTACAGTTCTTAATGTCTAACATTTTGATGATCTTCATAATATGACCCTTTGTTTTCTCTCACAGCCCTTATTCTCCTATCGTGTTGAACTCTCTATTTCCTACAACTAAGCATAACAGTAGCCAGTACTTGTTGGGAACTGAAGTACTAGAAACTGCTGTTTCTTTAGTATTCTACCCTGACAAACTCACTAAGAAATGCTAATATATTCATAATAGCCAAGGACAAAAGTGCATAAAGTAATAATAGTCTGGCAGGGCTGGCAGGAAGCAGAGAGAGATCTTAAATCTTTCCATTGTGTTGAACTACTTCCCCGGTTCATACTTCTTCTCATTTGCACTTTTTTTTTTTTGCCAGTGCTTAGGATTCTCTTACTCACCTCCCAGCTAATTCCTGTCCTGACTTGAGGACATGCTTAGCAAGTGTTTCTGAGCGCCAGCATAGTCACAAGGAAAGAATAGGTATCAAGTTCAGAATTGAAAAGACATTGTAATTGTAATTGAAAAGACATTGTAATTGTAGCCTTCTCATAGACTTGTATGAGATAATTATATTGTTTGCTTATTTTGACTTAGAATATTAGGATCTATACTCAGGCATGATAGAATGCATTGGTAATCCCAGCATTTGGGAGGTAGAGGCAGGAGGATCAAGGGGGTCAAGGTGTGTGTGTGTGTATACACAGTGAATATGAGGCCAATTTTGGCTATTTATGATTTGGTCTCAAACAAAGAGAAGAACATTATGATATAATTTTTGTCTTTAAATAGGCCTCTCTAATGTGAGTAATAGGAATATAATTAGAGTTTTTCCTATTCTGTTTACTAGGTGAAAATGTTGGCAGGGGATGAATAAAAGGAATGAACATTAGAAATAGCATGTTATCAGAAGAAGTTCACTCTGCCTTTATTTATCAGGGCCTATGCTTATCAGGAAAGACAATGATTTTAGGTGTGGGAGAGAATTGTAGTTACCTAGTACTAGTAATATGCATCAATGTAGAACCACCTAGGTAGTATACCAACGTTTCGTTTGGTTTTATTGTAATGTTTTCCTGGATTCTGACAAAACACTGGGCTTGGTGCAGGGAAACCTGTCTCAGCCTTAATATATAACATTAAAAAAAAAAAAAAGCCTGAGATATAGGTTACAGACTTGACAGGGTCATGTGGTTAATAAGTGTAGATCCCAAATTCAATTCTCTCTTTTCTGCTTATCTTCTAAAAGTGGAGTCTAAGGACTGAGAAGCAGAGGGGTTGCTGTGACCAGAGTACCTGTGGATGGTATGGAAACTGGTATGAGGGAGGACTTTTGCCCTGTTACTCTGCTTGTATAGTCTTCTACATGGAGATCACTTTTCTCCTGACTGAAAATCTACTGTTAGCCCTTGCTTCTATTTGTGCTTTTCACATACAAGACCTTTGTATGCATTATAGTCTTAACTGCTGCTGTCATGGTGCAAAAGGGAAAACCATTTCTGTTCATCTCTGAAAAGAAGATAAAGGAAAGCAGAATAACTATTAAAGAACAACTGTTTTTTTTTTTCTATTTTCATGAATGTGCATATTGTAGATTTGAGATTCAGGGTTGCTAACCCAGATGTTTAGTAGCAACTAATGACAATCCTGCCTATGGACTTCTGTCGGAAACTCAAGCGGCTATGTTTGTGAATCCCACCACACTCAGCAGCTGCTCCAGCTTATAAACACATAAATGCCTTCTTTCCTTATGCTGCCATCTTTCTCAAGTGTATTCTTCAATTCTGTGCTTGAAATTCAAGGACCCGTTCAGGCCGTGTACTGTTTCTTTACAGTGTCTTCAACTCCAGAATTTATGTCATGCCATTTGATCCCACTAATGTGCTTCCACTGTTACGAATATAATTTGAAGCCTGCTAGAAGATTCTGTCCCCTCTAGACCTCTGTTTTCCCTGCCCCCTTAGTTAATAGTGGGTCTTTTAAAGACTGGAGTTGTATTTTTCTTCATAGCCCTAGTACTTGGTAGGATGCCCTGTCTAGTAGGCACTCTAACTATTGGACTGAATTTGCATTTGTTTTTAGGTACTTTGCAGCAACTCAGTTTGAACCTCTGGCAGCAAGATCTGCTTTTCCTTGTTTTGATGAGCCAGCATTTAAGGCCACATTTATCATCAAGATCACAAGGAATGAGCACCATACTGCATTATCAAATATGCCTAAGGTACTGGGACATGAAGGTGAAATATTTGGATAGATCTCTTAATCTCTGAGAACAGTTGGATTCCTCTTTACTGTACTCCTAGTAGGAATACTTAGAAACATACGTGTATATATTCTTTCTCAAATAGTTAAATAAAAATGGAAAGAAAAGTACTTTGTCAGTCTGAGGAATACTTGAGGAAGGAAAAGACCCTGCAGGACTTAGAATGCATGGGTAGGAGGTGTAAAGTATCTTTTTGCACTGCAAAATATTAGCACTATGAACTAGTACAAGCCCAAGTTACTTGCAATATAATGAATTTGCTCTTGTAAGCATTGTTGAGACTATGGAATTATGATCATTCTTAGTGTTTTGGCAAAGGAAACTTTGGATTATTGTTGTGTGGAAATAAACAAGAACAGGAGCCTCTATCTTGAATGTTAGTTGCATGGGAGGTAGTAGGGGTAACACCAAGCAGAGGAGTTTTTTGTGTCTGCCTGAATGGCTTTGTGCAGCCTATGTGTTCTTAGAACCTCTATGGCTAGAGGTGAAGAGTAGCCACAGGCAGCAGGCAATACAATCTACCCCCATAGACATCAGACAGCATGAGCTTTCAGCATGAGCGACTCTTCACCTCGGTCCATCTCTTAAAGAAGTGGGCATCTGCTTCTACAGTAACCCAAAGCAAAACTTGATTCATGTTTGGGAAATGTTGAGATTTCCTGGCATTTCTTCATCTTCTGTCTGTTGCAGAGTTCTCTAGTGACTTAATGCTTTTGATTCCACTAAAAGTTTTCCTGGGGTCCTCCATGGAGCACTAGGTCCTGTCAGGGGGTGTCTTAGCTACAGTTCCTTCTTGAGGTCAGTGATTCTCAGGTTATGGAGGTGGGGAAGGATTTGAGTTTTGCTATAAAAGAGACAGAACAACTGCTACAGGTAACTTACATATATTGAAAGTCATGTGGAGGTTCTCATACTCTGTCCTCTTGATCAAGTAGAAGAAACTGAAACATCTATACTCTCTAGAAGTTTGTGTTGAAAGATTAAAATATATAATTGTTACTTACATGAATTTTTAGTTTCTCAGTATATTTGTCATTGATTCCTTTAATTATAGAACTATCATCTTTCTTTCTTTTTTACTTTAGAAGTCATCGGTCCCTGCAGAAGAAGGACTTATTCAAGATGAGTTTTCTGAAAGTGTAAAAATGAGCACATACCTTGTTGCTGTCATTGTAGGGGAGATGAGGAACCTGAGTCAGGATGTAAATGGAACTCTGGTATGATGGTGTTCTAATTGTCTGAAAGCCTGTCTGTCTCTGTGTGTGTGTGTGTATGCATACATATATATGTGTGTGTGTGTGTGTGTGTATGTGTATAACACACACACACATATATGTATATATGTATGTATGTATGTATGTATGTATATATATATATATATGGATGGTGGTGGTTCTTGGTGGTTGCCTTATGAATACAAGCTTTTAGATGAGATTCTAATATTTTATACCAGAAGTACCACTCTCACTTAACTCATACTTACTACTGTTCATTTGATATATGAAAGCCAATAGTTTTCAAGTTTTCTATTTTGTGAGAATTACAGTAAGATGACATACTGACATTTCCAGAACTGTACTGTGGAATATGATGGTCAGTAACCTTATATAGCTCTTTAAATTTAAACTAAAATAAAATGTAAGATTCTCTGCCTGCTGTACTTCAGGAGTTACAGTAATTTGTGTAACTGTGGTTATAATACTGGATTGGTGGTAAAATTGAGATGAATACTCTAAAAAAAGTTTAGGTGCTGGGCTACAGATCAGCAGTGTTTTTTTGAGCATGTGTAAGGCTCTAGTTTCAATCCCTGAAAACAGAAGATAAAAGAGAAGTCCTAGTTGAGTTTTTCAAAGAGAATGAATACAATTGTTTAATGGCCTAATTTATTTCCATTTCTTCATAATTTATAATTTAATGATGCTTTTTTGTTTTTCTTTGTATCTATGTGTAAATAGTTGTTTGATTTGAATTTTTATTTATAGTAGAGATACACTGACAATACACAACAGTTTCTTTTTAAGTACTTACTTCCTTTTTACGCACCTTTCCAAACCTGTCCCCTCATCTGCTATGTTAGCTCAGTATTGTCAGTAGGAATACATTAAAATTCATCATTTTGATATCTGAGATCTTTTTCTATAGGCTCAGCTGTTTTTCAGTTGTTTTAGTGTGAATTCTTCCATCTCTCTTAGTGTCATAATTTATTATCACATATATAATCCACCCTTATGTATAGTTGATGTTTAAGAAAGGAGTTTCATGGGGGCTGGCGAGATGGCTCAGTGGTTAAGAGCACTGACTGCACTTCCAGAGGTCACGAGTTCAAATCCCAGCAACCACATGGTGGCTAACAACCATCTGCAATGATATCTGATGCCCTCTTGTGGGGTGTCTGAAGACAGCTACAGTGTACTTACATATAATAAATAAATAAAAATTTAAAAAAAAAAAAAAAAAAAAAAAAGAAAGGAGTTTCATATAACTTTTTTGGGTGGATAGGCAGAGGTTTTATTCATCCATATTAGGCAGTAGCATAGCCTAACAAGGAATCACCTCTTCACAATTACTAGTTCTAATCTCTTGAAGAGACTTTGTTTTAATCCCCTATATACCTCATTTTCCAGTACTATGATATTATATGCAGACATAGAAAAGAAAAACCATCTACATGTCCACATATATTATATATACATATATGCATAAATAAAGTACACATTTCTTTTTTCAATAAATAACTATATTGTCTATAGTTGTCTTGCATACCAAGAAAGATAATCTCATTTTTAGTACTACCTAGTAGTAAATTTTTTTTAGCATGAATAAACAATAGTTTTACTATTTTTCTCCTTTTTAAATTAGGAAACGAATAAGAATATGCTTTGTGTTAGCAGCTGTGCTAGGGACTCATTTATAAACATCTTATTTTATAGAATGACGGTGGTAACCTTAGTCCTTTATCACTGATGAGAGTGTCTCTGAGAGGGTAAGTGACTAACCTAGGGTCACAGAGCCAGTAGGAGACAGTTTTTCTCTCCACCTCTATATATTGCTGACACCAGTAACTTGTGTAGGTATTGCAAGAGTCTAAAACTTGAAAGGTTGTGAAGGATTTTTGTTTAAGATGTTGAAATCCACTTTCTATTTTATAATAATAGTAGGTCTGTTTAACAAGGTTCAGGAATAAAGAGAATTGACCAATAAACTGATTTTTATTGATGACTGTAGATTACTATATATGCCTTGTTTATTAATGAAGTCTGCTTTCATATCAAAGTCTCAAAATAAAAAGAAGACTTAGGAGTATAGTCCAGTTCACTGGACACTAGCCACACCCAAAGGTTCAATACTTAATTTTTGTTGTTGTTGTTCCATAAATATTTCTTTTTTCTTTCGTAGAAGGTGAAAGATCCATTTGGTCTGGAAAAAAAAAGGTTTTTTTTTCTTCCCTTCTTAAAAATGTCAGAATTACTTGGAAAATTATAGGCCGGTTTTGAAAAATGCTGCTTCATGCTTCTCTTGAGGTTTCTATTTTGTTTCCTTGCTTCCTACATTTGTTTTTTTTTTATAGATGGACTAGATGATAGAATCTGTTTAATTAGTCAGGTATGAGTACTACATCTGACATGTAGAACTTAACTAGAACCCTCAACAGTACTATCAGTATAGCTGTAATTTTAATTTATTCACAAACATGTTTTTGTTCAAAGTTTCTAAAGTAATTTCTATTCTGTCTTAGTTAGGGCTTACTATTGCTGTAACTTAGCTTGGGTAGGAAAGAGTTTATCTTATCTGTCTTACACTTCTACAGCACTGTTTATCACTGAAGGAGGCCAGGACAGGAACTCAAACAGGGCAGGATCCTGGAAACAGGAGTTGATACAGAAGCCATGAAGGGGTGCTGCTTAATGGGTTGGTTCTATGACTTTGCTCAGCCTACTTTCTCGTAGAACCTAAGACCACCAGCCCAAGAATAGCACCACTCACCATGGGCTGGGCCCTCCACCATCCTCCACCGTCAAGGAAATGTCTTAAAGCTGAATCTTATGGCAGCATTTTCTCAATGGTGGTTTCCTCCTATCTGTTAACTCTGGATTGTGTCAAATTGACATAAAACTAGTCAGGACATATCCTAAGTGTCTTTCAAGCATCCTGGTATACTTTGCACATTTGATTTCATTTCCTACTAGTGTATCTAATCAGTCATTAGGAAGAAACTCAACACTTTCTTATGTTAGGAACTTATGCTTTTTGTAATGTGTTCAGTTAATCTTATTTGGAAGGCCAGTGTGTCCTTTAGATCCTTCAGGCTCTATTACTGCTTTTCATGCAGGTGATAAGGTTTGGGCCTGCTTTTGTTGGCACAAACAGGTTAAACCTACCAAATGCTCTATTCCTCAGTCATAAAGAACCCTTTGCTGTGAGTAACCAGGAATCTTTATAGCTGTAGTTATAAGCAATCTGTGTAATTCTATATGATTTCTTTCTGAGTGTATAGCCTGAAGTGAATTGGCAAGGTGAGACCTGAATCATAGTGAGGGTATCTCATGATATATGATTGTTTCTTATATTACATGATCCATCAAAGCAAGCCAACAACTGAAGTTAATATTTATTTATGAGTATGTAGTTAGTGTTGATTGAATAACAGGCACAATAACAGGTACCAAAAGGATTAACACCTTAGTTTTATGCTACATATAACTCATCTTCACAGTTCATAAGCAAGACCACTTGTCAGTTACAGGAGTGTAAGAGTGTATCATTACATTAGTGACAGTGCTTATAATTTGCTCTGAGATGTGCTATAGTATGGGATACTGGGGAAAGCTTTAAAAAATTAAAACATTAAGTAATTCTTTTGTGTAAGTATAGATATGAATGACTTGTTCTGTGTGGGTGGAAGAATTATGAGGATTCGCTGGTCCTAACAGTGCTCAGCTGAGTGGCATATCATATTAATTTTACCTGCCATTACACCATGGATTATGTTTCTCTTTAGGTTTCTGTATATGCTGTACCAGAAAAAATTGGTCAAGTTCAACATGCCTTGGACACAACTGTAAAGCTCCTTGAGTTTTATCAAAATTACTTTGAAATTCAATACCCACTTAAGAAATTGGGTAAGAATTAAATAGTTTCTTTGATTTTTATTGCAATTTATAACAAAGATTTGCATCATAAATGATTTTTTTTAAAAAAGCCTTTGCCAGATTTTTTAAAAAGAAAATTTTAATGCTGTAAAAATTTTATTTGTTAACATTTATTTACAATCTATACATCTGAACTTAGACTTAAAATTACTTAGATAACTTAAAAGTTTATGGGGTTGTCGAAATTTGCTTAAGGCTCTATTTGGAGTTTGAGAAATTCTAACTTCCAAGAAATTTCTGATTCAGATGATAAAAGTATATACTGGGAGCCCATGACAGGGAGATTTAGGTTTTGTTTAGTGTGACACTGGTTTTGAAGAACATAGTGGGTCTCTGACTGGACTTTGTCTTGCTCACTCTAATCTGATTCAGTGTGAAGGAAATGGGCTGGTTTTATCATTGTTAGGGGACAGTGGAATTGCTGATTAGGTCTTCTTCACCCGATATCCAGGTACAGAGAGCATTTAGACAGAGGAAAAGGAAGATTCAGCGTGTTAAGGATCATGAAAGACCTTTTGGGCAGAGACTTAGGGAGTTACTTAGATGAGAAGTTGATCTCTTCTGTCTTGTCATGTCCAGATTTGGTGGCCATTCCTGACTTTGAAGCTGGAGCAATGGAAAATTGGGGCCTGCTTACATTCCGAGAAGAGACCCTTCTGTATGACAATGCCACTTCTTCAGTAGCAGATAGAAAACTGGTCACTAAAATCATTGCTCACGAACTGGCACATCAGGTATCACCAACCAGTACCATTATATCTCACTCCCTAGAGTTTAAGTAAATACCTGTATGTTAGTAAGCATATTACTATTCTGCGGTTTTAGTATTGCTGTTATATAAAATGACAAAGGGAAGGATTTCACCTTTAAGTCGTTTCACGTCCATTGTCTCATCTCATAAACATTCTAAGGTGGGTGATAATCCCATTTTACAGGTAGATGAATTTTGACTTAGCTTTATGAAATGACTTGTTGAAACTCATACAGCTATGATACCAGTGATTTGCCTGTTTGTATGTCTGTAAAACTGGGATTGCAGACAGTTTGTTGTGGCTTGTTACATGGGTGCTGAGATCCAAATTCAGGTACTTAGGGATGTAGAGCAAGTGCTAATCCTGAGCCATCTTTCCATACATGAAACTATTTTGAACATATGTTATTTAGGAAGGTCTCTCACTTTTTTCCTTCTTTTTACTACCATATATAATAAACCATTGAAAGATTTCTCTGGCTTTGTGTGTGTGTGTGTGTATGTGTGTATATGTGTGTGTGCACACGCATTCACAAGGACACACACATACCAGGTTTCTATAGGAATATTATTCAAATTTTGGTCAGAATCAGTGTTTTGAACTCAGGTAATGAAAGAAAAACATGAAATCCAGACCCTCTGGCAACAGGAAAATCTTTACTTCTCATAGATGATTATATATATAATGGAAAATAATCTTACCAACTTGATATTAGATCAGATAATTTCATTATCTAAGGAGTTTCACTTTAATGAATCAGCTTAAAAATTTCATTACCTGTATAGCATGATGTATATAGCATATTAAACATTTGTGCATATTTTAATAAATAAATATAGTCTTTGCTACTTTTTTCCCATTCAGTTAAGGTAAAATGTTGAAGTTTTTATTTTACTTCTAAAATCAGTTTATACAACTTTTAAAATCCTTTACTTTTGGGATAGTTTGTATAACTTTTGTAAGACTTTAATTACTCTGAGTATACTTTGGTTTAAGATATTTTAATTTGATTATCTTCAGTTAGCCTGATACTGCATTCAATTAAGAAATTCCTGAGACTATCCATGTCCTGTTGGTTACTGGTTTGTCTCTCTTATAGTGGTTTGGTAATCTGGTTACAATGAAGTGGTGGAATGACCTGTGGCTGAATGAAGGATTTGCCACTTTCATGGAATATTTCTCTGTGGAAAAAATATTCAAAGAGCTCAACAGTGTAAGTACTGTGTTTCTTTGTCTTATGAGGAGGGAATAAACACATTTTAAGTTAATATTTACCCTGATTTTCTACAAATTAGAGATAATGAAAAATGTTTAAAAGCTATAGTAAAATCAATAATTCTGGAGGCTTAGCCGGGCAGTGGTGGTGCACGCCTTTAATCCCAGCTCTTGGGAGGCAGGGGCAGACAGATTTCTGAGTTTGAGGCCAGCCTGGTCTACAGAATGAGTTCCAGGACAGCCAGGGCTATACAGAGAAATCCTGTCTTGAAATTAATTAATTAATTAATTAATTAATTCTGGAGACTTAACAATGAAACCCACTCTTGCATATTGATATATTCCATTGAACATTAAAATGATTATTTTTTACTTTAGGATGAATGTTTTAACTATTATATTTTATTAGATATGGTCATTTTGTTTGAAGGAATTTAAATAAAGTTGGAAAGTAATTTTAAAATCCTTGTATAAAAAGAAAAGAAATAAAGACTGACCTCAATACTGCTTCTTATATTGTCACTGAGTATATACTCTAAACAGTTCTTAAATAACGTAAGTTTCTTAAATAAAAAAACAAGGGCTGGAGAGATGGCTCAGCAGTTAAGAGCACTGACTGCTCTTCCAGAGGTCCTGAGTTCAATTCCCAGTACACAGCTCACAACTATCTATAATGGGATCTGATACCCTCTTCTGATGTCTCTGAAGACAGCAACAGTGTACTCATATATGTAAAATAAATAGATCTTTTAAAAAATTGCTATTGCTATATACAAAGCACATATTTGTTTCAAAGACTTGAATACCATCCTGTTATAGATAGGCATTGTGCTGTGAGTGTGTCAGTAGAGCTTGAAGATATTTCCAGTACTCAAGGATTTTCAGACATAGTAAGCCATAATTTGATAGGTATTGCTGAGCTAATTTGAATATTATTAGGTAGCTGAAGGGAAGCATGAAATGTGAGCCCCTCAAACTATAGAACAGTCTCCCACAAAGTAATGTCTTCAACCCTGAAATTTTGTGACTTGCTGTTAGACTCCCTACATACATTTTTTAGGTACTTACAAGAAGTATTCTTGAGAGTTTCCGGTTTGACATTTCTGTATATAGAGCTTGATTACAACTGCAAGTAATTTTTAGTTGAGATAAGTAGTTTAAATTATGTGTGCTACTTAATCAAGCAATGAAATACACAGTTTTACCACTTGGGGGTGCTCAGAACACTTTAAATTCTAACATTCATTCTAGGGACACTCTTGGCTGAGCTCTCAATGCTTTCAGAATAAGAGTTGTATTTTTATTTTAAGTAACCTTAACTAAGAATTGTATATTGTTTTAATAGAAAAATCAAAGTAAGGACCAAGTTTCTGCTCTAAGTTTCAATTTCTATTTTAAAAATCTACTTTAACCTTTGTTGAATATTTATCTGGGTATTCAGATTTGGAATTTGCTTCTGATAATCGCAGATCTTCAATTTTACAGTTATGCTTTTTCTTCGGAATGCTAATTGTCACATCCCTCAGTTCTAAGTACAGTTTTAAGTGTAAGAAAATGCATACAGTTTACTTTCAATTGTTTATATGCTGCAGTTTAGTGAGCCAGGTTTTTTTCATTCTGTAGCAATTTGTTTAATTCAAATAAATGCTATAAGTGCCTTTATATTGGTCATGACTTCCTACTGCTTTATTTTTTTTTTGCTAGTATGAAGACTTCTTAGATGCTCGATTTAAAACCATGAGGAAAGATTCCTTGAACTCGTCTCATCCAATATCATCATCTGTTCAGTCTTCTGAACAAATAGAAGAAATGTTTGATTCTCTTTCCTATTTTAAGGTATCACTGTGCACAAAGAAATGTACTTTTAATAGAATTCATTTTGTAGGTCAACAAACAGTGTGATTTGTGTTAAAGACTGAATAAGTGTTGCCTTTGGGTATCCTATTGAAGTTTAACTGTTTAGATTTTAAACATGTAAATCTATTTAAAGTTTTGTCTTAACGTTTGTGTTTCTGTCTCCCTCTTAATCAGTGTGACTAGTATTCAGGCACTGAAGCAGATCCTGTGATAATTCATCTTTCAAAGTTAGTTTTCTCCATGGATCTGTACACAGAATGTGTGCTCAGAAGAGCATCCTTAGCCCTTTGTTATGGTACTTAGAATTGAGGTGTTTTCTAGATCACCAAGAAAATTAAGAAAAAAAAGTTATTTTTAGTAGTTGACAATTACCCTTCAGGATGTAAAGTATAGACACCAGGGCAGTGGATGGAAAGTAGAAGCTCTGTTAGGATCTGAGCAGGTTGGAGAACAGAGCAAGTATGATACTGGTGTTAACATGAATGGATGCTGTCAGAAGGATGATGTTAAAGCTGATTAGTCTCTTATGTTTGGTTGTCCGAGTACTTGGAATGTAAATCCCTGTGCTAGATAGCGAAAAAAGTACATTAAGTGCAAGGATAGATCCCATACTATCAAAAAGCTCAAATTTAGGAGTAAATACATGTGGACGAGCAAGAAAGGCTGTGTGTGCTGAAATACTATGAAATATGTATGCATGCTGAAGACAGAATCCAAAGAGCACAGGGAAGAGGGGAGGGCAGAGGTGGACCAGTGCACTTTGAAGGGAAGAACCAGGAGTTCTGATGGCTGGGGCTTATTCAGAGATGGGACCAGGGTTAGCAAGGTAAGGAAGGAAGCATGAGTCCCCGACCTTAGGGTACCCTAAGAGAAAGGGGTAGAGAATGTAAGGGACAGGAGACGCAAAGAACGAGACCAAGTCAAGTTTTCTGATCAAGGTCCATTGAGCTGTATTTTCTCAGGCAATTTATGCAGGCAGGGAATTTCACAGAAACTGTGCGTTCTGCCATGGGGGATATCTTGCAGCCCTGATGTTTTTGTCTGGCTCAGGGTGCAGCAACCACTTTCCTTAGGGCGCAGTGACCACTGGCCATCTGCTTTCTCAGGAGTTGATAGCTGAGGAAAAACAAAACCTAAAACTACTATTCTTTCAAAATGGAGTCAGGTTGGCTCCCGGCACATGAGCCCCAGCTACAGGAGGTCCTAAGTACCATAAGAAATCTATGATTTTTTTTTTTAACATAAGGATGACTTGATTAAACTTCATATTTAGAAAATTTAAATTGAATTCAGTTTACAAAGTGGATTCTGAGAGCACAAATGGGACATGGCACTGACAACTAGACATGCACTAGTGAACGTTTGCAGCAAATGGTCATAACAAGGGGAAGAGAACAGATCTAAAACTAAAGTGAGTTAGTGACAGGGTCAGACATAAAGGAGAGGCAGAACTGTTTTCCAGATTAAAGACTGATGAAGTAAATAATAGTATTTTTAATAACAAATCAGGATTTTAATTTGAATATACACACACACTAATTTTTCCTTATCTGCAGTTTTTCTTTCTGGCTTCTGTAAACTATTATTAGGCACCTTAGGAAAAACACTAAAAGGAAAAGTCCAGAAATAATCAGTCCATAAATTTTATACTACATGTCATTCAGAATAATAGGAAAAGCTCATACTGTCCTGTGCAGGCATAAGCCAACCATTTCTCCAGTGTAATCATGTTGTATATGCAACCTATCCATTCATCTCAATTACCAGATTAACTGGCTCAATTAGGGCTTGTGGTCAAATATCTTTTATTTATTAATGATCCTTAATGTACAAGAGTTATGTAGTTGCCAAAGCAAAGGTATAAAGTGGTTCCTTTAAGTGACTAAGTCAAAGTTCTTAACTTTATAAGAAAAGAAAATCATCGTCCTCTCTTGCTAAGATCTGCACTATAGTAAAATATTTTGAA
The DNA here is from genome assembly GCF_004785775.1 of Grammomys surdaster. Taxonomy (NCBI): domain Eukaryota; kingdom Metazoa; phylum Chordata; class Mammalia; order Rodentia; family Muridae; genus Grammomys; species Grammomys surdaster. The sequence goes on from NW_021621605.1 coordinate 23,700, forward strand.
AGAGACTACATTTACATGGCTTATTATAGTATATTGTTACAATTGTTTATCTTATTATTAGGAATTATTAATACTCTATTTACTTAATTAATTTATTAAACTGTATTATAGGGGAAAGCATTGCATATGTAAAGTTTTGTGCTGTATGATCTCCTAGGGTCTTGGAAATTATCCCCTCTGAATAAGGAAGCTACTGTATTCCAGTTATTTACTATAGTGATTTTTTTATAGACCATACTTGAATGGTCAGTAAGGAAAAATTTTAAACATGTTTCTGTGCTATAGAAAGGGTAAACAAATTTGCTATTTCAAGATGTGTTAGTAACAAAATTCTGACACCAATCATCCATCTAAACCCAGAATTCATAATTTCTGATTATGAGATTTCAGTAGCATACTTAACCCCTGACAATATGGTAACTACTTATTTTACTATTGGAAATTTGATGAATATCCCACATCACACAGAATGAATAATTCCAGTATTTTGTGCAAGAAAAAACAATGACTGGGGAAGTGTATTTGACAGATATATTCCATTTGTTCTTCATAATCACCAAGCCACTGATGCAGGCTGCCTTGTGAGGGTTCATTCATTGGCTAGTTTTGAAAAGTACCATGTGCCAGTCTCTGTTGTAAACTCTGGAGGTTCTTCAGGAGACAAACTTGACAGTGTTTCTGTGGAGTATCCATTTCTTTGTTCAAGACAAAAAAACCCAGGTGCCGTATTAGATGAAATAAAGAAGAGAAATGAGAGTAACAAAGAAAATGCCATTTCATATAGCATAGTTAGGGAGGCCACTGTGAGGAGGCAATATTTGTAATGCCATTGAGAATGAAGCCTATGGGTTCCCAGAGACAAATATTTTAGGCAGAGCTAATTAAACTATAGACCTCATGTGCAGAAAAAAGTTAATATCACAATGTCAGAACAACTACCCTTTGGTAGTCTACCTACAAACCTATTCCTTGGCTGGCATCTGGCAGGCCAGGTTTAGGGGCATTTGTAGTGTTTATGATCAAATTGATTTACTCTGTCAAAATTATACCAAAAATGTAGTTATACTGAGTGTCTTCTGTTCTTTGGGAGCTGTGGAATTTGGGTATGTACAGAAAAGAGGATACTTCTATGCTCACCCTTTATGCCTAGGCAAAACAAAACAAAACCAAACAAAATTTGATTGCCAAACTTCTTTTAACAGTTACCCTAGTTAACAGTATTCCATACACTATTACAACTTGCTAAAGGAAAGAAGTACATCCTGTATTCTGGGAAAATGCTGAGGAAAATTGAAGGCTGTCTGGCTTTTAAACTTTGTAACTGCCCCTCAGCTGATTTTTCCTTGAATCTTTTCATTGTCATAGATTATAATTGTAAGTATGCCTATCAGCTGAATTTGTGAATCCTTTTAGTGCTGGATCAAGCCTGGGACTGAAGTTAGCAAGTCCCACATAACTTAAGATGACAGAATGCTTTTCATGTTCAAGCATAAGGTAGGAGCAGAATAAGTAAGTAGCAGAGTAGAATAAGTAATGAAAAGTAGATGACATCAACAGAATCATGGAGTGAAATCATTATGAAGTGTAATATATGGTAAGGATGTTTTATTCTAGGTGAAGTAGCATGACATGTCTTAATGTTTTAAAAATTATGCCCAGTGTTTAACAGCACATGGAGTCAAGATAACTGTTTAAGTAGTTGTCATGGATGAACTATAATAATGAGATATGGTTAGACTTGGAGAGTATACAAAAATTATCCAGTTGGTATATGCTGGTAGATTATATGTAGAATGTATGAGTAGAGTCAAGCATAATATTAGCAGCTTTATTTTCTGGGGGCTAGCTAGACATGAGTTCTATTCCTGGCATCCACATCATGGAAGGAGAGAAGCATCTCCTGAAAGCTATCTTCTAGCCTACACTTATCCACCACCTGGGCATGCACCTGTGCCCATGTGTGCACACACACATGATAAAAACAATTTTCTCTTAACAACTGGAAGTTAGAATTGTCACTTACTAAAATGGAGAAGGCTACTGGTTAAGTAGATAAGTAGATATGGGACAAAGAAAAAACTGAGTTTTTTAAGAGTGAAATGTATATTAGATATACCAGTGGAGATACCAAGTGGGCAGCTGAATATGAGTCTGGAATTCAGGAAAAAAAATCTAAGTATATGTAAATCAGGGGGTTAAAGCCAGTAGAAAACAACTAGAAAGCAAATTTAGGTAGAGAAAAAGAGAGGTCCAAGGATTAAATGGCAGGGCATGCCAAACTTTAGTCATTGGAAAGATAAGATAAATCAGAACACTATCCCAAGGCTGTGTGCATAAAGAGTTTCAAACAGGAGAAGGTAATTAATCATATTAACTGCTATTGGTGCATTATTGATAAGGTGAGTAAAAGAACTGAGATGGATCTGGCACCAGGGAGATTCACTAGGGACCTTTGTTATGACATTGCTGGTAGATAATGGTTAGTTTGTGGTTCAAAAGAACATAGGAAGAGAGAAAATGCCAATGATTCTGAAGAGTTTTACTACAAATGAGAAGAAAGAACTAGTGTGATAACTAAAGGAGGTATGAAAAGAGTCAATAACACACATACACATACACATACACACACACACACACACACACACACACACACACACACACACACGAGGGGCGGTATGAGAGAACGTTTAATGGGAGTATTATAGAGGAGAAGGAGAAAGTTGATCATGTAGGAGAAAAGAAGGGACTGTTGAGAAAAAGAATGTTTACATTTATAGAATAAATACTGCTATAGAGTAAAAAAATGAGTGTAATGGCTATTAAATTTATCTATGCTGATAATCTTGATGGCTTGATATTGCTACTACATTTTTATCACAACTGAAATTCACTCAAACATTGTGTTTAGTGCTTCTAGGCATTGTATGTAGTAGGCACTGTTTTTGTAGTTGCATCTTTGAATTGGTCACTTAACTAGCCTTAAGTATAGAAAATATAACATATGCCAGATATAGAAAATAGTATCAGTTGCTAATAGAGCAACCTGATTTCTCTTGCAAATAAGAAATGACACCAAACAGGTAGTTGTTTCCTGATTAGAAATGCGATGTGTGTGTGAGGGAGTATATTATTGCTTGAATACTTGCAAGTTCAGTTTGGAGTCTTAGTGTTTGCTTGTTCATCTGTACATTTATTAATATAATACATTTCTTTAGAAGAAGAAAGATCTTGATAGTCTCAGTAACATGGGAGACTAAAATTAGAATGTAATTACTGACACCAGAGAGATTTGCAAAGCTCTGCTAACTGATTGTGTTTCCTCATTGTATGCTCATGGGTGCAGTTAGCACTTTATGCATCGGAGATGAGGAAAGAGATGCCATAGAAAATTTGTCATTTTTCTATTAAAAATACACACATGCTGACTGTTTCAGTGCTGACATGAAAACAGCAAAGTACACTGAAAGGCCACAAAGAATGGCTCATGGCCAATTTAATGTACATAGGAACCTAACTCCCTTTTCTAATGTTTATATCTTTAAATAATTATATTTAAATATAGTCTACATCTGTGTACATGGAAGACTAATAATGTACTATGGTGTATATATAAAATCATATATTTTAGAAATAATATATTTTCAATCTTAGATTCTTGATTCTGTATTCTATAATAGCCTGGTATTTTCTTCTCTCTTTCTCAATATTTTGAACAGGGAGCATCTCTCTTGTTGATGTTGAAAAGTTACCTTAGTGAAGATGTGTTTCGGCATGCTATCATTCTTTACCTGCACAACCACAGCTATGCAGCTATTCAAAGTGATGATCTCTGGGACAGCTTCAATGAGGTGAGTAATGTGGATAATTCAGTTCAGTTAACACATACAGAAATGGTACCAATGAAAGTTATTTAAGAGAGAGAAGATAGAACTTAGCATGTAAGTATTTGTTATCAAAGTCAAGAAATGAAAATACTGTTTGTTGTATTAAAAAAGTATATCTGGCCATGGATGTTCATATCATCCTGTACCTGAATCTACATTCATAGTTTGCTAAGTAAGGAAAAATTTTCTCCTCAATAGTAATGAATATTATATATTTTTGATACTTTTTGCAAAAAAACTTATTTTGACGTAGTTACCTTTTCTAGTTTTTCTATTTTCAATTAATGGTTCTATATAGAGCCCTATGAATCTCTTGATTTGAGAGCCCTGATCCCTCTCAGTGATATATCACAAGATGATCACCATAAGTTCCTGTTGCAGTTAAAATTTAAAACGGTGTGGCCCAATCTAGCTTGTTTTATGGGGCCACCATGTTTCCAACTAGACAAGGCCTGAGACCATGAGCAGCAGCGTGCTCCTACCGATGCTCAGCTCAGGCCACTGGCTCAGGCTGGCCAGAAGCACTGGCCCTGGCACCCATGAGATGGCTCTGCCAGTCTACCACGCTGTCTCCACAAAGCTTGGCTGAGCCCCCAGACAATAGCTGCCATCCAATCGGTCCCTGGTAGAAATGAAACTCTAAAGCTTAATTATTATCCAAAGGCTTTATATACTTAGAAATGCTCAATTAACAATTTGCCCACACAGTTAGAGTTGTTTCCCAATATCTAACCTTAAGATATAAATCGTTACCCAGGACCATCCTGGACCTATGCATGGTTCTCCATGGCTGTTACATCTTTCCTCTCCTCCTAGCTCTTCCTCTTCTTTCTCCTCTTCCTCTCCTTTGCTCCTCCTACATTAGCGCCTCTCAAATTACCGAGTTTATTGTTAAATGTAGTGGGGTGGGGGTGGGGGGAATATACTGCTATAAGTTCCATACTGTCTTTGAATTGTTTTGTCTCTTGGTTTTTGTTACACTGCCATTTTATAACCAGCAGTGTAATTAGAAGCTCTTCTTCAGTGCAGTGTATGAGGCCAGCTTGCCTATGCATATATGTTGGCTGCACAATCCTTTAGGTTTTTAAGCTTGTTACTCTGATCTAAATTGGTGGTTCTTTGTTCTCTGCAAGATCACAGATAGAGCTGAAGACCTAATAAAAGTTCATGTCATCTCCTTCAGCAAAACCACATACAAAACACAACATAGTTTCAATCTTATGGATGCTGGGTCAGAAGCCCTTACTTTGGATCTCATCACCCACTCTGAATGATATTGTTTTCTAGTATTAACTTTTCTCCCAAAAGATAGAACTTTCCTACTGATTTATGCTATGGAGAAGAAAATAATTTTTATTTCCTAACACTAGTTTCTGTATTATCTTCCCTCCAGTCATATATTGACACTTCAATCAAGAGCCATTGCTCATTTGGTTCCCATCACACATATCCTGACATATGGAACATATGCCTGCCTTCATCACTCACTGCAAATAATGTTGTTGTTCCATCCCAACCTATTTTCTAACATTCTCAGTTTTTTTCAGCATCCATATCAAACTATACACTAGTCTCATTTTTTCAGATTACTGCTTTAAACTTCTCAAAGTATCTTGCTTTTCTTCCCAGCCACTGGATCTGAAATAAATAGGTTGTAGCCATGAGAAAGAAAAGATTAATACCTCAATGAAACTGGGAAACATTGTTTCATACTTCTATACTTTAAACAGCTTGTAGTGATTGAGGTAGAACCTGCCTTGGTGATGTAATAGTTCAGGTTTTATGATGATGTGGTGGCTTGAATTCACATCTATGAGTAATCCAGGAAAGTAAGCTAAATCAAAAATATAACCTTCTTGCTTTAAAGAGATCATTTATCATGAACTACTTTTTGATCATTGATACCAGATGTCTTGGAGGGAATGAGCTTTTAGAGTATCTAAAATAATCTGTGACATTAGATTTTAGATTTTGCAGGAAATGTGTATATATGTTTGGGGAAATTAGATCTATGATCACCAAAAAGAGTTTACTGTTTTTCTCTAAGAGAGTCAGTTGAGGGAGCAGAGTTCTTTGTAGCTGCTGCTGACATTATCTATCACCCTTTAGCACCTCCCCCCCCCACCCTCCAAGACTGTATACTTAAAAGACAGTGAAGACGCAGAGTAGGGAATAAAGAAGAGTATAGACTTGCTGCTTCTCAGGACTGAGTTACAATGCTTCCATCCTAGAATACATATCACCCATTGCATCTTTGTGAAGTGGAGGTGCTGTAGCTCAAAAGTTCACTTCTACCCTCTGTGAATTCTGATGTTAAACTCTGCAGGTTGGTAGTGCACCTGCTGCTTTTCAGCATGGTATCGTTCATGCTGAAACTCCTCCTCACATTCCAAGCTAGTTTGCTTAAGCAGCTCCTTATTTAGTGTGATAAAAAGTGTAAACTCAACTCAGTATCAATTCTATGGACTAGATTAAGGAAAAAGGAAAAGGTACAAGCAAAGTAGACTAAAACTTTTATATTAATTTTATCTTTAAGAATTAAGAAATTAGCCGAGTGGTGGTGGCACATGCCTTTAATCCCAGCACTTGGGAGGCAGAGGCAGGCGGATTTCTGAGTTCCAGGCCAGCCTGGTCTACAGAGTGAGTTCCAGGACAGCCAGGGCTATACAGAGAAACCCTGTCTCGAAAAACAAACAAACAAACAACAACAACAAAAGAGAATTAAGAAATTAATTCTTCTTAATTTAATAGGTCACAGACAAAACTCTAGATGTAAAGAAAATGATGAAAACCTGGACCCTACAGAAAGGATTCCCATTAGTGACTGTCCAGAGGAAGGGGACTGAGCTTCTTCTACAACAAGAAAGATTTTTTCTAAGCATGCAACCAGAAATTCAGGCTTCAGATACAAGGTATCATCCATTTTTCTTCCCAGCTTGTCTTGTTTCCAACTTCAGGCATAAGAATTTTACATGTTTTATACCATCCTTCTTGTGAAACCTGATGAGGTCTTCCCTCTCTAAAAGGAGTTTGGAAGCTTTCAGTTTCCAGTCACTGTCTGAAACCACATCTAAATAACAGGAAGAAAGCTAACCTCCAATCTTTTCCTTCTGCAGCCACCTTTGGCATATTCCAATATCCTATGTCACTGATGGAAGAAACTATTCAGAATACCGATCAGTTTCACTACTGGACAAGAAATCAGGTGTGACTATAATTAGTACCTTTCTGATAAAAAATTACTAATAGTGTAATTTTAACATAGAGTAGATAATAGATTATATTTTCCAGTATGTACATTCTCTGATCTAATGTCATAAATAATCGTCCAACATTTGACTACAATAAGGTTAACTCTTTATATGTATAGAATTGGCTTTTAGTTGTAAGAAATGAGGTTAGTAAAGTGAGTAAGTAAAAAAGATAATAATAAATTTAAATTTAAAAAAGGTTAAAGAAATTTTAAGGAATATTTTGGCAATGTTTTATTTTTAGGTCTTAGATAAATATTTTATGTTTTAAAATAAGTAAAAGAACCAGAGCAGTTGCTTAAAATGTTATTATCTACTTTCAAAGTCTGTCTTGGAGCCAATGCATTTTAACAAGCATTTTATAGATTATTTATATGTATAATAAAAGTTGATTCATGACCTAAATTTACAGTAAATGCATGTTACAACATATCTTGTAGACATAGACATTCTTTAGTAATGAAAAACGGCCCAAGGAAGTATGATAACAAGGAATAAATCATGACAGTGATACAGGCTGAGTATCCCTATATGAGCTTCATTATAACATTCAGAGTAGTTCAAATTTTTAGACCATTTTAGGGTTAAGATTTCCAGATTACAAATGTTCTATTAGTAAAATCTGTACAAATGGTAGAAAATCTACAGTGTTCCAGATTTGAAACACTTCTAGCCCCAAACTTTTCAGAAAATTGGTAGTTGATCTGTATCTATTTAACCATAAGGAATCCATAAAAAAACTATTGAAATGTAATTTCTAACCATTTGTGAAATACATCTGTGATACCTGCATATATGTCCTTTTAATTAACATCCTAAAAGAACATAAGACTCTTGGATTATGTGTGAATCAGCAATGAATACTTTAGATTTATGAAAAAGGGAATGTTCTTGCTTAAATTTGGATCTGTTTTCAAATCTACATTTTGATGGGTGTGTAAAGCCCAGTTGTCTGGTTCACACCATGGCTCTCCCATTTCCATTTAACTAGATTTTAGATGGGGTGTTTAGCCTCCTTGCACCTACTCTAAAATAGGAGTGTGATAAGGATTCTTAGAGTTTATTTATATGAAGCACCTAAAATAATATCTGGCATGTGTTAAGATCATGTTAGACATCATTACTAATGTCCTTACTAAAGAACCTTTAGTGCTTGCCTATCATTTTACAATTTTTCTACTTGAAATCATTATGTACATATGATTTCCATATCTTGCCTTTTAAAAATATATGTTAATTGATATTCATTCTTATATACCCATGATTCATCAATTGTCTTATTAAATTATTTCCTAATAAAAATATTAGATAAGATTATTATTTTTTTAAATCTGTGCTTCTCGAAATTGTAGACTGTTAGGTTTGGGATTGGGTACTGACGCTAAGTTGCTCTTCCGAGTAAGTAACGATGAATGTGCCATTTCATTGTAGCTTTACCACACACTACAGCAGAGCACACTACCCACACAACACTCTCACTATGTATAGTGCTGGAAGCAGAAAGTGATCCCAACATTTCTTTGATTAACATATGAAAAAGTGTTGCCTTCCCTGGTGAAATAGAACTCTAAACATCAGAAATTCCTAAAACGGTGCTCTGACCCAAAGAAGAGGAGCAACCTTCCCCTCTAGACATAAAGCAGTATAGTCTAAATGCAATGCAGCATTTAAAAGGAGCCAGTAAAGAAAATTTGCAAACTTCAAAATAGTATTTAAATTTTTGTTGGTATTAGAAATAGGCAATAAGAAATCTGCTCCCATCGGCTCTTTACAAAGTTCTGTTTATATGTGTGTGGTAAACTGTTTTTGAGATTTATGCTTTATAAAATAGTTCCAATTTTCCTACGTATTCCTTACCATAGTCAACTCTTAGTTGCTATAACAGAAAAATAAAAATAATTTAAAGGGGAGAAAGATTTATTTTAGCTCACAGTTTGACAGTTTTCTGATCCTTGCATCTGGGAGAAGAGAAGAAAAACATTAGCAGGTTATACTTTTATGGAGACATTCCAGAGTAATAACCTTCTTCTCCAGACCCTATGTCCTCCAAGCCTATTCTCTACCAATTTACCAGTGAGATAAGAAGTTCCTTCTCAATGACTGGATCTTCTAGCTTGAGACTGAGCTTTCAGCATATGCATGTAGAGAGACATATATGCTCGAACCATAGCCTGCCTTCCTCCCCCTCCCCACTATGCTTTTTTCTCTTTCCCTGTTTTTCTTTCCCTCTCTTCTTCATTCTTTCCCTGTCCCCTGTCTCCTGCTTTCCCTCTCTTCCTTTCCTTCTACCTCGATCTACTTCTTACCTTTTCTCTCTTTCCTCCTCCTACTCCCTTCCCTGGATTCTCCTCTATTCCCTCCTTTCCCCTTTTCCTCTTTCTTTTCTATGATCCTCTCCAACCATACCTCCTCCTACTCCCCGCCATCTCTCTTACCTGTTTTTGCTGCACAGAATATTTTCTAGCACCTCAAACAGGCCATGTTTGTGTCTAAATTCTTCTGTGTGCTATGCTTTCTCCTTGAAGAACACCCTGACTTTCCACTCCCTTGACCTCCTCCTATTCATTCTTCAGCCATTAGCTAAGGCATGGCTTGCTCCTCAAAGACCTCAGCATCCCAAGAAAAGGCAGATTTCTAGTTTATAGTTTCAAATAACAGTTTGTACTTCCTACTCAGAATATTCTGTAAATACTGTCTACTTGTGTCTCTCCCCATGTTATAGTTATCTTCCCTTGAGGGTAAATATTGTGGCTTATAAATCACATTTGTGAACTTAACGTGTAGTAGATGCATAAATAATTACTGAATGAATAAATGAAATCACTGAATTATAATGTTGACTATAAAAACTTTTTAAGAAAGAACATTTACAGCCAAATGAAATGTCTTATTTTTCTTCATTGGTAAAACTCATAGTAAATGGGAATATACAAAAAGGAATATGATTGTTGAATCTGCAGCTAGAACTTGCCCAATTTGATATAATTGTCACTAATAACATAGTTCCCCTCTGACTGTTGCTGCTTTAATTTCTGCCAGTTCAGATTTTAAGTGTACACACTGAATGAAACCACTCCCCTCTTATAAGGAAATGCTTGACCCTAAGGACACTTAAATCTTCTTGGCCCTTGAAACTCCGATAGTAATTACTCTCAATTTAGTTGCGTTTTTTTTTCCCCCATCCTTAAATTGTAGCAGAGAAGATTTAATTACAGAACTATAAGATCCTCTGGTTTCTTAGGTCTACAACAGGGCTCTGAGCTTAATTTACTAGTTCAGTTTTATGTAATAGTTCAGTTAGTATCTTTGCCACCTTTTCCCATACATGTTGTTGTTGAATAATAACACATAGCAACAGGCTAAAGGGGATCCTATTTTAGGTTATGCTAAAAAAATTTTTACTTTGTCCTTCTTACCTTTCTGTTATTTAGATTTCATATATTTTTAAACCCAAAATATTTAACTCTAGGAGATATTTAATTCTAACTGGAAATGGTCTGTTTCTGAAAAAGTATATCATTATCCCAGAAATATTTCTATGAAACTAAAAGATGTATCCTTGGAAGGAAAAGCAATTAAAAAGGAAAAGAAGGGAGGTAATTTACTGACATACTTTCTTGTGCTGTTATCTTTGTTTCTACTTAATAAGATAAAAGAGTAAAGGAAGTGATACAAAGAAGGGCTTTTGCAAGGGCTGTAGCTAATCTGTGGGATGGTAACTGCCTGGATGTCATATTTCCTAATTTTATAGTAACATATATTTTTATTTGTTTGTTTCAGGACTTCAATATTTCTTGATAAAACAGTAGTTGATTTTCATAGCTTATTAACAAATAGTTTTTAAAATCACAGATTACTTTGTCTGGGTTTTTTCCATTTAAGATTAAATTGCTCACTCTTTATTTTACTATACAATAGACTATGAAAATGAAACTGTTAATCTGTTAATTATTATAATAAATTAAAAACTTATAAAAGTAGTTTCATCTACATTTGAGCTAGCAACCAGTCTTGTCCTTATGTATAAAGCGATTATTTTTTGATACCTATGGTTTTGATGTCCTGCATCCTAGGTTATACTATCCTTTAAATGATGAATCTCCTATCTCCTCCTGCTGTTGGCTATGTTGCTAATGTTCTGGCAACTTGATAACAGTCATAATTTGAGATATACTACCTGCTGTATTTCTTCTCTCTAACATCTGGGGTTAACCAGGTTTACAGGATAGTACATGCTTATCAGTGAAAATATTCATTATTCCACCATTTCCTGACCCTATCCACTGAAATGGTGGCCATGCTTACTATTTCTTTTTAGGTCAGTGGAGATGGGGCTGTGTAATACCTCTTCCCCAGGCTTTATTTTTAAAAGTGGCATACAATGTTGTGATGGCTAACCCAAATGGAGAATATTGGTACTTTTTGGATTAGCTAATGATATAATTACTCTCATCAGTTAGAAGCCTATTTACAGTGGCCCTAACCTGGAAACATGACTTTTTCCTTCACAAATACCAGAACTACATATTACTCTGAAAAAAGAGTAATATGAATTTATTTCACCTAATTGATCCTTCCTGTCAAGAATAAAAAATAAATAAATATTGAATCTTTTAATGAAAAGGACTGATAGTTCTATTAAGATATAATTAGAAGCATTTCCATCTTCAGTATGTCCACAATATCAGCAAAATTAGAGTAATAAAAGGAATCAGATAAATTCTAATAATATATGTTTTTGAACTTGACAATCTTTAAGTGAAACTTCAAGTACTAACATATCTTTCATTCTAGAATATGTTTCTAAAGCAATTTGTATAAAAATAATTCACTATACAAGTATTATGATAAGGGAAATTTTTAAATGTTTCAGAACAGGAGATTTGGGGCAAATCCTGAAATGAAAAGTTGGCTATTTGGGCATTGCTTATGAAGATAATGGAAGTGAAAGGGTGGGGAAGTTAAAGGTAAAGATGCAGGATGAATATAAACACATGGAGGACAACTGTAGGAAATACTACATTAATTCAAACAAGTATAGCAGAAGCATAACACTAAACATACACTACAGTGTCATTGAGTTTAGATAAGTTTTTTTTTATATAGTTAAAAATGTATATTTTTAGTTTATGATCAGAAGATAATGTATTATTCAGATTTTAATGTGGCTTGAAATTATTTGTTATAACCTTAGTCATTATTTATTCATTCATTTGATAAGAATTTGTAATCTGCTAGATTCTTCACTATATCGACTGAGAAGTTACTAGTGAAGGATCAGCACATAGGGCTTGTGCTTGTTCTAGCAAATCTTCACCTCAGGTCTTTCCAAGCATGACTCTCTTGCTACACCTACATCCTTGTCAACTTTTAGGAACATTTTTATTAGTAATTTTAGTATTTAGTAACATAATTATTTGTAATTTTAAGCATGTTGAAAATTCATATGCTGGGCAGTGGTGGCGCACGCCTTTAATCCCAGCACTTGGGAGGCAGAGGCATGAGGATTTCTGAGTTAGAGGCCAGCCTGGTCTACAGAATGAATTCCAGGACAGCCACGGCTATACACAAAAAACCTGTCTCAAAAAACAAAAACAAAATGAAACAAAAAAAAAAAAGAAAAAGAAAATTCATTAGTATATTTTCTAGTCAGTTTCCTGTTTATTTATACATTGTCTCTCCTCCCAAAATCCATAGGCATTTTAAACAATTCTCTTAACACACACATACACACACATACATGAGTATGCGTTAAAAAAAATAAATAACTCATCTATTTATCTTGTGCCCAACAAAACCTTAAGCTTTTTCTAAAGTTTATTTTGATAGCTTTGAATTATTTTCTAAATTTTTTTCTTTGCTAGTAAAATAAAAGACAAAGGTTGAGATGGGACATACTTTGCATAGTTCAGTCACTATTTTAGCTGCTATTCCATTCTTTATACCATCTCTTTTCCCCCATGCATAATTTCTTAAGGCTTGTGTATTCTGACATCTTAGACATTTCTTCCTTCACAAAGCCTCTCCAGATTGCCCTTTAGAGTGAGATATTTCTGTGTGCTTCCATGGATGTTGTGTTTTCTTTTTCTGCAAGTGACACTTATGTGATGTTTCTAGGTGCTTTTATTAGACCATAAAAACAAAGATATCTGTATTTCCCCTGAACACCCACACTCCAGTGTCATCCCCTTCCTGCTTTTTGTGTTTATTACCCCTGTGTGAATAAGTAAAAATTACGATTTGGAAAAAAAAAAACAAAAACAAAAACAAAAACCAAGTTCCTCTGTCTTATTTGTCATTTGTTCTCTAGTGCCTAATCCTAGAACTAATAATGTATGATGAATAAATAATGTTTAAATGAATGAGTAGCAACCCTCATTAATGTGAAACTTACTGTACCAGCACATAGGCATTTAGTTTCTTAAAAGAAGCATAGATATAAAAACATACTTTGTTAACTTTGAGACTACCAAAGGAAAAATGTTTTAATTTTTCCTCTCTTAGGTGTCATCAATCTTACAGAACAAGTGCAATGGGTCAAAGTCAATACAAACATGACTGGCTATTACATTGTTCACTATGCTGATGATGACTGGGCAGCTCTAATCAACCAGTTAAAAAGAAATCCTTATGTTCTGAGTGACAAAGACCGAGCCAACCTGATCAATAACATCTTTGAACTTGCAGGGTAGAGTATTCTTGATTTGCATTGTTATTGTCATGTTTTTAAATGTTATTGAAATAAAGATCAAGTCAGAGAACAGGTTGAAAGAACAAGTATATATTGACTGTTAGGTAGCGTTTTAGAAGATTTGGAAAATGTTAAACATGTTCATTGCTTTCGGAGATTTTATAATATGATAGAAACATCAGCTATAGACACATTGAATAGTTAGCATAAAATAGAATCCACTACTAGTTCAAGAATAGATACCAAAAGTCAGATACATATTTTGTTCAGTAAAAATGTCTTAAGAATTCAAGCTTAGTAGTCATAGACCTTGTAAATAGATAGCCTTGGCGGATAGTACCAACTTAGATAAGGACAAGTGAATCATAGGTAGAGTCATAGTGACCTGTCCCCTGAATCTTCACCCAGCCGATACCCTGTCCTGAAAGATATCTGTACTCCCCCTGAACACCCACGCTCTGGTGTCATCCCCTTCCCCACGTCCTGCCTTTTTGTGTTTATAACCCCTGTGTGAATAAGTAAAAATTATGATTGGATTTTTTAAAAAAAAGGAAAAAAAAAGAATTTAAGCTTCATGTTATTTTGTAGCAATTGGCTTCTGCCTAAAGCTTAGTGCTAACCTATTGGTTGAATAGCATCTCTAGTGACTGGAGCCTCCTTATACATGTGTGGGTTACCTCCCCAACCACCATATACATTATAAAAGCCCAAAGCCAAGAAATGGCAGTGGTCTTTTGTAGAAGTGTTTTCTGAAGAGTAAATTTTAGAAATAAAATTTATTTCTGAAGAAATAAATTTTAGATTTATTCCAGGCCTAGAAACACAAAGAATACTCATCATTATTACTTTCCAAATTTTGACTTACGTTTTAAATATGAAGTAGCCTTGTTATGTTCATTCAACCATTACTGCTATGACTTTTACAAACTGCCTAGTTAGTTAGTTAGTTAGTAGTTTATTTTTTTGTTTGAGACGGAGTGTCATTTTGTAGCCTTGGCTGGCTTGGAACTTCATCAGGCTGGGTTCAGAGAGTTTACAGTTTGGCAAACTGAGTTTACAGCAAGAAATAAGATTTGTCTGTTTTCTGATTCAGGTATTCTGAATCAGATACTAATTTAGATAGAGGGTATGCTACCCCTAATCTTGTGGTAGATAGAAGTAATTAGTAAATAAAATTAATAGCAATTGTCTTTTCCAAGACAATGTAATGCTTTTACTTAGTGCCAAATAATATAGATGACTTCTGGATCCAAAAATGAGCTGTTGATGTATCTTTCTATTAAACTGCATCTTTACCTGTGAGCCACATAAATATATTTACTTGAGGCTAACTTTGTCTGATGCTACTGTAAACCTAAGTTTCTTGTCTGCAGAACTCAGTACTCACTATAAAGTTTTCCTCCATGAAGTTATGCGTGTGTTTCAGTAGATTTATATTTTGCATTCATTTATTCTATAGCCTTGGCAAAGTGCATATTCGGATGGCATTTGATTTGATTGACTATCTTAGAAATGAGACCCACACTGCACCCATCACTGAAGCCCTGTTCCAAACGAACCTCATCTATAACCTCCTGGAAAAACTGGGATACATGGACCTGTCCTCAAGATTGGTAGTAAGTCTTCTTCCAGTTTTTCTTATGGCCTACCTTTAATACTGTTACTCACAATTCTGTTCAGCTTTTAATATTCCTTTCTTTTAAAAAGCAGTTAAATTCTTATTTCTTTATTTTGCTGGTTGTAAAATATCTATTCAGGATCAAAATGCCATTATTTACCATGAAATGTTGATGAAGCTTTTATATGACGTAGTATTCTTTTAATATCAAAATATAGACCTTTGACTGCTGTTAAATAGAGCCATCTAAATAGAAAATGTTCCTGAGGACCTCTTTTGTTTTTATACAACATTAAAATAGAGTCATTTAAAAAGGAGAGATCCTATTAATTTGCTAGTGTTCATTATAAAATGTAGCATGTTTGTACTGAAAATATTCTACCTAGTAGTTGTTGCTGACTACTCTCCATTGGTAGTGATGCTGATAGGTAACAGTGAGTGTATGAGCTCTCAAGAAGTCTTAGTATTAGACCTCCCCTCTCTTAAGACCAGTCACTTAATCTTAACAGCTATTACTTTTGACACTTCAACAATTAAGGTAATATATTAGTTACCTAGGGTTGCCTTAATGTATTACTACAAACTTGTTATATAAAAATACCAGAAACTTATTTATTATGCCCCTGGAGGCTAGAAGACTAAAGTCAAGGTGATGGCAGGGTATCTACCACTTACATTTTCCTTAGCTTCAAGTGAATGCTGGCAAGCCTTGGCATTCCTTCCTTAAATTTATGATGCTCCTGTTCTATCTCTGTTGACAAGGCACTATACTGTCTGTGTTTCTGTGCCCAAATTTGCCACTTGTCATAGATATATTGACCCTTAGGTTAGAGCTCATAGTAACCCTGTATAACTTCACTTTCACTTAATTGTATCTACAGAGACAGTGCCTAATTAAGGATGTATGAATTGGGGAAGGTACACTATTCAATGTAGTGTCAATAGTAGCAGACAAGACTAATATATATCACTCATTTTCATCACTCCTGAAGGACACTGATTTGAAGGGCTTTAAAAATACCCTAAAGGGAGACAGAACATCTACATATTCTAAAGCTATCTGACTAGTTAGTTTCATGGTAGCAAAAGTCCTTCTTCCAGATGCCTTTCTCTGTTCTTGTTAAGATTAGTTTTAGAGGACTGGAGAGATGGCTCAGAGGTTAAGAGCACTGACTACTCTTCCAGAGGTCCTGAGTTTAATTCCTAGCAACTACATGGTGGCTCACAACCATTTGTAATGGAATCTGATGCCTTCTTCTGGTATGTCTGAAGATAGCTACAGTGTACTCATAAACATAAAATAAGTAAATAAATCTTGCTTTTTTTTGTTTTTAAAAAGATTAGTTTTAGGAAGCATTTGGTAGTTATCTAAGCTATCCCTCTGTTGAAAACACAAATTGGGTCTTTGGAATATTTTCCTGTTGATGTTCAGATAACCCGTCTCCTGCTGCATCTTCATCCTCTGGTTTCAGGTATTTGTTTGGAACATACTATAGAGTAAGATCTGAAGGACTGGTAAGGGCAACGGTGGGAGGCTTGGTGCCTATTTCTAAGACTTAGGCCCATTAGTGCTGTAACTCCTTACACTTTTTTGTTAAATACCAACTTGGCTGTGGGATGGTAAACCATGCCAGGAATCTTGGTGGGTAGAGAAGATTGAGATTCCAGAAACTCAGTGGATACACACCTGAGATGATAGGTGCCTCCCTGCTCCCTGCCAAATTTCTGGCCTGGAACTCGTGCCATACTTCCTACATAAATGCTAATGGGGTACCTGAAGGCCTTGAGGGTTTAGTCAATAAGCTCCTCTTCCAGACATTCCTCCCTGAAGAAGGTATTTCATCTTGGCTCCACTCTGAGAAGTTGGTATGGCATTCATCCATTTTCCACAATGAACAACCAATAAACAGTTTAGAACCAAGGACTGTCTCTTTCATCCAGAACCACTATGGGGAGCATGGAGCAGGCCTTCACTTACAGAGCCCCAACTTAATTCTCCCACAGAAGGCCTTCTCTGCACTCCCAGCCACAACTGCAGCCAAGCTAAGGGCCTTCACTGAAGAGCAAAGCTGGAGCTCCCATTCCCCCTGGCCCCAGGCTAGTCGTCATTCTCTGCTCTCAACTCCTCACAATTCAGCAGTGCCTGTCCCAGCCCTGTCGCCGGCCTGTGGACCTCCCCTCCCCACAACACACCCAACTTTTCTGTGCCCGACTTCTCTGTGTGATTTTTCTAACTGCAATTAGATGCCCGGAAGTTAGGGAATGCCAGCTTCAGCTTTCTCGAATCTCATCCCTCCTCCCCCATGATCAGTGTCTCAACGGTTCCCTGAAGTCCACCTGCCTTGCTGCGGCACTGGGATAAGCGCCACATAAAGTTCCCCACATTTCATCTCCCCAACAGCTGTGCCTGGTAGCAGGGTGGAACACGGACCCACATTTGGCTTTAATGCAAAAAGAGAAAAACATTAAAATTCTTGTTTTAATCTCTAATCAAACTGTGAAACCACTTAGGAAGTGAGATGGAAGGCATTTCCAAGCCCTTGAATCCAATGTTCAAGTGTATTGGAATTTAATATTGGTGCTCAATTAATATTTTTTTCATTATAACCAAAAAATATTCATTTTGTTATGAAAACTATGCATGATGTATATATCATTTTGTGAAATATGCCATGGTTTGGTGGGTAGGATCTGGAGTTTTATTTGAATTGTGTTAAGTTGTTCACATCTGAAATTAGTGTCTGGTTTTAGCCATATTCCCATTTTATAACTTACAAATGTCATTCTCTTACATATGAAGCATCGGTGGGATAAACCTTTGCAATAAAACAGGCAGTTCTCTTTTAAGAAATTTTGTTAACTTAGGGAAGAACTTTCCCGAGTGTATTGTTGTAAAATTAAAGCAGTAAATCAATGGTAATATATAGCAAAATGTTGGGATCTTTTCCTGTTTTATTTTTAAAGTCAGTTTGTTACTGTTGCTGCATTGTGTTGCATATGCAATGTTGGTAGCTTCTGTGGCACATCTCTTTCTACCCTTTCTCTTCCTGCCATTCTGTATGAAATTAGTGTTAGTTGTTTAATTGCCTTAACTTCAAAAAAGGTTCATTTAGAAACCATATGAAAAGTATAATTCATTTTATTGTATAAGAGGAAAAGGCAACTTGAGACACCTGCTATGCTCTTGTTAATATAAATAATATTGAAGATATAACCTGAATTGTTTATTTATTAAATGGTCACATTTAAAACTGCAGGATTTTTATGAAAATAGAATTATATTTGTAAGATATTTATCATACTTTCAAATATACTTAACACATTTTGAGATTTTTCTCTTAATCATTATTGGCATAAGGAGACTAGCAAAACCTGTGCCCTCTGATTGTAGGGTGTGAGTGTTCAGAGTTTAGTCTAAGCATCTTCAAGTGTCAGGCGTTCTCTGCTGCAGTGTGTCACAGTGCCACTGACACTGCACTCCACTGTGGCTCTCCTCTGAGATTTTTGAAGATAGGATTCCAAGCTGTAACTTTCATATACATTGTTTCTTTGTTTTTATTATAAATACCTTTATTTTTTTCTTTTATTCTCCATTCATTTGGGACAAAAACATCAGGGTTAGGGTCTGTGTCTACAATCAGGGATAGTGCTATCTTGATGATATTAAATAGGTTAGTCAGTTGTAGATAGCAGGTACCAACACAGCCAAGTGAGCCCCATGGAATGTCCTGCAAATGACAGCTAGCATGGCAGTATGTTTTGATTCCACGTTTACCCAGTGGCTCTCAAGCTCCACCACCTCACACACTCAATAAGATGTCTAATCTGTATTTTATTGCCTTTAAACAAACAGAGGCAAGTTGATGTGTTATCACAAGCTTCGAGAGCTTCTTTTACTAGTTCTTTTGGTTTTAGGGATGGACAATGATTTTTAAAAAGAGCATAATACTTCAAAAGAACTTAAATTGAGGTTTGGAGTTTAAAGGGTTTTTTCATAACTCATCTGTGATGCTTTATTATTGAGATAAAGTAGTGTCTTAGTTAGGGTTTGTGTTGCTGTGATGAAGCACCACAACCAAAAGCAACTTGGAGAGAAAAGGTTTGTTCACATATACTTCCAAGTAATAAGCCACCATTGAAGAAAATCAGAAACTCAAGTAGTGCAAGAACCTGGAAACAGAAGCCATGGAGTGCTGCTTACTGGCTTGCTCCTCATGGTTTGCTCAGCCTGTTTTCTTATAGCACACAGAACCAGTCAGATACCCACAATAAGCTGGGCTCTCTCTTATCACTAATTAAGAAAATGCCCTACCAGCTTGCCTACAGCCAGATCTTACAGAGACAGTTTCTCATTTGAGGTTCCCTCCTTTCAGACGACTATAGCTTGTGTCAAGTTGACATAAAAGTAGTCAGCATGGGTAATAGTAAAGAAGTAACTGGTGAGGTGAAACTTGCTAGTGCTGAGATCTTGCAAAGGGGACACCTGTAGGGTATTTGGTTTTTGTTTTTTAATTTGACTCTTCTTATATGAATAACATGAAGATATTTCTTACAGAAAAAAATAGCATTTTATATCAGTTTTTTCCCATTGATATTTCCTGAGTGTATATTTCTTACAGTATTGTTAAATTTTGTGTATCTTCTCCCTCCCTGGTGCATAGTAACTTGTAACGTGGAAGGATTTCTACATACTGTGAATAGCTCTTATGTTTCTTCAAAGGAAAAAATGAAAAGGGGATTGCCGATTCTATAATACACATATATTTCACAGTGTCCTTTCATTCAGAAGTAACTGTAACAATGAATTGGTTAGAATAGCAGGTGGTAGTATTAAATAAGTGTCCATTTTCTGAAGTATAGCAGGGAATTTTGATCATATACAGACTAGGTATATATAAATGAAATTTTATAATATTTATAATTTACAAACAGCTAAAATAAAGTATATATGTACTACATGTATAAAAATGAAGAATTAGAAACTGATAAATCTAGGTAAATAACATAAATGTGTACTATACATTTATTTTTGCATTTCTCTGTAGCTTTGAATTTTTTACATTAAAAATGGGATAAG
This sequence comes from Grammomys surdaster, assembly GCF_004785775.1. Lineage (NCBI taxonomy): Eukaryota > Metazoa > Chordata > Mammalia > Rodentia > Muridae > Grammomys > Grammomys surdaster. The sequence goes on from NW_021621605.1 coordinate 44,221, forward strand.
TAATGCCATTTTCTCTTCAATTTTGTTAGGCTAATTTGCTAATGATCTAAAATTAGGTGGTATGTTTAATATACTTTTAATAATGGATTTAGAACTTTTTAAACATTAAATCATTGGTAAAGAAGTATATTTTAGCAAAAGATGGTGACATGTGCCTATAATCTCAGCAAGAGAATTGTATATTCAAGGTCAGCCTGAGCTGTATAGTTAAATCAGGGGATGGGGGAAACTCCTGAGTTGAGTTGTATCATGATAAGTCCTACTTGTAGCTTTATTATTAGATAATTTCATTCCAGCTAAATTTGGGCTTTATGTTAACATTTAATAAGTAATATGTATGTCTTTTCATTATTGGGTAAATATTGGAGAAAAGATATGTAGTAGTCCTGATTTCCTGATTGATTAAATTATTATCAATACTATTTTAATAATATTTCATGTCTGTAGACCAGAGTACATAAATTGCTACAGAACCAAATCCAGCAGCAGACTTGGACGGATGAAGGCACACCATCTATGCGAGAGCTTCGGTCAGCCTTGCTGGAATTTGCCTGTGCCCACAGCCTAGAGAACTGTACCACTATGGCCACAAAACTGTTTGACAATTGGATGGCAACAAATGGAACTCAGAGGTGAAATGCACATGAAATACTTGAATGGGTCTTCCCATTACTTCCTAAAGAAGGAAAGATAGCCCACCGTATGCACTTGCCCTCTTAATACGTTTTTCATGACCTCTGAATTGCTTCTACTTCTTAGCCCTTATAAATATTACTGCCATGAATTGAAACATATAATTTTTAGCTCTTGTAGATCTGATTTAAATTCTTTTGGTATATATCTGAAAGTGATATTGCTGGATTATAGAGAATTTAGTATTCATTTTGTTTTATCATATAGCTATATATGTGATTGTGTAAGTACACGTGTGTATGGATACTAGAAAACAACCTCTAATGTAAATCCTCAGAAACAGTGGCTTTTATTGGCCTGATTCTCACTAAATAGTCTAAAGTGGCTGGCCAGAAGGTCCCTGGGATCTGCCTGTTTCTGTCTCCTGAATGTTGGTTTTTCATATCATACTGCCTCCTTGACTTTATTATATGGATTTCTGGAGATCAGACTCAAGTTCTCATGCTTGCTTGGCAAGCTCTTTATGATTGAACTATTTTCCCTAGCATTCCATTTTTAATTTTTAAAGAACTTTCATGATATCATGTTTCCCATAGTAATTGTGTGATTTTGTTTCCACCAACAGAAAAACATTCCACTTTTTTTTTTTTTTACATCCTTTCCAACACATGTTTTCTAGTTTTGCTTGGTGGGTTTAGTTTGGAGATGTAGTCTAACTGTGTAGCCCTACTTGGCCTATCTCTGCCTCCTGAGTACTGACATTAAAACAAGCAGATTGGAGTTGGGTGGGTAGTTGTTGAGCTCTGGTCCTCATGCTTGTGTGACAAGTACTTTAAATGATGGAGCTAACTCCATGACCCTACTTTTTTGAGTTTTTGATAGGAAATATTTCTCAGAGGATGAGAGAGGTCTCCTTTAATTTAGATATGAGATGACTGGTGAAGTGAGCAGTTAGGAGAAATACTCTTGAATGTAATTAATTCTTTTCAGGCTCCTTATTGAGAATATTGGAGCAATGATTAAAATATCATCTGAAAAGTTGAGATGGGAAATTTTAATAATGGTCTGGAGTCTGTCCTAGCTCTGAGACTTTAATAAAGGCAGTTGGCTATGTTTCATCCCCTTCTTACACCCTGCCTCCCAAATATACATGTACTACTTTATATCATGAAACTTACCATCACTGAATTAACTCTAGATTGTATGAAGTTTACAATTATTATTTAATCTGAACCAGTCAACTCCTTGCCTTTATAGTCAAATTTTTTTTCCTTGTTCTCATGTTTCATTACCTCTCTTATAGCCTGCCTACTGATGTTATGATCACTGTGTTCAAAGTTGGAGCAAGAACTGAGAAAGGCTGGCTGTTCCTCTTAAGCATGTATTCTTCCATGGGCTCTGAAGCAGAAAAGAATAAAATACTTGAAGCTCTTGCCAGCTCAGATGATGTACATAAACTTTACTGGTATGGAACCACTCAAAGAACATGATAGAAAGAAACTAAAAGATAAAAGCACTTTGCTATTTAGAGCAGGAGGCCATTTTCTCTTGAGTTTGCACTATGACTCGCTCCTGACTTGGACATTATGGTGAGGAGTTTCCATGAGTTGGACTTCCTTTTGGGGACTGAACCTTAACATATGTACAGAATAGACTTGGTTTGAGAGATGTTAATAATCACAAACTCCATGTGTGCCCTGCTGGGAAATGTCCTCCCTTGGCATGATATTCTAAACTCTGCTGGTAATAGATATTGATCTGTTTGTTCTGTCACTTTGAAAATACAAACACCTCAGAAAAAGACAACTATAGAATTGTGTATATTCTACCTTCCTATGAATTTATTTCTTATACATCTTAATGTCCAACTGCATGGCCTAGAAACAGGAGCTGCTTGTGGGTGAAAAAAAGGCAGGAAGACCTGACAGAAAATAGGAAAAAGCAGACTAAAGGTTCAAGTGGCCAGAAGAAATTCAAAGGTACATGCAATTTAGGACACTGAAAGCCATGCAGAGGGTAAAGGGAGCATCTTAGCCTGTTGCTTCTGTAACATAAATTCACTCAGCTAAATCCTAACAGTCTCCCAGAGACATCCTTGGGCCCTGCCCAGACCTACTTTCTAAATGATACTCTGTAAATACTTTTTTCTCTTTATTTTTTCCCAACCCTGTCCCTTTCCTACCCCATCTCCCACCTACTCCCCTCCTTCCATCTGATTCTGATGTCTATATTTTTCCTATCCTGAGTAAGACTCAACTATTTTCCCATAGGCCATACTGGTTACTTAGCTTCTTTGGGTCTGGATTGTAGCATGGTTATCCTGTGCTTTATAGCTAATATCTACTTACAAGTGAGTGCATACCGTGCCTGTCTTTATGGGCCTGGGTTACCTCACTCAGGATATTTCTATGTTCATTCATTTGCCCGCAAATTTTGTCCTTGTTTTTAATAGCTGAGTAATAGTCCATTGTATAAATGTATCACATTTTCTGTATCCATTCTTCCATTGAGGGAAAACTAGGTTGTTTCCAGCTTCTGGCTACTACAAGTAAATCTACTCTGAACATAGTTGAGCAAGTGTCCTTGTTGTATGATGGAGTATCTTTTGTATATGTTCAGGAGTGGTATAGCTGGTCTTGAGGTAGAACTATTCCCAATTTTCTGAGAAAATATCAAATTGGTTTCCAAAGTGGTTATACAAGACTTCATTCCCACCAGCAATGAAGGAGTGTTCCCCTTGCTCCACACCCTCGCCACCATGTGCTGTTACTGAGTTTTTGATCTTAGCCGTTCTTACATGTGTAAAATGAAATCTCAGAGTCATTTTAATTTGCATTTTCCTGATGACTAAGAGGGTTGAACATTTCTTTAAGAGCTTCTCAGTCTTTAGAGATTCTTCTGTTGAGATTTCTCTGTTTAGCTTTGTACCCCATTTTTAATTGGGTTATTTGGTTTGTTGATGTCTAATTTCTTGATATATATATATATATATATATATATATATATATATATATATGAATGATATTAGTACTCTGTCAGATGTAGAGTTGGTGAAGATCTTTTTCTATTATGTAGGCTGCTGTTTTGTCCTATTGATGGTGTCTGTTTCCTTGCAGAAGCTTTTCAGTGTCATTAGGTTCCATTTATTAATGATTGATCTTAGAGCCTGAGCCATTGGTGTTCTCTTCAAGAATTTGTGTCCTAAAAAAAAAAAAAAAAAGAAAGAAAAAAGAAAAAAAATTTGTCTCCTGTGCCAATGTGTTCAAGGCAGTTCCCCACTATCTCTCCTATTTGATTTAGTGTATCTGGCTGCAGTATGTCTTTTATCTACTTGGACTTGAGTTTTGTACAGGGTGATAGATATGAGTCTGTTTGCATTCTTCTACGTAACAGAAATCTAGGTAGACCACAACCATTTGTGTTTTGAAAGATACCTTTCTTTTTTCCATTGTATGGTTTTGACTTCTTTGTCAAAACTAAAGTGTCCATAAGTGTGTGGGTGTATTTTGAGTATTTGATTTTATTCCATTGATCAACCTGTCTGTTTTTATGCCAATACCATGTGGATTTTATCAGTATTGCTCTGTAGTACAGCTTGAAATCAGGGATGGTGATACCTCCAGAAGTTCTTTTATTGTATAGGATTGTTTCAGATATCCTGAGTTTTTTGGTTTTCCATATAAAGTTGAGAATTGTTCTTTTCAGATCTGTAAAGAATGTGTTGGAATTTTGATGGGAAAATTGAATCTATAGATTGCTTTTGGTAAGATAGCCATTTTTACTATGTTAACCCTACTAATCCATGAGCACGGGAGATCTTTCTATCTTATAGCTTCTTCAGTTTCTTTCTTCAGGGACTTGAAGTTTTTGTCATACAGGTCTTTCACTTGTTTGGTAGACTTACAACAATCTTTTATATTATTTATGGCTATTATAAAGGGTATTGTTTTCTTAATTTCTTTCTCAGCCCTATTCCTATTTGTATAAAGGAAGGCAACTGATTCTTTTTGAGTTAATTTTTTATCCGGCCACTTTGCTGAAGGTATTTTATCTGCTGAAAGAGTTCTCTGGTTGAATTTTGGGGGTCACTTATATATACTATCATATCATCTGCAAATAGAGATACCTTGACTTCTTCCTTTCCAATTTGTATCCTCTTGATCTCCTTCAGTTGTCTCACTGCTCTAGCTATAATTTCATGTACTATATTGAATAGATATGGAGACAGCCTTGTCTTGTCCCTGATTTTAGTGGCATTGCTTTAAGTTTCTCTCTATTTAATTTGATGTTAGTTAATGGCTTGCTGTATATTGTCTTTATTGTTTTTAGATATGTGCCTTGTATCTCTGATCTCTCCAAGACTTGAACACGAAGGAGTATATTAGATTTTTGTCACAGAATTTTTAACATCTAATGAGACGATCGTGTGCTTTTTTTCTTTCAGTTCATGTGTATGGTGGATTACATTAATGGATTTTCATGTGTTAGACCATCTCTGTATCTCTGGGATGAAACTTACTTGATCATGGTGTATGGTTTTTGATGTGTTCTTGGATTTAGTTTGTGAGTATTTTATTGAGTATTTATGCATCAATATTCACAAGGGAAATTGGTCTGTAATTCTTCAGTCTTTGTGAGGTTTGGGTATCAGGATGACTGGCTTCATTGAATGAATTTGGTAATGTTCCTTTTGTTTCTATCTTGTGGACTAATTTGAAGAGTATTGGTATTAGCTCTTCTTTGAAAGTCTGATAGAATTCTGTGCTAAAACTTGTTTGGCCTGAGCTTGTTTTAGTTGAGGAACGTTTAATGACTGCTTCTATTTCAATAGGGACTATCATATTTATAACTTAAATTGTTTATCTGATCTTGATTTAACTTTGGTAAGTGGTATCTATCAAGAAAATCATTCATTTTGCTTAGATTTTTCAACTTTCTGGAGTACAGACTTTTGAGGTAAGACCTAATGATTCTTTGGATTTCCTCAGTGTCTATTGTTATGTCCCCCTTTTCATCTCTGATTTTGTTAATTTAGATATTGTCTCTTTGCCTTTAAGTAAGTTTGGCTAAGGATTTGTCTATTCTTTTCATTGTTCTCTCAGTTTCTAAATGATTGATTTCAGCTCTGAGTTTGATTATTTCTTGTCATCTACATCCTGTTTTCATATCCATTCTGTTAGCCTGTGTCTTTTTATTGAGGTTTTGAGTCCATTGAATATATTGATGTTGAGTTATTAATAACCAATAATTGGTAAGAGTGTGAGTGTGTGTGTCTGTGTGTGTGTATCTGCATATGCATGGGGGAACACACTTGTGCATGTATGTGTGCATTCTTGGGGTTTTTTGTTTGTTTTTTGTGTGGGGTTTTTTTTTTTTT
>NW_021621606.1:0-3428 GCF_004785775.1 Grammomys surdaster
TCCCAGACCCTGCACTGCTCTCTTAAGTAGCTTCCCTTTTCTCTCTCCTCTCAAGAGAGTTGGGCATATCCTAGTCTGTCAAATCTTTCTCTGGTTCATCTCTTTGTCACCCAGTTAGCTATCACAGTCAAACATGAGTGTTTCCTTCTACAAACTAACTTTGCCTTCATTGTTTTGGATTAAAAGTATTTACTAAGGGTGTGTCTGTATTCCAGCCAGAAGATTAGTGGATGAATCAAAGAGATTCAAGCTCAAGTCTTCATGCATAGCTAGAGCTCTTAGCCACTGAGCCATCTCCCCACTTTACATTCTAAGGTAAGGAGACAATGCTCATATAAATATGATACTTACAGATGATGATAAGTCCTCTAAAGAAAATTAACACTGACGAATTTCAGAGAGACGTGGAGAGCCTGCAATTTCAGAAAGGGTGTACCAGGAGGGCATTTTTGGAGAAGAGGTTTGAGCTGGTGCTTTAAGAAGGAACCAACTCAAAGTCTTATGAAGCAGGAAAAGATTGGTGTGCTTTCAGAAGAGAAAGGAAGAGGGTGAGATGGAGGAGAGGAACAGGAAAGAGATGCGCCATGCAGCTTCCAGAGATGGGCTTAATACTAAATGCAAACTGAAACCACTGATGGGTTTAAAAGCATGGAAATGACCTAATCTGAATTAAGATTTTGTAAAATCACTCTGGCTCCCACGTGTGGGATGGATGGTTAGACATCTGTTGTGATAATCTAGACAAGAAATCAATGGTCACATGAATTAAGGCTGTGGCAGTGGAGAGGAGAGTGCAATAGATTGGAGATACATTTTGGAAGCAGGGCTGACAAGGGCACGCCAGTGGATGAGAGGAAGGAGCCCGCCGCCCATCTCCCCACTGGATGGGAGAAAAGGAGAAAATAAGAACAATGCTTGAATTTGGGGTTTGGATAACTGGAAGGTGTAGAGCTGTTCTGAGAGATGAGAAGACTGGAAAGGGACAGATTTGTGAGGGTGGCAATCTCGAGCTTCCTATTAGACATGCAAGTTTTTACTGCACGGAGGCAGATGCAGAGCCAACTCTGGCTAAACAAACTGGGTGGGATAGAAAGCTAGAAGACTGGATTATGAGCTTGGGAACATTAACAACACAGTCAACGTTTAGGGGACTGTAGGAGCTAAGGACTGTTGTAGCTCCTCTAGCAAAGGGAGCTGGAGAAAGCCTCACAGAAAATAGTTAAATTGGCTGTTAAAAGATGCGTGGGAGTCTGTCTGGAGAAGTAAAGGGATCTGGGAAATAGAGTTAGTTGTAAGACATATTCAAAAACCTGGAATCCAGAGTCGGGATGTAGCTCAATGTACAGCAGGTGCCTAGCATGCCCAAGGCCATGGGTTCCACCCGGAAGCACACAAAGCCTTAGGGTCCTAAAGTCCAGTCACAGTGAGAGCCCATTGGTACCCCTAGGGTCCAGCACACAGTACACGTTCCATAAATATTTGCTAAATGAGAGGTTTGTTTAACAACTGCCAAGTGGCTTGGTGGAGTTGGTTCTGGATGCACAGATAGTAAGTAGCGGAAGAGAAAGTGCCAGTGTGGACCACTCCCACCCTAGCCATCCCCAGGGGGCCAACTGCTTGCAGAAGTAGGGGAAGAATCTTTTCATGGTGTTCTGCCTGAGGGAGGGACCTGCAAAGCTCTGCCTTTTAGAAGATTGGAGGGTGAGAAAAATGAGGGGAGTGGGGAGCAGAAGTCAAATGGAAGGCCGGAAGAGTGAAGATGGGGAGACAGCCCAGAGGCTGTGTGGGTGACAAGGCCTGGGAAAGGATTCCTCGACCCCAGCACCGAGATGCTTTGTATGGACAGAGAAACCTGTACCCGCAAGGAGTGATCTGGGTAGTAGCTGGTACTTTAAGGAATTTCTCGGTTTGTAACCAAGAAGCCCTTTAATTTCCTGGGAAGGAGCGTGCCAATCATACCTAACAGCAAGTTTGCTTGTTCAACACTATAGACCTTGGAGGTGGCTTTGGGTCTGGATTAAATTTTGCTTGAGAAATAGCTACTCCTTGAATACGTTGAATACACCCAGTTTTCTAAGTAGTTGAAGAAACTTGGTGCTGGTTCTCTTGAGAGAGACAGGGAACTCAGAGATAGACTGGAAGGTGGGGGTGGGGTGGGGGCGATGAACAAAATTAGGGGACACGAGTTCTGTTTTGGCCTGGCTGACTAAGGCACCATGCTTGACCCCTCCAGGAGGGTCAAGCAGCAGGTCCGAAGGCTGGGTTTTGACTAGGGAGGGCATGGTAGAGGGCAGATAATCAGGAAGCTTGAGTGGGACCCGGAGGGTGAAATAAGAAGCAAAAGCAGCCAAAGGAGTGGCAGGCTCCCAAATTGGCTCTCTCCACAACTAACCACTGCCCAGCCCTGGGGGCTGCCAGACAAGAGGGCAGAGAGGTGGAGCGCATTAGGAGGGATTTCCCTGTACAGCAGGAGCCCCCAAAGTGGGACCATCCCTGGTGCCGAACAGGGAAAACGGAACAGAAATTCAAACCTGGGAAGTCAGAAGCAGCGGTTAATCGAGAGGTTGCAGCTCAAAGGGCAGCAGCCGCAGCCTAGGACAGTGGCCGGACATAGACCCTCTGCCCCAAGGTGGCCCCCTTCACTCCCAAGGTGAGCGGGCCCAGAAAGGGATGGTGAGTTGTCCTCTAAAACCCACAAGAATCGGGGAAGGGGGTCTCCTCCTGCCTCCCGCATCTTTGCCCCTCTTCCCGCTTCAGGTCCCCGGAGCCACCTCGGAATCAGATCCCAGCCCGCGGACTCCGCCCCGGGACCCCTCCTCCTCTCGGGCCCGGCCGCCCGGTACCGTCTCCTGGGGAGATGGTCTCGATCTCCACGCCCATCGCGGTCCCACAGGCCCCGCCTCCAAGGGGGTCCTCGCGGCTGCCCCGACCCCGGCTCCGCTCAGGCAGGACCCCGCAGGCGCTCCGGCTAGCTTTCTTGCAGCCACTGCAGAGCCGGAGGAGGTGCGGCTGGAGTCAGGACCTGCGCGGGGAGGGGCCGCCGGGAAGGGGGCGGCGGGGTGGAGCTGTGCGGCAAGGTGGGGTCGGCCGGGGCGGGGCCCGGGGGAAGCGACCCTGACGTCGCTGCTCCGGATCCTGGGCAGACTAACCACCATTAACCCACTGACTGAGAGGGGAGGCTGGGTGAGCGAGGCGTGCCAGCACTAGCACATCCACACATCTATCCATCTAGCAGTTCAATGTATATTTATTTAGCACCTACACGGTGCAAAGCTCCAGGGAGTCCACTCAATCCTACAGACTAGGAGGAGAAAGTCGGTAATTATACTAACACTTTAAATACATGTGCTCAGTGCCATGGGGTTCAGAACACAACGGAATCACTCGAGACTGATACCTACCCTGGCTAGGCTTCTCGAATCTATAGG
>NW_021621607.1:0-9963 GCF_004785775.1 Grammomys surdaster
AATCCAAGAATTCTTCCTAGGAATGGCAGCTTCCACAATGTGTCCTCCAACCCTTAATTACTAATTGATAAAATGTCTTACAGCTGGATCACATGGAGGCATTTCCTCAAGGGAGGCTCCTTTCTCTGTGATACCTCCAGCCTGTTTCAAGTTGAAACACAAACCCAGCCAGTATAGGCAGAAGGTAGATATCAGTCTTTGAACCATGGTTCTGTGCAAAAGCAACAAGGACTCTGTACCAATGAGCCACTGTTCAACACAAGAACCATTTCTGACACTTTTCAAGTTTTTCAAATTTGAAATGCCCCTCCCTACAGTGCTTTATACACTGTGGATTCTAAATGGTTGTCTTTCCTAAGATCATAAACTCAGGTGATAGGAGATGCTGGCAAGAATGAGGAGAAAGAGGTACACTCCTCCATTGCTGGGGGGATTGCAAGCTGAAACAACTACTCTGGAAATCAATCTGGCAGTTCCTCAAAAAATTGGACATAGCATTACCTGAGGACCCAGCTATATCTCCCCGGGGCATATACCCAGAAGATTCTGCAAAATATAACAAGGACACTACGTTCATAACAGCCTTATTTATAATAGCCAGAAGCTGGAAAGAACCCAGATGTTCTTTAACAGTGGAATGGATACAGAAGATGTGGTACATTTACACAATGTAGTAAAAACAATGAATTCATGAAATTCTTAGGCAAATGGATGGAACTAGAAAATATCATCCTGAGTGAGGTAACTTAATCACAAAAGAATCAGTGTGGGGGAGTTCAAGGGCAGAGAAGTGGTAGTGGATGGGTGGGTGGGTGGGTGGGTGTGGCACATCCTCATTAGAAGCAGGGGGACGGGGTGGTATAGAGGTTTCTCAGTTGTGTGGGGAAAGGGGAAAAATAACATCTGAAATGTAAATAAAATATCCTATAAAAATCATTACTTGAAAAAACTACAAACTAAAATATTAACCAAACAAATGACCCAATTTAAAAATTAGGTGCAGGTCTAAAGAGAGAATTCTCAATATAAAAATCTCAAATGGTTGAGAAACAGTGTAAGAAATATCCAAAATCCTTAGCCATTAGGATGCAAGTCAAAAACACTTTGAGATTTCATATAGAGCTGATGTTGCCAAGGTTTGGAACACGGGGAACACTCCTGCATTGCTAGTGGAATTGCAAAATTGTAGGGCTACTTTGAATAATAACAATCTAGGAGTTTCTGAGAACATTGGAAAGCCATATACCTCAAGACCACTCTTCTCCATATATCTACAGGATGCTGCATCCTAAATAAAGACACAGGTTCTAATTTCATGTTGCTTGATTTATAATCACTAGAAACTGCAAACAATCTAGATATCCTTGAGCCAAAGAACAGATAAGGAGAGTGTGGTACATTTACACCATGGAGTATTACTCAGATGTTAAAAAGAAATGGCATCATGAAATTTCAGACAAATAAATGGAACTAGAAAAATCATTCTGAGTTAGGTCCCAGACCCAGAAAGATAAACATGGTAGGCAATAATCAAGCTAAATATCACGAGCACCCATAGTATATGTAAAAAGGAGGTCTCTAGGGAGGAAGCATGGCTCACCTTGGGAAGGTTAAAAGAGAATAGATTTTGTTGTGGAGTGGGAGCAGGTGGAGACAGGAATGGGAGGGATCAGGTTCAGGAATGAGAATGGACAGAAAGAAAGCAGGGCCAGACATCTGGAATTGGGGACATTTGTAGAGTAGTGTGGAAAGCTAGTACAGTGGAAAATTCCTGGAATCTATTAGGGTGACCCAAATCAGGACTCCTAGTAGTGGAGGATATGAGGTCTGAAGTAACCACCTTCTGTAGCCAAACATGGTTTCCAGTAGTGGCACTGGGTTGCATTTCATCAATTACTCAGCTGATGGTTGCCCGTGGACATCCTTAAACAACCCAGCTGATGCTAGGATTGAGAATCACTCTCCAAAAGCTGACGGTGAGGTTCCATAGCTGAGGAAAATATTCATACAGCTTGTTGTATGTAGGTAGGTCGAGCTGATGCCTACATGGAGCCTTCACCAGATTACATTCTAGAGTCTTTGGTTTGAGACAGTACTATGCAAGCTATAAAAAGAGAAAACTGGACACCAACCCAGCCACAAAACCCTCAAACTAAAAATCGTCCTGCCTGCAAGATGTGCCTGGGTAATAGTGAAACAAAACATGTGGGGGTGTCCAATCAACTTGAGGCCTACACCAAAAGAGGGAGTCAAAGGCATACATTGCCTGGATGTCCAGGAATGGGATTCTAGATAGCTCAGAGACCTAGAGTAGAATAAACATGACTGGTGAAAAAAAAATCAATAATGTGATTCCTAATGATATCCTGTTATACTCATACATTGATGCCTTGTCCGGTTATTATCAGAGAGGCTTCCTCTAGCAGCAGATGACAGCAGGCACAGAGACCAGCAGCCAAGCATTATACAGAGAGAGACTCAGATGCAAGGTCTCCATCAGGATCTGGAGAATCCTGAAGAAGAGGGCAAGAAAAAATGTAAGATTCAGAAGGGATGGAGGACCAGGAGAACATGGCCCACTGAATGAATTAAGCAAGCAGGGCTCATATGATCTCCAAAACACTGAAGCTGGAAGCATGGGACCTACATGTGTGTGCACAAGGTCCTCTGGAAAGATGTTAGCTTGGTGTTTTCTGGGATTCCTAACAGTTAGAAAGCATGAATCTCTGAACATTTTCCCTGCCCCTAGGACTCTTTTCCTCCTATTGAGAACTCTTGTCCAGTCTCAGAATGAGGGCTTTTGTCTTTTCTTATTGTATCTTTTGTCTCATGTGGTTGTTGTTTACTGGAGGCCTTCTTTTCTTCTGAAGGAAAGTGAGTGGGAGTGGATCCACATGAGAGTAGAGGTGAGAAGCTGTGAGAAGTGAACAATTCTCAATCCCCAGTCAGGATGTATTATATGAGAGAAGACTCTCTCTGAGAATTTCTCCAAAAGACTGGTTGAGTCTGCCAGGTGGCAGAGATCAAGGATCTGGTAAAGAACATGGACCCAAGTAAACCCTCGATCTAGTGGGATCTAGCTACTCTGATTTCAGGCCATGGAAATTTCAATGTACAGCTTGGAAACCACAGAGGGTAGGCTCAAACACTGGATAGCAGAGTAAACTACTGCTGTTTACATAGGAAAGGTTACATAGCAACTCTGTAGCTTTTCAGGCCACTGACTGAAGCATAAAATCCTTGGGAAACTGATCCAGAAATTGGGATCTGGTAAGTGACAGGTAAAAGGCAGAAACCTAACTCTTCTCTGTGAGCTGAAAGAATGAGGCAGAACTGCCCACAGCAGGGGAGCAGAAGCCAAACTCAGAGGAATAACAGAACTCCCTATCAGTAAAATTATTTATAAATAATACTTTTGTGCTAAAAACAAGAGCAGCTAAATATAAAACATAATATTTAGATATAAACATATTAAAACTTATAAGTTTAAAGAAATAAAGAACAAAATATGAAAACACAATACAGAACTTTGGGCCGTATACAATTCTACTGTAAAAGATTCAAAGGAGATGGAAGATACAGAGAAAACTAAAACATTTATAGCTATTGCAACATAAAGTTTCATTTTATTCTAATAAGCATTATACTTTCCTATGCCTTTTTGTAGAAAAAGGCCTCAGGAAAATTTCAAGAGGCTTAGAGGACAAAAGAGGTCCTTTGTTATCTCATTTTATCTCCACCCATAAATTAGGTCATAAGTCATTTGCTATGGTGCTTTATTTTTGCAGCTGATCCACCTGTCTGTGTTGCTTTGAGGTTGGAAGCTGCAGCCTCCAGTTTAGCACCTAAAACTAACACAACAGGGGGCTAAGAAAAGCAGCTTTGTTCTATATCTTCTGGAATTTCATGGCTCTAAGTTGAAGTCTCCAAGAGAAAAGGGGAGGGAGACTTATCTTTGTCCTTTGTTCTCAGTACTTCTATGACTTTCAGAGCAAGTATTCACATGGTAGAAAGATCACTACGAGTTTGCCCATAAATTCAGGTCATGAATCGAATAAGAGATTTGTAACAGAGAGTGCCTACCTGCATATACACTAGGAGCAATTATCGGGCTTGACATCCACCAATTTGTTACTAGCTTACAGGTTCATGGCAAGTTAGAGACCATGATTAAGCTGTCCTTGAGGTTTAGTATAGATAACTCAGTCAATGACTTATCTCCTCTTCTTGCACCTGTGGTCCTGTGGTGTTATCTTCCTTATGACCTTCAGTTAATTGTTTTTGTAACCCCTTGGAATGTGCCCTATGTTTTACAAGTCTGTTGTGATCTCAGAAGCAATTAAGCAGTTCTGTTATAAAAGGGACTTGAATGTCTCTGTAGATGTTACCTTTCTTAATAATGGTGACCCTCATATGCTAGCTGTTTCTGCAGAATAAACACCCTTTTTTTCATTCTATCTTAGTCCTGTCTTCCTTCTGTGATTTATATACCTTTACAATTGGTGCATTGGCCAGGAATGTCAGGGTCCCTTAACTCAATAGTAGAGCTTTTTTGGAGACCAATTGACCCTCTGCTAATTGGTAAGTTAGGGCATGCCTCTTGTGTGCTGCATATTTCTTGTCTTTGTCATGTTCTGAGTAGTCTTTTCTCTTGTGCAATGTAAGGAGATTCCTTTTATTTTCTTTGTCTGCACAACCTGGAGTCCAATGGAGGTCAGGTGGATATTCTAGTCACTTCTTCCTGGTTGTGGGCTTAGAGGATGGTCCCCAGTGCCCATCAGTTGGAGACACCTTTATTCCAACACAGGTCTTCATGGAAGCTAACAGGTTTCTCAGAGTCAGCAGAGCCTGATCCAAGGATAGGCTGCTGTCTCTGAACTTTCCATTCCTGTCAGAGAACACAACTATGACACAGGCTTTAGTGGAGACTGGTAGTAGCCTTCTAATTGGCAGAGTCCATTTTTTGGCATAGGCTGCAATTGCCTTCCTTTTGGTTTCTTTTCTGGACCCCTGTAGTCTTGTTTTCATGTTTCTGTGTTTGTGTTTTAATTTTTTGGCTTTCTTGAGAACTACCATGGTGCAGGCTACCAAATGTACTGCAAAGAACCTAGCCCTGTTTCACTTCAAGGACTGCAAAAGCCTAGTAGAAATTTGGGCATAATTACACACTTGGGTAGTCTGACTTTTTTTTTTTCAGGAACACCTGGCCAGCTTTCAATATGAGGTGGTCAGAAGGAGGCACTTTCTACCTTCCTACTATCTACTTGGTTAAAGGTATTGAGTGTAGAAATCCTTAGGACCCTGACCAGGTTTCATACATCACTGCCTGGCACCTTCTGGTAGAGAGCCCTCCCTATTGGATGAAACATTTCCTACCTCTACCCTAGTGGTTTTGTAAGATAAGGATATTCAGCCACCAAAGAATCATAAGCCAGCAGTGATTGAATGTGGAGAAAAACTCCTTCCTGCCCCCTTATAACACTAGCCAGTTGTATGCACAATCCTTACATTTCACAGCTCATCCTGGGATTCACTGGAGACTCCCTGACCCAAATGGTGCAGTGTTTTTCCAATTGGAAGGGACAGGCACAAAGTACCTACCCTACTGGGCTTGGCCCTCAACTATTTTAAGGAATTTTCCAAGTTACAAAAGACTTGGAACTGATTGTTCATCTCCAAAATCTAACCATCTCTTACAGGAATGGATGGCCCAAAGACAACCTGAGCAGAGGACTTTCCACTCACCATCCCACAGCATTTCTAGGGTAAAAGTTTAGTTTAAGAGGCCTAGTACCACCCAGACAAAATGCTATGGGCCTCACTGCTCTCTACTCTTCTTCACTTAAAGAAGGTTCAGCCTTGGCTCCCTGCCTTGCTTCCCCCTTCAGCTCTCAACCAGGATTAATCTATCTCTTCTTACGTTCCTATTTCTGACACTGCTGCCCCTCCCCAGTCAGCATAGGCAGTGGGAGGAGCAGCCCTTGACTCCCGTAACTCCACTTGAAGTCCACCTCACACATAGGCCCATACTCACCATAGGGGCAATTCTACTACACCCATACCTTTATTGACTACAGAATTTCCAGAAACCCAGCGAAGACAGTTCATGACATATGTGTCATTTGCCAGTAATGATCTTTACAATTGGAAGTTGAAGAACTCCTTGTGGTTTAAAAGACCATCAGCTCTCACAGCTGATTCAATAATGTTGACTCAGTGGCACACTTCTGATGCACATAGAGGTGATAAGGTTTGTGAATGTCTGAGGGGGAAGGGCTGGTGCCTTCAATGTGGCTTTTTGTAGAGTCATAAAAGCCATGTCCATCTCAGAGGTTTGTGAATATCTGGAGTGGGGGCAGGGCTGGTGCCTCTAATATGGCTTTTTGTAGAGTCATAAAAGCCATGTCCATCTCAGAAGTCCATTTTATCTTGTCTTCTTGGTCCTAGAAGGACTGATAAAATGGTTTGTCTATCTAGGGAGTCCTGGCACCAATGTCTACAAAAACTGGCAGATACCCGAAATTCCTATACTTGCCTTCAGGTGGATGGAACTTGTATGCTGAGATGCCAAATCTTTTAAGTTCAGACTCCATTTTAAAGACTCTGACCTAAGCTTGAACTCACACTAACAGTCTGGTACCTAGCATTAGTTTCCAGGTTGCCCCCAACAAGGCCAGTATCTTCATGTCACACACTCAACAAGATGAGTGTATCCAGGTTTTTTCCCTAATAAACCTGCACCACAGGTTACAAGGTCCTTTGCCTATGGACCACCAATGCAGAGGGGAGAAGAAATTAAATTTATGATATGAATCCAAGCAGCAGCCAGTGATGTTAAAGATCACAGAAGCTTACCAATTAGATGCTTGCCTAAGCATTCCCTGCTTGCTTCTTACTATAAGTCCTTGCCCAAATAGATATTCTGGGTTTCTTGCCACCAAAACCATGCTTCTTGACAGTGATGCATTGGGGGGGCAGTGCTGAGCTGCAAAACAAACACTCTTTGTTTTTGCATTCTATCTGAATCTGGGGTCTTCTTTCAGCGATTTTTGGACCCTTACAAGACTTTGTTAAAACTAATAAACCAACATAAAAAGGTATTAAAATGTTAGAAATACTAAATAAATAAAAAAATAAAATATGGAAACAAGCAATAGAACAACAGGTACAAACTTTATGAACCAGATTGAACAAAATACTAGGATGACAGAGTTACAAATGCAAGAAAAATATGAAATATGGTCACAGATGTTGGTTCATCTGGCCTTTCAGACTGTTCCTATAAGGACTTCAGTTAAGCCTTCAACTTTCTCAGCACATAGAGACTGGACAACAAATAATGCCCTGTATCATTGTTTTAACTTAAGTGTTATTCTCAATTTCCTTTTGGACCCCAAACATGAATTCTTCATGTCAATTCAGCAGGAAGCAATTATGAGGAGACTACCATCCCAACCCCTTAAATCAGGGTGGATGGTTTCAGTAATTTTATAAATTATACAAATATGGTCATTTTAAGGAATGGTTTGTAAATAAGTATAGTCTTCTACAGGAAGGAAACTAAATAAGGAGCTTAGAATCAGGGTGTCTTGGGATATTACATCTGAACAGACACCATGACCAATAAAACATGAAGACAACATTTTGTTGGGGCTGGCTTACAGGTTCAATGGTTCATTCCATCATCATCAAGATGGGAGCATGGCAGCATCCAGGCAGGCATGGTGCAGGCAGAGCTGAGACTTCTACATCTTCATATGAAAGAAACAAAGAGGAGACTTGCTTCCAAGGCACTAGAAACAAAGCTTAAAGCCCATGCCCAGAGTGACACACCTACTCCAACAAGTCCACACCTCCTAGCCTTCCTTTCCTCTTCTCTATCATTCTTTCTTAGAGAAATGGTAGCTGGGTTGAAAAGAAAAAAGGGGAATATAGAAATATTACAAAACAATAGACAAATGGGGTGAATTATTGAATCTACTCTTAGACCAAAAATTACTTTATAGCTATAAACTTACATTGGTAAAGATCTTTATATTTTGATGCAAAATTGACGTCATATTTTGTTACATTGGTACATAATTTTGTGTATTGATATAGAAGTAAGGTTATTTTTGATATGTTGGTATAGTTGTTGTATATGGATACAAATTTAAGGTTTTTTTTGATATAATATATATATTTTAACACTTACCTGAGGTATTGTACTTATATAATTCTCAAGGTTGCAATATAATCATCTAGTCCTTTTGAAGCTGCTAGTACGAAGTTTTAGGGATGATAAAAACTACAAATTATACACTATTAGGGATAGTTAAGAAATACTAATCAATAGTCAAACTCATGGTCATACTAGATACTAGTTTGGTCAATTATAATAAAATGTTTTCAAAGTTACTCAGATAGTAAATAGCTTGGAATAAACAATTTTTGACAATTCAAATATACTAGAGATAGACAGGTGGGTGATCTTCCAAAATCTCAGAGACTAACAAAATACTGGCATTTAAACATAATTTTATGAACTTAAGAGCTTTTGACTATGAGACAGGTCTTCTCCTGTTGGTACCCCCATTCCACTTCAAAATATATGATGATCATCAATAACCTCCTTATGGAGTTTGCTCAAATGTGTCAAGCTAGCCACTGGGCAAATAAAATGGCTCTGCTTCAACTACAGACAAATCTCCAGAAAGGACAAACAGGCTCATGGTCCCAGAGAGAGATCATGGAAACGCATCTGAAGCATAAAGAGCCAGATCAATAATAATGTGAAAGTCTCATAGGATGGGATTGGAAGGAAGCCAGATTAGCATAGAAGGCTAAGGTAGATCATTCAACTGCTCAGCTATTGAGGTGTAGTTTTAAGTAAATCTTGGTTTCTCTGTGTGGTTGCTAGGGATTAGCATAAAGTGAAAAAATACAGTTACGAGATTCACTGTTTACTTTTATATTAAGAATAATACACAGTAGACTGTTATATTTCTTTAGATGTTTACTGCTCCTTTCTCTCTGAGATAGGGTTTTAGTTCCTTTCCACCAAGAGCATACAATGTGCCTATTTATTTGTTTTTGAGCAATATAATAGGTAATAAGATGGAAAAACAACCTAAAAAAGACAAGGATGACTACTCCATTTAACTGTCAAAAAGTAGTCCTTAAAAGTATTTGCTGGAGGTCTGAGAGACGGCTCAGTGGTTAAGATCAGTGACTACTTTTCCATGGGTCATATGTTCAAAACCATATGATGAAACACCATCATTCATAATGATATCTCATGCCTATTCTGGTGTGTCTGAAGACAGCTACAGTGTACTCATTGAAGGAACAAGGGAAGGAAGAAAAGAAATAGAAGTGCAAAAATAGTCTTCACTGGAGCAATAAGGAAAATTAAGGCAATAAAATGATACAATGAGAAAAGAATAAATATGTTCTCATTTGAAAAATTCAAATCACTCATCTCAGGGCTCAAGAAACACTGCAGAACAGGAGACAAAGAATGTAAGAACCAGAGGGCATGCAGGACACCAAACTCCAGGCCTTCTGGACACAGGAAGACTGGCACACATAAGAACTCAAGTAGACAATGGTAGCATGGACAGGACTGGCATTCATCTGTACCAGATGTGGTTCTAGAGTTGAGAGGAAAAGTGGACACACAACCCCTTCCTAACCCAGAAACAATCTCCAAACAATACCCACTTGCAAATGAAAACCTAGTTTTTCCAAAGGAGTATCACTGGAGACAGAAACCACTCTTAAAGGCAAATCCCATGTCTAGCAAGAGATGGACCAAAAAACTGAATTCAAAAGCATCTTTGGAAGGTCTTTGTTGCATAATGTCAAATTGGAGCTTATTTTTAACCCTACATATATATCCAGATTTTTTTCTTTGCTTTCTAATGAGAGACAGGAAGGGTGAAGATCTAGATGCCAGGGGAGGTGTAGAGGAATAATAGGAAA
>NW_021621608.1:0-15755 GCF_004785775.1 Grammomys surdaster
GTTAGCTATGGAGGACCACAAGACTCAAGATGAGGTTGTTACTTTATACAGGGTAACCCAATCTCCACCCAACCTAAAAGGGGGGACTTCTGCCCCTAGATCAATCAGAGAGGGGCCACCCAGAACTCCCTCTGACAGGCGATCTGAATTCTTGCTTAGGCAGTGAGGCTAAGCACTGCAAGAGAATATCAATAAAAGATAAAAATCTCTCTCTGGGTTCCCTGAGGGACAAGCCTGACTGCATAGGGGTTGATGTCAAAAGTATCCCCTCTCCAGGAAAAAGACATTGGGATGGGTATGGCCCTCATGCCTCACTGGACAACGACAGGGGGACTGGAGCCATTACAATGTCCCCTTCAAATACTGGAGGTCAGGCCTCTATCCCCGCCTTCACAAGTTTAGAATTGCCACAGCCCTTCTATACTTAGAGAAGGGGGGAGATGTCACAGGCAGCCCTGCTTACACACTGAAGGCTTAAAATCAGCCATAGGCCCAAAATCAGCAATAGGCCTGTCATACATGTATACTAACATGAAGTCTTGGGTCTCAGTGGAAAAACATTGAAACAGATGGCTATAAGCTAATGTAAACAGGCAGCTTTCGTGGAAATTTACAACCCTGAGTAGTCATAGACCTTGTAAATAGGTAGCCTTGTCAGACAATACCAACTTAGATAAGGACAAGTGAGTCATAGGCAGAGTCATAGTGACTTGTCCCCTGAACCTTCACCCAGCCGATACCCGATTCTGAAGACATCTGTATACCCCCTGAACACCCACACTCCAGTGCCATTCCCTTCCCCACATCCTGACTTCCTGTGTTTATAACACTTGTGTGAATGAACTATGATTTGAGAAAAAATAAATTGTAATAAAAAAAAAAGAAATCGCAGCCTGTGTTCTTTCTTTATGGCAAGAAAAAGTGAGATCTGGAACAGATAATGCGGTTTTCAATCTCTTGTGTACCCAGATGCAACTTGAGACCTCAGGGTGTTGAAAACATGGCTGTGTGTCTTCCCTATCCCATTAGGCATGAAGGGGATTGTTGAGATCAGAATGGAGCAGAATCAGGTTCCATTCCTAGTGAGTGCTAAGAATACTGGATCAGACAGCTGGACTCTGAGGAGTTCTGACACAACAAAGATAACAGGAACAGGATCCAGTCAGAGACAGTGAGTGCAGGTAACACTAGAGATATTCAGATGGTGAAAGGCAAGCACAAGAACATAAGCAACAGAAATCAAGGTTACTTGGCATCATTAGAACCTAGATATCCCAGTATAGCAAGTCCTCAATACCCCATCACACTGGAAAAACAAGATACACTTTTAAAACCACTTCTCATAATGATGATAGAGGATGATAATAAGGACAAAAATAAGTCCCTCAAAGATATACAGGAGAACACAGGTAAATAGGTAGAAGCCCTTAAAGAGCAAACACAAAAATCTCTTAAAGAATTACAAGAAAACACAACCAAAGATCTGGAGGAATTGAACAAAAACATCCATGATTTTTTATTAGATATTTTACTTACAATTCAGATGTTACCCCCTTACCCCATTCCCCCCTGCCCAGGAGCACTCTATCCCATCCACCCTTCTCCTTCCTTCTAGGAGGATGTGCCCCCACCCACCCCTCACTCCCACCTCCCCACCCTTGAGTACCCCCACACTCAGTGTCCAGTCATCATGGGATCAAGGATCTACTCTCCCACCTGTGCCAGACAAGGCCATCCTCCTCTACATATACACCTGGAGCCATAGGTCCCTTACTGTGTGCTCCAGGCTGGTGGTTCAGAACCTAGGAGCTCTGTTTGGTTGATATTGTTGCTCTCCTCACGCAGCAAATCCTTTCAGCTCCTTCAGTTCCTTCTCTCTAAACCCTCGATTGGGAACCCTTTGATCAGTTCAATGGTTAGCTGTGAGCATCCACCTCTGAATATGTCAGACTCTGACAGACTTCTAAGGAGACAGCTATATCAGGCTCTTGTCAGCATGCACTTCTTGGCATCCATATCAGCATCTACCTTTGGTTACTACATGTGGAATACATATCCAGGTGGAATGGTACCCAGATAGCCCCTCCTTCAGTTTCTGTCCCACACTTTGTTTCCATATTTGCTCCCATGATTATTTTGTTACTCCTTCTAAGAAGGACTGAAGCACCCACACTTGGCCTTCCATCTTCATGAGCTTCATGTCGTCTGTGAGTTGAATCTTGGGTATTGTGAGCCTCTGGGCTAATATCCAATTATCAGTGAGTGAAAACCATGTGTGTTCTTTTGTGATTGTGTTACCTGACTCAAGATAATATTTCCTTATTCGAGCCATTTACCTAAGAATTTCTCAAATTCATTCTTTTTAATAGCTGTGTAATACTCCATTGTGTAAATGTACCAAATTTCTTGTATCCATTCCTCTGTTGAAGAAAATCTGGGTTCTTTCCAGCTTCTGGATTTTATAAACAAGCCTGCTATGAACATAATAGAACATGTGTCCTTGTTATATGTTGGAGCATCTTCTGAGTATACGACCAAGAGTGGTATAGGTGTGTCCTCAGGTAATGCTATGTCCAATTTTCTGAGGAACCAACAGGTTGATTTTCAGTTATTCCACCAGCTTGCATCCCACCAACAAAGGAGGAGTGTTTCTCTTTCTCCACATCCTCACTACCATCTGCTACTATTGGACTTTTTGATCTTAGCCATTGTAACTGGTATGAGGTGGATTTTGAAGGTTGTTTTGATTTGCATTTCCCAAATGACTGAGGATGCTGAATATTTCTTTAGTTGCTTCTCAGACATTCAAGTTTCCTCAGTTGAGAATTCTTTATGTAGCTCTTTACCCTATTTTTCGTTAGGGGAATTTGGTTGTCTGTAGTTTAATTTCTTGAGTTCTTTGTATATATTGGATATTAGTCCTGTATCAGATGAAGGATTGGTAAAGATCTTTTCCCAATCTGCTGGCTCCCATTTTGTCCTTTTGACAGTGTCCTTTGCCTTACCCAAACTTTGCAATTCTATGAGGTCCCATTTGTCAATTCTTGATTTTAGAGCATAAGCCATTGGTATTCTGTTCAGGAACTTGTCCCCTGTACCCAAGTATTCGAGGTTCTTGCCCACCTTCTCTTCTACTAGTTTGAGAGTATCTGGTTTGATGTGAAGGTTCTTTATCCACTTGGACTTGAACTTTGTACAAGAAGATAAGAATGGACCAATTTGCATTCTTCTACATGTTTTCCTCCAGTTGAACCACCACCATTTGTTGAAACTGCTGTCCTTTTTCCACTGGACAGTTTTAATTCCTTTGCCAAAATTCAAGAGACAGTTGTAACAGTTCATTTCTTTTTTTTTTCATATTCTTTTTTTATTGGATATTTCATTCACACTTCACATGTTGTCCCCCACCCCATCCCCACCCACCCGGGAACCCCCCATCCCCGCACCCCTCCTCCTCCTTCCCTGCGGATGTAACCCCCACCCACCCCCCCCACTCCCACATTCCCACCCTCAAAATTCCCACCTTCTGGGGCGTCCAGGCTTCATGAGGTCAAGGATCTCATCTTCCACCCATGCCCAGCAGGGCCCTCCACTCTCACGTATTCAGCTGAAGCCCTGGATCCCTCCCCAAGTGCTCCCAGGCTGGTGGTCCAGACCCCGGGAGCTGTGGTTGGTTGGTATTGTTGCTCTCCTCATGGTGCCACAAACCCTTTCAGCTCCTTCAGACCTCACTCTAACTCCTCCATTGAGAACCCCATGATCAGTTCAATGGCTAGTTGTGAGCATCTGCCTCTGAATAAGTCAGACTCTTGAAGGCCTCTGAGGAGACATCCATATCAGGCTCTTATCAGCATGCACTTCCTGACTTTCACATCAGAATCTACCTTTGGTGACTGCACATGGGATGGACACTCAGGTGGAAAGGTCTTCAAATGGCCCCTCCTACAGTTTCTGTCCCTCACTTTGTCTCCATATTTGCCCCTCTGAGTATCTTGTTGCTCCTTCTAAGAAGAACTGAATCCCCCCCCCACTTGGTCTTCCTTTTTTATGAGCTTCATGTGGCCTGTGAGTTGCATCTTGGGCATTTCAAGGTTCTGGGCTAACATCCAATAATCAGTGAGTGAATACCATGTGTGTTCTTTTGTGATTGGCTTACTTCACTCAGGATGATGATTTCTAGTTCCATACATTTACCTAGGAGACTCTCGAATTCATTGTTTTTAATAGCTGAGTAATACTCCATTGTGTAAATATACCACATTTTTTGAATCCATTCCTCGGTTGAAGGACATCTGGGTTCTTTCCAGCTCCTGGTTATTATAAATAAGGATGCTATGAACATAGTTGAGCATATATCCTTGTTATATGTTCGAGCATCTTCTGGGTATATGCCTAGGAGTGGTATAGCTGGATCCTCGGGTAATGCTATGTCCAATTTTCTGAGGAACCGCCACACTGATTTCCAAAGTGGTTGCACCATCTTGCAGTCCCACCAACAATGGAGGAGTGTTCCTCTTTCTCCACACCCTCACCAGCATCTACTATCACCTGAGTTTTTAATCTTAGCCATTCTGACTGGTGTAAGATGGAATCTCAGGGTTGTTTTGATTTGCATTTCCCTGATGACTAAGGACACTGAACATTTCTTTAGGTGCTTCTCGGCCATTCGAGTTTCTTCCGTTGAAAATTCTTTGTTAAGCTCTATACCCCATTTTTTAATAGGGTTATTTGGTTGTCTGGAGTCTAATTTCTTGAGTTATTTGTATATATTGGATATTAGCCCTCTATCAGATGTAGGATTGGTAAAGATCTTTTCTTAATTTGTTGGTTGTTGTTTTGTCCTATTGACAGTGTCCTTTGCCTTACAGAAACTTTGCAATTTTATGAAGTCCCATTTGTCAATTCTTGATCTTAGAGCATATGCCATTGGTGTTCTGTTCAGGAACTATTCCCCTGTGCCCAAGTATTCGAGGCTCTTCCCCACCTTCTCTTCTATTAGTTTCAGCGTATCTGGTTTTATGTGGAGGTCCTTTATCCACTTAGACTTGAGCTTTGTACAAGGAGATAAGAATGGAGCAATTTTCATTCTTCTACATGTTGTCCTCCAGTTGAACCAGCACCATTTGTTGAAAATGCTGTCCTTTTTCCACTGGACAGTTTTAGCTCCTTTGTCAAAGATCAAGTGACCATAGGAGTGTGGGTTCATTTCTGGGTCTTCAATTCTGTTCCATTGATCTTCCTGCCTGTCTCTGTACCAATACCAGGTAGTTTTTATCACTATTGCTCTGTAGTACAGCTTGAGGTCAGGGATGGTGATTCCTCCAGAAGTTCTTTTATTGTTGAGAATAGTTTTCGCTATCCTGGGTTTTTTTGTTATTCCAAATGAATTTGATAATTTCTCTTTCTAACTCTGTGAAGAATTGAGTTGGAATTTTGATGGGGTTTGCGTTGAATCTGTAAATTGCTTTCAGCATTTTAGGCAATGTACCACGTTACTCAATTTTTTACCTGTTTGATTTTTGCTTTCCTATATTTTTAAGGTATTTTATTCTATTTAAGGGCTTTTACTTTTTTACCAGTGCTTTTCTGTATTTTTTCCATAAACTATTTATATCCTCTTTAAATGACATGATTATCTTCATGAGATAGGATTTTAGTCCAACATCCTGGTTTTCAGGTGTATTAGGCTATCCAGGCCTTGTTATATTGGAAGATATGGGTTATGATGGTATAAGTAGAATCATTCTTAGTTTCTCTAGTCATTTGCCAACAGGAGAGCATTGCTTGTCCCTGTAATTTCTCCATCACTATGGACTGCAGATCTCCAATATAGCAGAGTAAGAGGATGAGACTATGGCTTAACTTTTACACCCAGAATAGAATGTAATGATAAATTTTGGAAACAGGCATGAAAGAATGACATAGAAAACTGGTTTCATCTGGATTTTTTTTTGCTTAAAATATTTAACACAACTGCAGCGTAATTTTATCATTTTTAATCATTCCCCAATATCCTCCAACTCCCCAATATCCCACACTACCCACAGCCTGGCATCCACAATCCCTGGGGCTTCAAGTCTCTTGAGAGATAAATGAATGTTCTCTCACTTAAGCTAGACCAGACAGTTCTCTGTTGTATATGTATGTATTTGGGTCCTCATATTACCTAGTGTATGCTGTTTGGTTGCTGGTCTATATCTGAGAAATCTCTCGGTGTCTGGGATAGTTGAGACTGCTGGTGCTTCTATGTGTATGGAGATGAAATCCCACATGGATTTTCCAATCTCAACATACAAGCCCAAAGAAATGGACTCAGTAGGTTGTCTATATAAGTGGGCAAACATAAATGGCAACAAATATTAAAGAAGACATCATAAACATGGGACAGGGAGGGAGTGCTTTGAGGGGAAGAAGGGCAGGTAATGTAGTATGAGTTTCCCAAAGGAAATCACTATTTTTTAAAAAAAGAATTGCCATGGAAATTTTCTGTATGATCGCTGTCATTTTTCTGCACATTTAAAAATCATTCTCAAAGCTAAATTGTATTAAATATACATTTGAAATTAACCTGCATTTCTTTGTTCTATTGCTTCTTACTTAGTTTCTGGTTTGGGGTAATAAACTCTGGCTCACAAATGCTGCAGAACGTTCTTTGTATGAGTTCTAAATTGCTCAATAAAGTTACCTTTGACTGTGGGTTACTGTTTTTATCTTTTCCTATCAGTAGCTAGTTTCATAACAAACTAGAGAATGTTAATGATTTATTTACCTGCACTATAAATTTTACCTCTCAGCATTTGCTATAAGCTGAAGAGAACTTACAAAGAGCTATACATGATGTCAGACTATAGTTGGTTTGAAGGAATACCATTTCCAACCATAGGGTTTGAAAAAGAAATTATGGAAGATGTTCGTAATAACTTTGTGGTGAAAGGAGAAGACTTGATCATATTGGCTTATCCGAAGTCAGGTAAGGATCATAAGTAAGACTGATTGTGAATTGTATGAGAGAGGTTAGGGCTTTGATCATCATTCATTTTGGATGATGAGTAGAATGTTCAACATATCCAGATTGTAAAATGATTTGTGGTCATGAAGATTTGTGTGTGTGACACTCAGAGAAAGACCTCTCATCTGACCTATGTGGACAGAGTTGATCAGCTATGGGACCAGAACAATGATGGTGGACCCGGAGGCAGAATCTGGCATTGCTATCTTTCCCTGTGGGGAAGATAGAAGAAAAGGGAGAGTGATGAGGATAAACAGAAGGAATAGCACCAAGAGATAAAGGAATTTAAGTGAGGATATGTTGAAGAGAAGAGAATGCTACATAGAATTATGATGGACCTTGTCCCGGAATTGGAAAGATTATGAAAATCAAGAAACCAAACAGCGATTTTATGGTGGTTTGGGGAATGAATATTTGCTGTGGTGAAGAAGCACTGAACATTTGGTAAGGATTAGGCTGCTGATATAGAAAGCACAATGACACAGAAAATCCAAAGGCAGTAGTAATACAGGAAATAAAACAACAAGACAGTAACTCAGAGAAGGAAGCTAGAAAAACATCCACTGACAAATGAGCAAATAAATACAAATGAAAGTTTGTGTGGTAAATATTCATAAGAAAATTTATTTAACTTAAAAAAACTACTCAGTTATACACTGCAGCATGGGTGCCTCTCAATGGCAGTGAACGACATTAATGTACGTAGTGTCAGAGGGCAGACACTATGATTACATTGCTGTGAAATATCTGGGATAGTCAAATTCATTCCACCAGAATGTAGAATGATGATGACACAGGGCAGGAGGAGACATTCCATGGGCAGGTTGGTGTTTACTAAGTTTAGTGTCCCACTTTTGCAAAATGAAGACTTGAGCATATGCTGACTGAACATACTTTGTACTTACACCATGTGGACATTTTGAACACAACAAGTCTGTGTGCTTGAAAATGGACATTACTGTAAATTGTATGGATAAATATTCTACTTGAGGCTTCTTCACAAGTACTCTTGAAACGAGTGACTGTCGCTTTTCCTTTTCATTCAGGAACAAACTGGCTGGCTGAGATTGTCTGCTTGATTCAGACCAAGGGAGATCCCAAGTGGGTCCAATCTGTGCCCACCTGGGAGCGTTCACCCTGGCTAGAGAATGATGAACTACATATGTTATTAATAAATAAGGAAGGACCACGACTCATGAACTCCCATCTTCCTATCCATCTATTCCCCAAGTCTCTCTTCAGTTCCAAGGCCAAGGTCAGTGTCCAGTGGTTGAGATAATCTTTGACCAAATTCTCTTTGAACTTATTTTACCCTGACAGGTTTTGGAGCACTTTTAGAAATGTAAAGGTGGGATCTCATTGTCTAGATGATGCTGATGTTTCCCCACCTCAGACTACATTAACGTTCCAGAATGTGGACTATCACACAGTGATCCTGAGAAGCTTTAAGTAATAAAGTGAAATATAACACTAAGAGATTCAGAAACTACATATATAGGTCAAGCAGAGTTCAAACTCTACAGTACAGTCGATATTACTGTATTATTTTCATCAACGTCAATGAATCAGTCTTAATTATAGCATATACCCCAAGCCCTGTGGGTGAATCACCTAAGCCACAGTTTCTCGTTGGGGAAGCAGCCTGACTAGGCATCTATGTTCAAAGTCCAGTGGTACACACAGTATCATGCTGTTTCTAGCTGTCTATTGACATCAGTAGCCATACGAATCCCCCATGAAACTGAAAGAGAATCACTAGAAGATATCAGAGATACCCAGGGTCTAACCAATCATAGCCGCAAGTTAGTGAGAAAGTTCTTTGTAAGTTCCTCCACCACAGAATGTATAAATAGTTTATGTTCCAACTGCAAGACAAACTTAGAATAATCTCTCCTTAAAATGTCTCAATGAATTTGTGACCATTAACATATATACATGTGTCTTATCTGGATTTGAAAAAGTTTTGGCTGGGGAAATTGAAGCCTAAATACATGAGTTCTGGGATAATTGGGACAAAATATTAAGTAGCTTTTTATTAAGAATGATTAATTTTGGGGCTGTAGAGATGAATCCATGGTCAAGAGAGCTAACTGTTCTTCCAGAGGTCCTGAGTTCAATTCCCAGCAAACACATGGTGTCTCACAACCATACATAATAGTATGTCTTCTGGTGTGTCTTTAGACAACGACAGTGTACTCAAGTATATAAAATAAATGTATCTTTAAAAAAAGAATAACTCTTAATTTATTTCTTTTATGTTTTGGAATCATAATAATAAAACATAATTATATGCATCATTTCCCCATTCCCCTTTCTCCCTCCAAACTCCTCTTTTCTCTTTCAAATTTATGGTTTCTTTTTTATTAATTCATGTTGCATGCATGCATGCGCAAACACATTCCTAAATATATTCTAATGTTTATATATTCATATATAGACATATATTTGTGTTTCAACTGTATACAACATACTACTAAATAAATAAATAAATAATCAATATATTCTAAAGAAATTTATATCTTCCTAAATCCTTCAGTACAAACTTCTTAATCAGTCCAATGTTAATTGTATGAATATTTTATGGGCTGTGCATTTGGTGTTGGATAAACAATTATGATTGTTTGATCGTTACAACTGTTGAATCATTCTGGTTTGGTTTTTGTTTTTTTGTTCTGTTTTGTTTTTTTTGTTTTTCGCTATCAATTAACTAGACATTTTGCTGTTTTATTTTATAAATCAAATAAAATTAGAAAAAGGAAATTATGACTATATATTTTTTCACTCATGTATGTGTTTTACCCAAATAAAGATAATAAATGTTTTTTAGAAACCCTTGCATGTTTTACTGACATTTCTTATAAACTATGCCAGTTAAAGAGTAAGGAATGACCATTGACTTTCATCTACATGTTTTCATTTAAGGTTATCATCTCATCAGAAATCCCAGAGATATTCTTGTTTCTGGTTATTTTTTCTGGAGTAAGACAAACCTTGCGAAGAATCCAGAGTCACTGGAGACTTATTTTGAATGGTTCCTCAAAGGCAATGGTGAGTATTCTGTGAAATATGGGTGATGGGGGAAACTCAAAGACATTTTTTTATTAATTAATTTATTCATTCATGTTATATCTCAATATCGAGCACCACTTTCCTCTCAATATCTCCCTCCCACAGATGCTTTCCTCATTCCCCTCTTCTCTGAGAAGGGGTAGATGCCCCCAGAGTATCTCCCCTCCATGATACATCAAGTATCTGCAGGACTAGGGACATCCTCTCCCACTGAGGCCAGACAAAGCAGCCCAGTAAGGGGAGTGGGATCTACAGACAGAAAAATTCTAGGGCAGCTCCAGCTTTATTTGTTGGGGGACCTGCATGAAGACCAAGCTGCACATCTGCTGCATATGCATAAGCATATGCATATGCATAAGGGGCCATATGTCTAGCTCATGACAGCTTTTTGTTGGTGCATCAGTCTCTGAGAATACCCAAAGGTCTGGGTTAATTGACTCTGTTGATCTTCCTCTGGAGTTCCTATCCAATTGGGCCCCTCAATTCTTCCCCCAACTCTTCCACAAGTCTCCCAGAGCTCTACCTAATATTTGGCTGTGGATTTCTACATCTGTTTTGTCAGCTGCTGGATATAGACTCTCAGAGTATAGTTATTCTAGTCTCTTGTCTGCAAGCATATCAGGGTATCAGTAATAGTGTCAGGGATTTTTTCTTGCCCATGATGTGTACGTTAATTTTGTCTATTCATTGATTTTAGACTGTTTCAGTTTCTGCTCCATCTTTGTCCCTGAACATGTTGTAGGCAGGACACTCCATGGCCAAATGCTTTGTGAAATTCTTGCTGTCATTATCCTTCCACTGGGAGTCCTACATGGCAACAGAAGGTGGCATTGTAGGCTCCATAACTCCTACTGTGAAGCGTCTCATATAAAGTCACCATAATAGAGTCCCTGGAGTCTCCCCCATGCCAGGTCTCAGAGATTATTTTCTTGGCCTGGAACTCTCGATATAGTCAGGGATGACTTTGAAGCTTGGCTCCTCCTTCTGCTACCTCTTGAATTCTAGGACTACAAGCACCTACTCTGTACTTTATTTGATGCTGCAACTCAAACGCAAAATTTCATGTGGGTTACCTAACTTGTCTAAATCTCTAGCCATTGAGGAACTTTTGTAGGCTTCATTTTGTGCTTCTACATTCAACCAGTCTGTGGGTCCAAGGCTCATCAACATTTGAAACCTGATTGTGAAGTCTTTCTGTTCTCACACATCACCAAAGAACAGGAAACAGCCACAGCTTGCCCCATGACATACAATTTCAGCACCATTTGTAGTATCTCGTCTTTCCAACCTTAATGTAGATGCATCAGTCTTCATTTGAGTAAGAAATGTCCCACATAGGCCCCCACATTTGAACACTTGTTTCCCAGTTGGTGGTGCTTTTCCAGAATGTTTATGAGGCACAGCCATGTTGGAAGAAGTATTCAATTCAAGGTGGGCTTTGAGAGATTAAATTCTTAAGCAACTTCCAGTGTACTCCCTCTGCTTTCCGCTTGTAGTAAAGGATATGAAATCCCAGCTTCCTGTTCCTGTAGATCTTCCAACCATGGACAAGCTCCCTCTTCCTTAAGTTGTGTTTTTCGTGTTGTTGTTTTATCACAGCAAGACAAAAATGACAAATGCTACTTTCTTCCTACCATGCTTCTCATTTGTGGATTTTCTTAGTCTTTTTTTTTTTTTGTAATGGCTTCTCATATATCGTATACATTAGCTTGACCATCCACCTTTTCATTAAAATGCATTTTCTAACTATGGTTAATCCTAATCTCTTATTAGTCTCAAAACTAATTTCAAAGGTAGGAGAAGGGATTCTTTATATCTCTTCTATGAATTTTTGTTGAAATACATTGATTATATATAATATAGTGTTTTATTTTTAATATTTCCATGCATGTGTACAGGTATTTTGATAGCAATAATAGCCCACTTAACTTTCTTGAATTTTCCCATTCTTGCTGATCTCTTCCTTTTTTCCAAGTAGCTCTCCTTTCTACTTTCATATTCCTTTTCTTGATGTGTATGGTTTTGACCCAGTAAATTCCACTGGGGTCGCTTACTGAAGCAGAGGCAACGAGTCATTTGCAGGAACATGGAAAATTACCAGTAGCTACTCTACTGAAAAAAAAAATCTCATACCTTCATTCTTATTATTTCCTAAGTCTATACTGTGGATTAAAGATGTCTCATTTATGGTGAACACTGAAAGGTCACTTATTATCAACATGTTTGCTAGTTTTGAGTCTCAAATCACCACTGCCAAATACAAGAAGCATCTTTTGATCATGTTGATGGTAGACGTACATAAGGGGGAAAGGCATGGCTATTTAGATTTTGATGTTCACATCATGTACATTTGTCACAATAACAAAGATAACTTACATACAAGGATCTATTCCCTTCCCAACATAAGCATTTGACCATATTGAATAGACTATTTCTGAACTCTTCTCAATACCAATCAAAAATGGGTTTTTACCCCATAGCATAATGGGCATTATTGACCAATGAGCATATCTAGTAAGACTGGGTAAAGTATAGATCACAGTTTCCACAGCTGAGTAACTGTAGATGTCAATCTATTAATAACAACCTGCCTAACACTGTAAGTGCTATTCAGGAGAAAGACATAGTCCAGACTACTCCCAGCTTGTTTTCTTTATGTCCAATGATAACTGTATAATGATGTCTTTAGCAATAGGGACTTACCGATGACTTTTGTGGGCAACTGACAATAGTGAAAATTGCCTGTATTATTTGGATCCTCAGGCATTTTCCAGGCAACAACTCCTAGGGAGATTTACTAACACTAGCAATAGAGTTTTCATTTTAAAACATATGACTTCTACAAGCAGTATTTTCTACCTATGCAAAGTGCCTTGCCTAATATATTAAAAAGCTTTCAAACTAGTGAGTTACCATAATGCATTATCATATATTCTTGTTTTGATTAATTATATCCTTCATCTTACCATCCCATCTTTGCATATACCAACTCATTCTCATATTCATCCCCTCCACTTCTATATTATTATTATTATTTTTTTAATTTTTTTATTGGATGTTTTATTTACATTTCATATGTTGTCCCCTTACCCCATCCCCCACCCACCCAGGAACCCCCAATCCCCTCACACCTCCTCCTTCTTCTTTGTGGATGTAACCTCTATCTACCCCCCCACTCCCACCTCCCCACCCTCAAAACTCCCACCCCCTGGGGCGTCCAGCCTTCATGAGGTCAAGGATCTCATCTTCCACCTGTGCCCAGCAGGGCCCTCCACTCTTATATATTCAGCTAAGGCCCTGGATCTCTCCATAAGTGCTCCCAGGCTGGTGGTTTAGACCCTGGGAGCTGTGGTTGGTTGGTATTGTTGCTCTCCTCATGGGGCCACAAATCCTTTCAGCTCCTTCAGTCTTCACTCTAACTCCTCCATTGAGAACCCCATAATCACTTCAATGGCTAGTTGTGAGCATCTGCCTCTGAATATGTCAGACTCTTGAAGACCTCTGAGGAGACATCCATATCAGGCTCTTATCAGCATGCACTTCCTGACTTCCACATCAGCATCTACCTTTGGTGACTGCACATGGGATGGATACTCAGGTGGAAAGGTCTTCAGACGGCCCCTCCTTCAGTTTTTGTCCCTCGCTTTGTCTCCATATTTGCTCCCTTGAGTATTTTGTTGCTCCTTCTAAGAAGGACCGAATCACCCCCACTTGGTCTTCCTTCTTTATGGACTTCATGTGGCCTGTGAGTTGCATCTTGGGCATTTTAAGGTTCTGGGCTAATATCCAATAATCAGTGAGTGAATACCATGTGTGTTCTTTTGTGATTGGCTTACCTCACTCAGTATGATAATTTCTAGTTCCATCCATTTACCTAGGAACCTCTCAAATTCATTGTTTTTAATAGCTGAGTAATACTCCATTGTGTAAATATACCACATTTTTTGAATCCATTCCTCAGTTGAAGGACATCTGGGTTCTTTCCAGCTCCTGGCTATTATAAATAAGGCTGCTATGAACATAGTTGAGCATATGTCCTTATTATATGTTCGAGCACCTTCTGGGTATATGCCTAGGAGTGGTATAGCTGGATCCTCGGGTAATGCTATATCCAATTTTCTGAGGAACCGCCACACTGATTTCCAAAGTGGTTGCACCATCTTGCAGTCCCACCAACAATGGAGGAGTGTTCCTCTTTCTCCACACCCTCGCCAGCATCTACTATCACCTGAGTTTTTAATCTTAGCCATTCTGACTGGTGTGAGATGGAATCTCAGGGTTGTTTTGATTTGCATTTCCCTGACGACTAAGGATGCCGAGCATTTCTTTAGGTGCTTCTCGGCCATTCGAGTTTCTTCTGTTGAAAATTCTTTGTTAAGCTCTATACCCCATTTTTTAATAGGGTAATTTGGTTGCCTGGAGTCTAATTTCTTGAGTTCTTTGTATATATTGGATATTAGCCCTCTATCAGATGAAGGATTGGTAAAGATCTTTTCCCAATTTGTTGGTTGTCGTTTGTCCTATTGACAGTGTCCTTTGCCTTACAGAAACTTTGCAATTTTATGAAGTCCCATTTGTCAATTCTCGATCTTAGAGCATATGCCATTGGAGTTCTGTTCAGGAACTTTTTCCCTGTGCCCAAGTATTTGAGGCTTTTCCCCACCTTCTCTTCTATTAGTTTCAGTGTATCTGGTTTTATGTGGAGGTCCTTTATCCACTTAGATTTGAGCTTTGTACAAGGGGATAAGAATGGATCAATTTTCATTCTTCTACATGTTGTCCTCCAGTTGAACCAGCACCATTTGTTGAAAATGCTGTCCTTTTTCCACTGGACAGTTTTAGCTCCTTTGTCAAAGATCAAGTGACCATAGGAGTGTGGGTTCATTTCTGGGTCTTCAATTCTATTCCATTGATCTTCCTGCCTGTCTCTGTACCAATACCAGGTAGTGTTTATGACTATTGCTCTGTAGTACAGCTTTAGGTCAGGGATGGTGATTCCTCCCGAAGTTCTTTTATTGTTGAGAATAGTTTTCGCTATCCTAGGTTTTTTGTTATTCCATATGAATTTGAGAATTTCCTTTTCTAACTCTGTGAAGAATTGAGTTGGGATTTTAATGGGGATTGCATTGAATCTGTAGATTGCTTTTGGCAAGATGGCCTTTTTTATTATATTAATCCTGCCAATCCATGAGCATGGGAGATCTTTCCATCTTCTGAGATCTTCTTCAATTTCTTTCTTCAGAGACTTGAAGTTCTTGTCATACAGGTCTTTCACTTGCTTGGTTAGATTCACACCAAGGTATTTTAAATTATTTGCAACTATTGTGAAGGGTGTCATTTCCCTAATTTCTTTTTCAGTCTGTTTATCTTTCATGTAGAGGAAGGCTACTGATTTGTTTGAGTTGATTTTATAACCAGCCACTTTGCTGAAGTTGTTTATCAGGTTTAGGAGTTCTCTGGTGGAAGTTTGGGGGTCACTTAAGTATACTATCATATCATCTGCAAATAGCGATATTTTGACTTCTTCCTTTCCTATTTGTATCCCTTTGACTTCTTTTTGTTGTCTAATTGCTCTGGCTAAGACTTCCAGTACTATATTGAATAGGTAGGGGGAGAGTGGGCAGCCTTGTCTAGTCCCTGATCTTAGTGGGATTGCTTCAAGTTTCTCTCCATTTAG
>NW_021621609.1:0-4036 GCF_004785775.1 Grammomys surdaster
ACCCAGATAGATATTTTTATCTTTTATTGATATTCTCTTGCAGTGCTAAGCCTCTCAGCCTAAGCAAGAATTCAGATCGCCTGTCAGAGGGGGTTCTGGGTGGCCCCTCTCTGCTTGGTCTAGGGGCAGAAGTCCCCCCTTTTAGGTTGAGTGGAGATGGGTTTTGGAATCACCCTGTATAAAGTAACAACCTCATCTTGAGTCTCGTGGTCCTCCATAGCTAACTTATGATAATGTATCTGAGTAGGTTTTGCTACCAAATTATTTATCTGTTGTATCACGCAGTTAGTCCGCCTATTTGAGAGGCAGGGACCAACAGAAAAAAGCAAAATGAACCCAAATAATGGTCCCAAGATGGGAGGAAATAGGGTTGACAACCTTGGAGAGGCTGCAAATCAATTCTTGTACCAGCATTCATCTGTCTCTTTCTCTCTCTGGTTTTTCTTAGGCTTCACTACCTATTTCATGCTCTCTTTAACCCTCCTTGTCTTGTCTATATAAAGGCAACATTCTTCTTTGAGGGTTGTACACAGTCAAGAGCTATATACAGTCTTGACTGTTGTACTAGAGTAAATCAAGTCCAATAAGGATCTTTGCGATTTTAGGAGGTCTCTTCAGACGGCGAAACGAGGGATTTCTTAACAATGAGTTCACGAAATTCCTAGGCAAATGGATGGAGCTGGAAAATATCATCTTGAGTGAAGTGACCCAATCTCAAAAGAACACACATGGTATGCACTCACTGATAAGTGGATATTAGCCCAAAAGCTCACAATTTCTAAGAAACTACGTATAGACCACATAAAGCTCACATAGAAGAAGGAAGACCAAAGTGTGGATGCTTTGGTCCTTTCTAGAAGGAGTATCAAAAGTTTCAACCAGAGCTCCAAAAGTCTAAATGGCCAGCCAGAGAGCACAAAGGGAGAGACTCATGCACCTGTATAGGGAATTGAGGGTGACCTTGTTAGACTTCAGTGAAAGTGGAGGGTCATGGTCCCCGAAAGTTTGGATTCCCTACTGTGTGGGAATTTGAGAGCAGGGAGATGGAACTGGGAGGATGTTTGGAGCACACCCTCACAAAACTTAGGGGGAGGGGGTATGGGATAAGGGGTTTTGGGGGAGAATGGGAGAGGAGATAACATTGAAAGGTAAATTTGTATAATCTCCAATAAAAAAACCACACAGATAAAGGGGCTAAAAAAAAGAGAGGGAGAGAGTTTACTTATTTTAAATTAATTTCAAAAGTTTCTAGGAGTTGTTAATTGGCTAAGATCCTATTTTAAGCTCTCCATAAAAGAATTGAAGTCTCTGTTCAAAATTCTCAAGAGAGAGGTAAACCCTAATTTTCCTCAACAATTAATTGACAAGAGAGATGTAATCTCACAAAAAGTAGAAGAAGCTATTACTAATCGATATATTATATAGTCTGATTAGTTGTCAGCGGTGCTATAACAGTCCTTTGACAAACGATTATTAATATAGATTTATATATCCTTAAATAGGGTCTTCATGACTCTCTGAGTGTGGAAGGAGAGACTGTTGGCGCTTCTGCCCTGATTTTACAAGAACTCTGAAAAATTGGCTTTAAAAACAAAAGAGGGGGAACGATACCCCCTCAGAAGGAGTCCCCCTGAAATACTCTCCATCGTGCCTTGTTCACTTTTATCTCTCTAAAGCTATTGTTTTTTTTAAGATAATATAATGTGAATTTTTAAAAAAATGTGTTACCATGCCAGATAAAATGTTATCCATCCGTGATAAGATGCTATGTGATTCCAACACAGAGGGGCCAGGGAATGGATACTTCTGGGCTAAAGAGAGCATAGATAAATTTTAATTAGGCTCTGGGCCTGCAGTTAATTTTATGAGGTTTATTATCGATATTAACAAGGTAAGAGTGCAGACAGAACCATGGTATGGGTTCTGAGGTGACAAAGGGGTAATGTGGTTTTGTGGGTACCACAACAGAATGCAACTTAAAGTTTCCAAGTAATCTAAAGCACACAGGTGTCCCACGATTGTAATCCCTTCACTAGGAAGCTGAGGTAGGAGGATCATTGAGAGTTCTACGCCAGGCTAGGACACAGTGAAACACTGTCTCAAAACAAAGCAAAACTGCAAGCTAAAGAAAGAAAGAGAAAGAAGGAAAGAAAGGCAGACAGACAAAAGAAATTCCTCTAACGAACTGCCTATGTAAACAGTCATCTGAGACATCTATACAGGACAATCATAGACTATTGTTTAGGCTTTATCACTTAAAGTCCCACCTCTCATATCCATTCCACAGAAGAATGGGAGAGTGCACACTATATTCTGTCCTATGTCCCCAGCTCCCTCCGCTCTCCAGAACACCCTGGCAATGGCTCCAGTGTAGCCTAGTGCAGAGCAGCAGCCTCTGAGAGGCAGAATGCCCTACCTCTCTCTCTTTCTGGAGGGGGCACACTGGTCACAAATCGCGATGTGGGAGTGAGCCACCTCGGGTCTGGGATCCCAGCGTCTGTATTCCTACCCTCAGGGAGATTCAAGTCCTCACCTCTAGGAACCCATAAGCTACAGAGAATGCTTCTTTCACTACATAGTTGTCTAGGTCACCACTGAAGAAGGTTTCCACAGTGACCCCAGGTTTCCATGACAACCACAATGAGCCTTCTCTCTCTGTTCTGTAACTAGGAATTCTCAGCCCAGCACTCCCTTTCTTTCTCTCAAAGCAGAACTCATGCACCCTTGATATCTAGGCGGCGAACCCTAAATGCAAACCCATTAGGGAAACTGCCACCAGTCTGAAGCCAGAGCTTTGGTAAAGCTGTGAAGAAAACATATTCCGGGAGGCATGACCATGCTGTACTCACTAGACTACGGAGGTCTCCATGGAAATGTCATGGTTATGATGAACAGTGTGGTTATGGTCATAGATGAACTCTTTCATCAATTCATTAACTATGCATACATGCCCTCATAACAGAAAATAATGTCTGGGACACCTTGTGTAGAAACAGAACCTGAAAATAAAACCTCGAAAGGGATGTCTTGGAGATGCAGGGACTCGAACGCGGGGCCCCGTACATGCGGAACAAGTACTCTACCACTGCGCCACATCCCCAAGACTGAAACTTGCCTAATTATTTCATATATAAACTCACAGTGGATGAGGCAACATTCACAAGTTTGCACAGATCTACATCAGATCTTTGGGTATTATTCATGACTTCCAGTTTAGTGGTTTGGGGGATTTTTATGTCATTTCTTGTATGACAAAAAAATCTATTTTCAATTGAAAATAATAATATTAATAGCAAATTATCATATGCTCTTCAAAATATGGCAGACATATAATAAAGAACAGTTTCAATTATTTGGGCTTATCAAGTTTAACACAATTTTATACTGGATTTTTACTTCAATTGAAAGTATCATGTCAAGTTAATAATAATACATTACTCAGTAATATGCTGTCATATCTGAGAGCACCAAAGTTTCCGGCAACTTCTTGAACACAGCCCTATGCTCTTTTAAAACATGCCTTAGCTTTCAGGGCTTCAAAAACTGTTTTCAAAATTTTTGGCAGGCTAACCATCTTCTCTCAGAACGTTCCACACACTATTTATCCTTTCATATATTCCGGTGGGTAAGTGGAAAGGAACTAGGCAGACTACTCATCACCAGCTGTCTTGAACTCTCCACAGACTCTTTAAGAAAACTGTACTAAGACCAAACTCGACTGCTGCTCGTCGGAGGATATGGCTCTGGCCTGGCTTGAAGCTGTCTGCACTAGATTTACAAACATTTTCTCCCTCATCTTCATTACCTCCTTTAACAAATATTGATTCCAGAAAAAATCGACAAATCCTCTTGCGGTTCTTAGTCTCAATACTCACTAAAGTGTAAAAAGACTATGGAAACATGAGTGCATTAATTATTTTTATTTTATGTTATTCTGTGTGTATGAGTATTTTGCCTTCTATATACATATACACATACATATACATATCTATCTATCTATCTATCTATCTATCTATCTATCTATCTATCTATCTAT
>NW_021621610.1:0-2240 GCF_004785775.1 Grammomys surdaster
GAGGACCTAGCCACATGGCAAGACAGATGCAGGACACACACATCAACCCAACATGCCTCACATATACAACAACACAATTCACAGTCACAATGGAACTCAACTATGAATAAAAGTGAAATTTACAAGTCAATGGATGGGGCAAGAAATAATCATTCTGAGTGATATAACCCAGACTCAGAAAGACATTCTTAGTGTCCCTTCACCTCCCTGGTTGAGGATGAAGATGGATGTTCTCAGTTATTGCTCTAGCGACATAACTGCCTGCATGTATGTCTGCCTAATGCCATATTCCCAGCCTTGGTGATGAGGGAAATACTCTCTGATATTATAAGTTCCAAATACACATAGAATGCTTAATTCGTGTTATCAACTTGACTAGATTAACAACTACCTAGGATGGGCAGGACATAAAGCTACACAAATAGCTTTGAGGGTATTTCCAAAGAGGAATAACTGGGTAGAAACTATCCATTCTGCAGTTTAGTTGCTCAGATTTATGACCTGACCTCCCAGACATATAAGGGCAAAAGTATTTTTTTTTAATGTGGGACCTTAGAGATATAAATTTCCCTTGTATAACAGTTAATAACATGAGCCAATGATTTTGTTGTGTTGTGCTTTTCTGGAAAATTTTTCCCCTTTTTTCTTGATTTCTTCCTTGGCATTTCATTTTCCAGCAGTGATTTGTTAAATCTCCAGGTGTTTTGTACCAACTAGAGATGTTTTGCTTTTGATTTTAAGTATAACTCTACTGTGTTACAATAGAATATATGGAGATATTTTACGTTTCATCAAATTTGTTTTGTAACATGGTATCTGCTCTATTTTAGAAAGAGTCCCTTGATGGCTGAGTAGAACGTATATTCTTCAGAACTTGGAAAGAATGTTCTGCAGGTAAACTTAGATCCATTTGATGTGTGATGCCCTTTAATTCTGATATTTGTCTCTTTCTCTTTTGTCCAGATGACTTGTGTTCTGGAGAAAGTAGAAAACTGCAAAAAACCCTCATTATTATTGAGTTCATATTAATCGATAGTGCCCATAAAAAACAGGAAAGAAAACAGAACATGGCAGTGGTATGGGATAGCATGATACAGGTAATAGGTGATATGAAGAGGAAAATGGGAGAAACTGGGAGTGGTTTAATTTGAGAAGGGACAAATGTACAATACATAAGGAGATGGAAGATGTAGGAATAAATAACACTACAGAGTTTGAAATAACCTTTAGGATTTGTATTACTTTACATTTACATAAAATTGTATCAAACACACACACATACAGAGAGATAGAGAGAGAAAAGAGACAGACAGATAGATAGATAGATGATAGATAGATAGATAGATAGATAGATAGATAGAGCGAGAACGAGAGCAATGCAACTGAGACAATAAGTCTCCACTGTGAGTCATAGAACAAATAAAAATAAATCCCAACACAAGGCATGGGAAACCTCCTTTAAATGTTTGGATCAGGAGATTCCAAGAGTCTCTCAAAGCAATATAGACCATTAATGTTTGTGGGGACGGTGATCTGTGGAACTGAGGGAAGGAGGCCTAGAGCAAGTGTGGGTTGAGGCAGGTACAAACCCTGGAAATCTCATCTACAGATCAGCAGGAATAGGATCACTCCCCCCAGGCCCAATTATCCCAATTCATGTAGACACATGACCTCACTTTTGCCCACCATAGGAGATCATATAGTTAAATAGCCAGTGTAAGCTTCCTTTTACCTTATAAGGTCAAACCCAGCAGCACCTGGAATTCCTCCTTTTGCTAATGAGACATCTTCAGCACATCATCCCCAGCCAATGATGTTTACTCAACCTGAAAGCTTTTACCCACCATCCAAAGGTGTAAATAGCCCTTGATCTCCCCTTGAATGAGCTGTCTCACTGAAGCTGCCTCCCTAGAGTCTGCTTTAACAATCTCACTGCAGCCTGTGGTCTCTTTTTCTCTCACCATCCACCTTGCTTTCCATCTCAAGACTCATTGATTATGATCAGTTGTAGGCTGATCAGGACACTGTGGGTAGGTAGTCAGAGTCTTTGGTTGCCTCCAAGGATCTGAAAGTAAGTCCCCATTGGTGAAGATACTACAGATTTTAACAGAAGACTTGGAGAATTCAAGCAAGTTCTGACACAAGAGCCTCCACTCTGAGTAGTTTTCACACTACCATAAGGTGAAATGCAAGCTCTAAAGAGAGGAAAGCAGTCAATACTTCTACATAGCTATAAAGCC
>NW_021621610.1:2250-2486 GCF_004785775.1 Grammomys surdaster
CTGTTTGTGAATAGTCAGGACATGGTTCTTGGAAACATGCTCCTACTGCTTTCCTAAACCAGCACAAATCCTAACTGTACTCTGAATACTTATCCTTCTATCCATAGATAAGTACATCTCTCACTCTTTATTAAAGAAGCTTCTTAGTGCAGCAGACAAAGACCATACTAGAAGAAACAGCACAACAAGATGCAGGTAACCACTGACTGTAGGATGCCCAGCCCCATTTGATACAT
>NW_021621611.1:0-12110 GCF_004785775.1 Grammomys surdaster
ATTTTTCCAGGATTTTGGCTACTCTTTAGAGCTAATCTTCCAAAGTGATCTGGATAGCGAGAGGAGCCTCAGACATACTGGATTTGATGCCCACAAGGATGAGGCAGATGTAAACACAGAAACTGAGTAGGCAGGTTTTTCAGGGTAGGAAAAAATTGAACAAGTAGTAAAAGAGGTGATTTTTAAAGCAGAAGTTAAAGCTTAAATTAAGTAGCTTTTAAAACACCGAGAAAATTTTAAAAATTAATAAAGTATTAACTATAAACAATCAAAGTATTGATATATTAGCTAATTTATGACAATATAAGCTTTTTTACAAATAAACATTTTTGTTATCTGTTTATATCTAATATCATAGTATTTCATAGTTATAGATTGTATTGACAAATATAATTGTATTGCTATATATAATTGCTTGACTGTTATTCAAAGCAGTTTTACTAACTACTGTGAATGTTTGGAGTTTTTTTAGTTGTAGTTTTTATTTTAACTTAATTTATTGCATTTTTATCTCAGTTGTGTCCCATGCTGGTCTTAACCTTGTCTTTCTGCCTTAGCCTCTTGTGTGCTGGGATTACAGGTGTATGTAATGACACTCAGCTGAATGGTTTCTGGTTATGTATAGAAGAGGAAATGCAAACATGAGTTGACACAAGACATGGAAAATGACTAGAAAGACACACTGAAGTTTTATTAGGTAATGGAAGAGTCTTTTTCAGTGGTAGGCTTAATGGTCAAGGTTTCAGAAAAAAAAGGTTTTGTTTCTTATAATTGATTTATATGGTAATTTAGTACAGTTCTTTGTGAGGTATGATAATGTATATGTGTCTGTGTGATTATGTGTGTGTGTGTATGTGTGTGTGTGTGTGTGTGTGTGTGGTTAGAAAACACAGGTCCTGGTCAGAGTCTTAGTCTATAATAATTCAGTACTTTTAACATAGAATCTTGCATTTAAACTGGAGAAATCTTTCTAGACTAGAATAGGTTGAGTTACTCTAATTTCTTCACCTCCCAAGCCCTAGGATTACAGGCTAGGACCAAATGCTCAGCTTTTTATGGTGATACCTGGACCCTGAACTCAGGCTCTCATGTTTACCTAACAAGAAATTTACCCACTGAACAATCTCCTCAGACTTCGTTAAAATCTCTTTGATGTGGCATTCTTCAAAATGTGATTAATTTTTCTAGAAATAATATGAGATACTTTTAATTATTTTAAAATATATAATTAAATCTTATTTTTTTAAATTATGGCATGTGACATTTCTTTCAGGTCTCTCTATTCTGAAATTCTCAAAAGTATAATTAGTGTTTAAAAAGAGTTATTTTCATACAATATATTCTGATCATGGTGTCCGTTACAACTTCCCTTCCCAGACCCACCTACTTCCCTATCCTTCCAGGTCCATACCTTCTTTATCTCTCTTTTAAGATAACAAACCCTCAAATGAAAAAGACAAACAAAAATAGGACAAGCAAACTAATGGAAAAAAAGAAACAAACAAAGCTCATAAGTAACACACACCCACACATACACATACACACACACACACACACCATTCATTAAAAACTCACAATTAAAAATAAATCAAAATCAAAATGTACAGACAAAAGACCAGTAGGATTAAAAAAAATGGCTAACAAAGTAACAGAAGACAAAATCTCTCTAAAACTCCCTTTTAGTTTGTTTTGTGTTGAGCATCTACTGCTGGGCATGGGGCCTGCCCTTAAATATGGTTTGTATAACCAGCGAGAATCTCTTTAAAAACTGATTTTCCATGTGCACAGTTGTCAGCTGAAGGTAGCTTTTCTCCTGGGAATAGGAGCTTTTGTTAACTTCCCATCTGAGTTGTCCTTATTCCCTGTCTTGTATGGATCTATGCATGACCCCTGTATGATGTCACAGTCTCAAGTTCATATGTGTGTCAGCCTTGTTGTTTCTGGAAGACACTGTTTCCTTGATATCATCCATCTCTTCTGA
This sequence comes from Grammomys surdaster, assembly GCF_004785775.1. Classification (NCBI taxonomy): domain Eukaryota; kingdom Metazoa; phylum Chordata; class Mammalia; order Rodentia; family Muridae; genus Grammomys; species Grammomys surdaster. Next base: position 1,982 of record NW_021621611.1, read on the forward strand.
TGCTTACAATCTTTATGCTTCCTCTCCTCAGCCCTGGGGGAGGGATTTAATGAAAATGTTTCACTCAAAATTGTTTCAAGGTCCTTTACTGTCTGATCATCGTCCAGTTGTGGGTCTCTATATGAGTTCATGTCTCATGTAGGGGGACTCTTCTCAGATGATTAATGAGCAGGGCACTGATCCATGAAACATAGTTTCATTAAGAGTCATTATGTTGATACGTTCCTTTAACAGAAACTAGTATTTAGTCTTCCCATAGTACCTTGGTCTATCTAGTTGCTGATTCTTGGCTATCTGAGCAGGATAAGGCATGGAATCTGTCTGTGGAGGAGCCTTAAATTCAATCACACGCTGATTTACTCCCACAAGATTGTAGATAGAAGGCTATGTATGAGGGTTGGTGTTTATCTTCCTCCTCTAGAAGCACGCAGAGTAATTTCTAGTACCATGAACGCTAGTCAGTAGGGGTGTAGGATCTGAATAGTCAGCAGTTCAACTTCTCTTTGTAGATATGATATGTAATGTTGTCTTCACCAACAGGGCCTTACCATCAGTTTGTGTAGAGAAAGCAATAGTCTTGCCAATAGCCTGGGCTGTTTGCTCATCAACTCAACTAGATGTGACTCATTTTTGTTGTTGTTGTTGTTGTTTCTGGAAGTTTCTTTTGATGTTAAGGAATGTCTAGTTGGAGCTTTGTCTGACACTATTTGGTGATTCTATCTCAAATTCTAATTCTTACAGTGGTTTGTTATTTTTTTTTTAAATTTAGAACTTTACTACAGTAGTTCCAAATAATCTATAGATTTAATTTCATGAGTTGCTTATTCATAGCATAGCTCAATGTGGTATGAAAATACTATGTGCAAGATTCCAGAAATAACCGAGATGTTTGATATCGTGCCCTATTCTGAATAGCATAATAATGTCGTTTCATGTTGTTATATATTCTGTCCAGCATTGTAAATCTTCCTGTTGTCCACACTATTTATGTTAGGTATACTATACACCCCTTAGGGACAACTGTGAGGATTATTGGTACTTAGGATCCAGTAATCTTCAAATAGTATTTGACTCTTTACCACAGGCATAAATAATTAAATAAAGCACCTCATCTTTTACAAATTAATTATCAAAATCAACAGTACATAGAGAATACAATATTGAGAGACATCACATATACATATATTTTAATATCATACATTGTTGTAGTTATCTTACTATTTTGACAATTTCTTATTGTGTATAATTATAAACTAAACTTTATTATAAGAATTTACGCATAGAGAAATAACAATATATCAAGTCTGGTTCTATCTATTTTTTTAAACATGCAAGAGTTACCTTAGGAAATTGAATCTTCAATAAAGATGGGACTCCCATAAGTAGTTTCTACAGGTGCATTTCCTATATTCTTGTATTAAAGACCTTTAATTTCCCCAGAAGTAAACATTACTGAAGAACTTGAAAGTATGTAATCGCAAGATATCTCTCTAATTGCTGCAAAAAATTAAGAAATTGTTTATAGAATTCTTAGAAACATATTTCTTATTAGAAAACTTTTTGCCTTGTCATTGACTGTCACTGTGTCATTTAACATATAAAAGTAACGGCCATGGCCTCCGCGGCTCTCTAAAGCCATTTCTGCCTCTCACTTGCAGAGCTCCAGAGGAAGTGCCCATACCATGGCTCTTACTGCAGACCCACTGGTGGTAAAGCACCCAGGAAACAACTAGCTACAAATGCTGCTCGCAAGAGTGCACCTTCTACTGGAGGAGAGAAGAAACCTCATCGTACAGGCCTGGGACTGTAGCACTGTGAAATCAGATGCTGTCAGAAGTCCTCTGAACTTCTGATTCATAAGCTCCGCTTTCAGCCTCTGGCTGGTGCAAGAAATGCTCAGGACTTCAAAACAGATCTGCGCTGCCAAAGTGTAGCTATTGGTACTTTCCAGGAGGCAAGTGAGGCCTATCTGGTTGGCCTTTTAAAAGATATCTGTGAGCTCTCCATGTCAAACGTGTAACAATTAACATCCAGCTAGCCCCCCTTATACGCGGAGAGCGTGCTTAAGAGTCCACTGTAAAAGGAAACACTTCATTCTCAAAAAAGTTTTTTTCCTCTCCTCCTGTTATCACTAGTGCTGAATGTTAGATATTTTTTTCATGGGGTCAAAGCTACTTATGTATATGATTGAGAGTGAAAACATAGGGGACAGAATCAAGTATTAGAAGTTTCTACACGTTCATTTGAGTGTGAATTTTTAATATAAATGCAAGATGTAAAACATTAATGCAAGCAAAATGTTTCAGTGAACACATTTTAACCGTTCAACTTTATAACCATTATAAATAAACCTGTTACAAATTTCTGGAAAATGTCAGCATTTGGATTTTATAAAAAATAAGTAAAATATTGATGGCACCTAAATGTTGTCTGTAGCATTTTTATCATACACTAGACTCCACCCATTCATTATACTGTTCTAACTGAGTTGTCCTACATGCAAGTACGTGCTTTTTATGTTGTCTGCTTTCTGTACTCTTCCTGTAAGTTTGCTATTAAAATACATTAAACTAAAAAAAAATGGTAATGGCCACTGAGTTTTAATTTCAGATAACAAATTCACTTAAAATGTAAATATGCCACACACAGTATTAGGGTAGCACTTTTATAAATTAAAACTTAGCTAGACTGGCATCATTTTATCTGTCAACTGTAGCCACTATTCTTGCCAATATGGATCTATTATGAAGGCAGTGGTCCAGGATGCTTAGTTCTAGAAGAACAAATTGCCAGCTATACTGTGTCAAAGTACACTAGCTCTGACTTCACAATAATCGTGGGCCAAGAAGATGGCTCAGAGAATCTACATCCTGCCTCAAAAGCCAGACAATCTGAATTTAATCCAGGGAATTGTCATAAAGAGTACAGAGAGAAATGTAAGACCAAAAAAGACAGTTGATTCTTCTAATTTATTCTCCAATCTTCAGATGGACTAAATAATCTGTGTGCATGCCCTACACGCATATAGGAGTGAGCATGTGTGCACGCACACACGCACACACACACACACACACACACACACACACACCACAAATATACGCATCATTTTAAAATTGTTTCTTCTATTTATTCCCTTCTGTGGCTTCTGAAATCTTGGAAATCTCTGGGTATTCCTCTTAGTATTTCACTTTTATCAGAGGAATATCAATCACAAGATTTTCCATTCACAATGCTGAGCCTTTTCATGTAGAATTATTAATTTGAGATTTTACTACACTTTTAATAACTTAATAGTATCTACATTTATTTCTTGATGATGTTCAATTGTATGAATCTTTCTATTTCTGTCTCTCTGTTTCTGTCTCTTTATCTCTGTCTCTGTCTTTCTCCCTCCATACTACCTTTGAGCATTTTGAAAAACAAAAAAAAAGTATTCATACATGTTCTGGTCCATGATTTTTTTATTCTGTTTTTATTTTTTAATTTTTTTGTATTTATTTTATTTTTGTCATTTTTATTATTTAAAACAATATTCAGATTTAAACAAATTTGACCATTATTTTTCCTCCCTCAAGTTGTTCCAGATCTTCTGCCCTTTCCTTACCTACCCAATTTTAAGTTCTTTCTCAACAAACAAACAAAAAACAAATATAGCAATAAACCAACCAAAATGAAAAAAAAACATAATACAATACCCATGACAGAAAAATGAAACAATGACAAATAAACAAACAATCCTTCACTAAACTGTAACCAAATAAAAACATGTAAAAAATAGTCAAGCCCATTATCTGTTGGTCAACTACTCCTGAGTATGAGGCCTGTCTTGGAGTGATTGATATACTTATATCCAGTGTCACTCTATTGGAGAAAACTAATTTTCCTTTTCCCAGCAGGTATTAGTGACTATTTGGTTGCCTTTACTCTAGTGACTAGGTTTTCATTCATTAAGACCTCAATTCATATATTCAGTCATTATTTTGAAATATATAAGAACATAGTAAGATAAAACAAACCTATCACTCTGGAGTGGGATAAGAAAATTAATAACAAGCACAAGACTCAAGACAAATGGCACAGGACTCTTCCTGTCTGCACCTGCATCTGGAGCAGCCCTAGGACTTCAGCTCTGCACCCAATCTCACAAAACACAGAGGAGGTTGGACTCCCAGATGCTCTAACACATAGGAACATAGGATAATAGGATCACAGGATCTCAGGAGCTTGGGAACACCAGGATTTCAGGAGCCCAGAAGCAGCCTGACTCCCAGGAGCTATCATAACCAGGGTCTCAGGATCACAGGATCACAAAGACAGTTGGATTCTGAGGAGTTCTGACACAACCAAGATAACAGGACAGACAGACTCCAGTCAGAGATAGTGAGTGAAAGTAGCACTAGAAATAACCAGATGGCGAAGGGCAAGCACAAGAACATAAGCAACAGAAACCAAGGTTACATGGCAACATCAGAACCTAGATTTCCCACCATAGCAAGTCCTGAATACCCAATGACATGACAAAAGCAAGATTCAGATTTAAAATCACTTCTCATGATGATGATAGAAGACTTTAAGAAGGACATAAATAAATCCCTCAAAGAAATATAGGAGAACACATGTAAACAAGTAGAAGCCCTTAAAGAGGAAGTACAAAAATACCTTAAGGAATTACAAGAAAAGACAAACAAACAGGTGAAGGAATTGAACAAAAAGATTCAGGACATAAAAATGGAAGTAGAAACAATAAAGAAATCACAAAAGGAAATTACCCAGGAGATAGAAAACCTAGGAAAGCGAACAGGAGTGATGGACACAAGCATCACCAACAGAATACAAGAGATAGAAGAGAGAATCTCAGGTCCAGAAAATACCAGAGAACACATTGACACAACATCAAAGAAAATACAAAATGCAAAGACTCCTAACTCAAAACATCCAGGAAATCCAGGACACAATGAAAATGCCAAACTTAAGGGTAATAGGTATAGAAGAAAGGGAAGATTCTCATCTTAAAGGGTCAGTAAATATTTTTAACAAAACTATAGAAGATAACTTCCCTAATTTTAAGAAAGAGATGCCTATGAACATACAAGAAGCCTACAGAACTCCAAATAAACTAGATCAGAAAAAAATTTGTCCTGTCGTATAATAACTAAAACATCAAATGCACAAAACAAAGAAAAAATATTAAAAGGGATAAGGGAAAAAAGTCAAGTAACATATAAAGGCAGACCTATCAGAAATACACCGACTTTTCACCAGATACAGTGAAAGCAAGAAAATCCTGGACAGATGTCATACAGATCCTTTGAGAACACAAATGTCCGTCCAGGCTACTATAACCAGCAAAACTGTCAATTATCATAGATGGATAAACCAAGCTATTCTGTGATAAAACCAAATTTACACAATATCTTTCCACAAATCCAGCCCTACAAAGGATAATAGAGGGAAACCACCAACATAAGGAGGGAAATTATACCCTAGAAAATGCAAGAAAGTACTCTTTTTCCAAAAAACCCAAAAGAAGACAGCCACACAAACAAAACTCTACCTCTAACAACAACAACAACAAACAAAAAAACAGAAAGCAACAATCAATTCTACTTAATATTTCTTAACATCAGTGGACTCAAATCCCCATGAAAAAAGAGGTAGACTAACTGACTGGCTATGTAAACAGGACCCAACATTTTGCTGCATACAAGAAATACACCTCAGTGACAAAGACAGACACTATCTCAGAATAAAAGGCTGGAAAACAATTTTCCAAGCAAATGGTCCCAAGAAATGAGCTGGAGTAGCCATTCTAATATCAAATAAAACTGACTTTCAACCAGAAGTTATCAAGAAAGGTAAGACTGGACACTTCATGCTCATCAAAGGAAGAATCAACCAAGATGAAATCTCAATTCTGAACATTTAGGCACCAAACGCAAGGGCACCCACATTCATAAAAGAAACTTTATTAAAGCTCAAATCACACATTTCACCTCACACAATATTAGTAGGAAACTTCAACACCCCACTTTCATCAATGAACAGATTGTGGAAACAGAAACTAAGCAGAGACACAGTAAAACTAAGAGAAGTTATGAACCAAATGGATTTAGCAGATATTTATAGAATATTTCAACAAAAAACAAAAGAGTATACCAACTTCTCAGCACCTCATGATACCTTCTCCAAAATTGACCATATCACAAAACAGGCTTCAACAGATGCAAGAAATTGAAGTAATTCCATGCAGCCTATCAGATCACCATGGGCTTAGGCTGGTCTTCAATAATGATAAAAACAATGGAAAACCCACATACACATGGAAAATGAACAATGCTCTACTCAATGAAAACATAAGGAAAGAAATTAAAGACTTTTTTGAATTTAATGAAAATGAGGATACATCATACCAAAACTTGTGTGACACGATGAAAGCACTGCTAACAGGAAAACTCAGAGCTCTAAGTGCCTACAAAAAGAAACTGGAGAGATCACACACTAGCAGCTTTACAGAACACCTGAACACTCTAGAACAAAAAGAAGCAAATGCACCCAAGACCAGTAGACAGCAGGAAATAATCAAATTCAGGGCTGAAATCAACCAAGTAGAAACAAAAAGAACTATACAAAGAATCAACATAACCAAGAACTGGTTCTTTGAGAAAGTCAACAGGATAGATAAACCCTTAGCAAGACTAACCAGGGGGCACAGAGACAGTATCCCAATTAATAAATTCTTATCTGAAAAAGGAGACACAACAACAGAACCTGGGGAAATTCAAAATCATCAGATCCTTCTATAAAAGCCTATACTCGACAAAACAGGAAAATCTGGATGAAATGGATAATTTCCAGACACCAAAGTTAAATCAGGATCAGCTAAACCATCTAAATAGTCCTATAACCACTAAAGAAATAGCAGCAATCAGTAAAAGTCTTCCTACTAAAAAAAGCCAAGGACTAGATGGTTTTGGTGCAGAATTCTATCAGACCTTCCAATAATACCTAATACCAATTCTCTATAAACTATTCACAAAATAGAAACAGAAGAAACACTACCCAATGCGTTTTATGAAGCCACAATTAGGCTCATACCTAAACCACACAAAGATCCAACAATGAAAGAGAAGTTCAGACCAATCTCCCTTATGAATATCAATGCAAAAATAGTCAATAAATTTCTTGCGAACTGAATCCATGAACACATCAAAGCAATCATCCACCATGATCAAGTAGGCTTTATCCCAGGAATTCAGGGATGGTTCAATATACGGAAATCCATCAATGCAAACCACTATATAAACAAACTCGAAGAAAAAAGCCACATGATCAGATCACTAGATGCTGAGGAAGCATTTGACAAAATTCAACACCCCTTCATGGTGAACGTCTTGGAAAGAACAGGAATCCAAGGCCCATACTTAAATATAGTAAAAGCAACATGCAGCAAACCAGGAGTCAATATCAAACTAAATGGAGAGAAACTTGAAGCAATCCCACTAGAATCAGGGCTGCCTACTCTCTCAGGATCTATTCAATAGAGTACTCAAAGTTTTAGCCTGAGCAACTAGACAACAAAAGGACACAAAAGGGATAAAAATTGGAAATGAAGAAGTCAAAATATCACTATTTGCAGATGATATGAAAGTATACTTAAGTGACTCCAAAATTTCCACCAGAGAACTCCTAACCCTGATAAACAACTTCTGCAAAGTGGCTGGATATAAAATTAACTCAAACAAATCAATAGCCTTCCTCTACTTAAAGGATAAGCAAGCTGAGGAAGAAATTAGGGAAACAACACCCTTCACAATAGTCACAAATAATACAAAATACCTTGCTGTGAATCTAACCAATCAAGCAACAGATCTGTATGACAAGAACTTCAAGTCCCCGAAGAAAGAAATCGAAGAAGATCTGAGAAGATGGAAACATCTCCCATGCTCATGGATTGGCAGGATTAATATAGTAAAAATGGCCATCTTTCCAAGAGCAATCTACAAATTTAATGCAATCCCCATCAAAATTCCAACTTAATTCTTCACAGAGATAGAAAGAGCAATTCTCAAATTAATTTGGAATAACACAAAACCCAGGATGGCAAAAACTATTCTCAACAATATAAGAACATCAGGGGGAAGCACCATCCCTGTCATCATTCTGTTCTACAGAGTATTAGTGATTAAAAACTACATGATATTAGTACAAAGATAGGCAAGAAGATCAATAGATTAGAATAGAAGACCCAGAAATGAACTCACATACCTACAGTCACTTAATCTTTGACAAAGGAGCTAAGACCATACAGTGGAAAAAAGACAGCATTTTCAACAGGTGGTGTTGGTTGAACTGGAGGTAAGCATGTAGGAAAATAAGAAATCGATCCATTCTTATCTCCTTGTACAAAACTCAAGTCCAAGAACATCAAGAAAGTCCATATAAAACTGGACACACTGAAACTAATAGAAGAGAAAGTGGGAAAGAGCCTCGAACACATGGGCACAGTGGGGAACAGTACACCAATGGCTTATGCTCTTAGATCAAGAATTGACAAATGAGACCTCATCAAGTTGCAAAGCTTCTGTAAGGCAATGTACACTGTCAATAGGACAAAACAGAAACCCACAGATTGAGAAAAGATCTTAATAATTCTTACATCTGATAGAGGGATAAAACCCAAAATTTACAAAGGACTCAAGAAATTAGACTCTAGAAAATCAAATAACCGCTTTAAAACACAGTGTACAGAGATCAACAAAGAATTTTCAACTGAGGAATATCGAATGGCTGTGAAGCACCTAAAGAAATGTTCAATGTATTTAGTCATCAGGGAAATGCAAATCAAAACAACCCTGAGATTCCACCTTACACCAGTCAGAATGGCTAAGATTAAAAACCCAGATGACAGCAGATGCTGGCAAAGAAGTGGAGAAAGAGGAATATTCCTCCATTGTTGGTGGGATTGTAAGCTTGTACAGCCACTCTGGAAATCAGTCTGGTGATTCCTCAGAACACTGGACATAATATTACCCACGGATCCAGTGATATCACTCCTGGGCATATACCCAAAAGATGCTCCAGCATATAACAAGGACACATGCTCCACTATGTTCATCGCAGCCTTGTTTATAATAGCCAGAAGCTGGAAAGAACCCAGATGTCCTTCAACAGAGGAATGGTTATAGAAAATGTCCATTTACACAATGGAGTGTTACTCAGCTGTTGAATACAATGAATTCATGAAATTCTTAGGCAAGTGGACAGAACTCGAAAATATCATCCCGAGTGAGGAAATCCAATCTCAAAAGACCACACATTGTATGCACTCATTAATAATTGGTTATTAGCCCAAAATCTCACAATACCCAAGACATAATTCACAACCTACAAGAAGGCCCAAAAAAGAAAGGCAAACGTGTGAGTGATTTGGTCCTTCTTAGAAGGAGTAACAAAATACTCACAGGAGCAAATATAAGACTATGTGTGGGGCAAAAGCTGGAGGAGAGACCATCCAGAGACTGCTTCACCTAGAAATCCCTCTCAGATGCAATCATCATATGCAAACACTGTTGTGGATGTCTGGAAGTACATGCTGACAGGAAACTGACATAGCTGTCTCCTGAGAGGCACTGCCAGAGTCTGACATATAGAGAGACAGATGCTCACAGCTTATCATCAAACTGACCACAGAATTCCCAGTGGAGGAGTTAGAGAGAAGACTGAAGGAGTTGAAGGGGCTTGTGGCCCCATGGGGAGAGCAACAATACCAACCAAACAGAGCTCCCTGGGTCTAAACAGCTAGCCTGGAAACAGACATGAAGGGAACCATATCTCTAGCTCTATTTATGGAGGAGGATGGACTTGTTGGGCAACAGTGGGAGAGGAGGGCCTTGGTCCCTTCAAATCTGGATGCCCCAGTGAGGGGAAATTCGAGGGAGGGGAGGAGGGTAGGTGGGGGCACATTCTTATAGAAATAGGAGGAGGGAGGATGGGTTAAGGGGTTTCTGGGGTGGGGAATGGGGAAAAGGGATAATATCTAACATGTAGATAAATAAAGTACCCAATAATAAAAACAAACAAACAACAAACAAACAAATAATGGAACTGGCTATGGCAGTCGAACATTTGA
>NW_021621612.1:0-5337 GCF_004785775.1 Grammomys surdaster
TAAGAAAAATACTTGGACATTGAGAAAAGCCTTAGAAAGACCTAGGAAAACCAGTCAGACACAGACAGGAATTTGGGCAAGAGCCTGCCATGCCACCAGCCAGTCACATGATGAAACTGAAAGGGGCTGGTCCAAGGTTATTAGAAAACCAACCTTAGTTTATCCAATTACTGCATACAATACATACCAGGAGACAGTAGGCATCCCCAAGGTTATGGAAAAAAAAAACCGCCGGGTGGTGGTGGCGCACGCCTTTAATCCCAGCACTTGGGAGGCAGAGGCAGGCGGATTTCTGAGTTCAAGAGTTCGAGGCTAGCCTGGTCTACAGAGTGAGTTCCAGGACAGCCAGGGCTACACAGAGAAACCCTGTCTCTAAAAACCAAAACCAAAATAAATAAATAAATAAATAAATAAATATCAATATTTTAAAAAAAAAAACCCAAAAAACATAATGGAATCCTATTGGACTGGAGGAAATTTAAGGAATAGGTTGCTTCCTATGGTTTGCACTCACCCTGTGTGAAGCAGATACTCAATTCATGGGTGAGTCAGAACAGAATTGTTCTGGTAAGATTGGCAACAGCAATGTTGGAAGCTGGTCCTCAGTTACAATAGAGAATGTGGTAGAAGAGGACGCTAGGGGGCATGGAACAACTGAACCAGGTTAGAGGCATTAATATTCCCAAGATTACCTGCTAGGGAAGGTCCAAATGCTGGGTTACAAAGGCAGCTTGAATTTGACGATCATACTTTGATGCTATGTCATTTAGCAGCTTTAACTGCCTGAGATGAGGTTGAGGAACCAAGAAAGGTCTGAGTCATTTACTAAAACTATACAAGGCCCAGACTTGTGAAAGCAGCCTTCCCTGACTTTTTAAAGATTGACTTCAGCTGTAAACAGAATTTTATTATATTCACAAGTCTGAAGAATATTGAATCATTGAAGTCAGCTGAGAATAGAATCATCAGATTCAGAAGTCAGAAAAATACTAATTGAATCACTGGCTTTTGAAAATGCTAATTCAGAATGCAACAGGTGATGGGACCTTTAAAGGCACCACCAGCACCAAAAGAGGAATGGATTAGAGATTGGATCTCACACTTATAATGCTAGCTGATAGAAATAATTTCTAAAAGTCTTAAGAAAAATCAAACTGTCAGGTGTCTTAACTGTGGTAAGCAAGATCATTTGAAACGTGATTCTAGGCAAGGCATTCCTAGAAATAATCTAGAAGAAGGCCTCAGCCTTCTGCAGTATGAATAAGGTGTGGCAAAGACCAGCCTTAGACTAAAGAATTCAGATTATCAACACCCTAGAGGGCCTCCTGCAGGCACAGATATCAAATGGAATTCAATCACTCCCTGTCAGGGTCAGAGAAACTCAGCCCCAGAGCAATTAAAAACTTAATGCTTGTTGTTGACACTGCTTACTTAGGTCCTGTGCATCAAGCCAGAAGCAGCCACAGGGATGGATGTGTTTGTCAATATTAGATACCTGAAGACCACCATCTTTGCTGAGGCCAAGGAGTCCAGCCGAGTGTTGGAGCTCAAACACATAGTGGAGGGGATCCTGAAGAGGCCTCCTGATGAGCAGCTGCTGTTCAACGAGGACCAGCTGCTGGATGAGAGGAAAACTCTGGGTGAATGTGGCTTTACTAGTGAGGTAGCAAAGCCACATGCCCCAGCCACAGTGGGCCTGGCCTTCAGAACAGAAGATGCCTTTGATGGCCCGCACATCCACCCCTATTCTTATGCTCCAGAACTTCCATTGGTGAGGAAGAATTCTAAAAACAGTGCTAAGAAAAGAAAAATTGCTAAGAAACAAGTTGTTCAGTGAGGGCCCCAGGCCCACCTTCTGGAGACCCATTCTCCAGATTTGGCTGTCTTTTTAAATAAATTAAAAAACAAAAAAACCTCACTGCTCTGGTGTCATCTCATTCTGCCCCTCAGCTGGTGGTGTCCAGAAGTCACCAGCATGCCAGCCCTGAGCAGGCAGAACAGGGAGTCCACAGGGGATGTTGCCCTTCAGGATGATGTCAGGGCCTGTTACAGGCAGGACTGGAAGGGGAATATGGGGGTCTGGGATGAATGGTGTGGATCTGAGTGTCCTCTTTGGGTACCTAGGCACTGCAGCTGTGCCACCTGGAGAGGAAGTCAGGGAAGAGGTGTCTGTTTGCCAGGCAGGAAGGGGGGAAGCAGAGGGAGAGAAGAGCAGGGTTGGGTCTGATTGGGAGACAGGGCCCAGTACACAGGAGGTATGGGAGAAAAGCCTTTTGTGTGTCCCTCAGGTGACAGGCCTTCCCTGAAGGAAGACGAACTGGTGCTGGGTGTGCTACAGAACTGAGTGTTGGGGTCCTCTGGGTTGGGTGTCCTGGTTTTGTGTTCAGAACAGGTACAGAGACAAGTAGGAAGTGGCTCTGCTCCTGCAGTTCTCAATCTCAGATACCCAGGGTTTGAGCTCACTTAGTTTTACCACTTCTTATGCCTGTCTGGTTGGTTGCATGGTCCCACATTCCCTACACTATGGATGTGTTTAAGGTCAGAACAACTTCAGTGCATACAAGGAAGATTTCAGCCGGACTGTGGTGGAGCATGTCTTTAGTCCCAGCACTTGGGAGGCAGAGACAGGCAGATTTCTGAGTTCAAGGCCAGCCTGGTGTACAGAGTGAGTTCCAGGACAGCCAGAGCTATACAGAGAAACCCTGTCTCAAAAAACCAAAAAAAGAAAAAAATAATAAATTAAATAGATAAATAAATAAAAATGAAAAAGAATTTTAAAAAGGAAGATTTCAAACTCAGGAGAGACTAGAAAACATATATTTTGGCAAACTGTTATAAATGATTAGAGACTTGAGCAGAAAATACAAACCAATGGAATTGAAATGGAAGGTTTAGTAGGCCCAGGAGCAGATGTAACAATTTTCACCAAAATCTTGGCATTCAGATTGGCCTCTTCAGACAATAATTATTTGGCTTTTTAGGGACTGGAACTTTATCTCAGCTAAAACAAAGTGAACTAATGGGTCAGGTTTCCTAAGGAGAAATGGATAACTTAGAGCCGTGTGTGGCTAATAGATCCCGGGATTTATGGGGATGTGATTTGTTGCATCTGTGGAAAACACAGATTAACATTCCTCCCATCTCAGAAACAAACCATTCAAGTGGAAACTTCTAATTTCTTTGAAAAGTTATGTGAAATTATTTGCTGTGGTCACAGTGGTGAAAGAATTTCTCTATATACCAGGCAAGTGCTCTACCACATGGCCCCTTTGAACACTTTTGTTTTTCATGACAGTGTTTCTCTGTGTAGCGCTGGCTATCCTGGAACTCACTCTGTAGACCAGGCTAGCCTCGAACTCTGGAACTCAGAAATCTGCCTGCCTCTGCCTCCCAAGTGCTGGGATTAAAGGTGTGCCCCACCACTTCCTGGCTGAAAGAATTTCTTGATAGACATGTGAAAGAATGTTTCCCTGAAGTGGACACGGGTTAAAGGATATTTTGATACAGCAGACACATGAATGGACCTGTGAGGAAGGAGTGACTCCACAGACAGTGGGAGATGAGCACTGAGCATTGGTTTGGTTTGCTAGGCATTCTTCTCTAGTGACAGGTATGTGCTGGTTGCTCTTTCATAGCGTTGTTGAGCTCAACTTGTGTAAGGACCCAGGAAGAGGACCCCATCTCAAGTCCCAATTAGCGCGCACCCAAGGAGACACGAGAGACTGACTTGATGCAATGGCAAAAGGCAGTTTACTAACAAGGGCCCTTGGATCGAAACTCATCCCACGCAGGGGAGAGAATTTCGATGAAGACCCCAGGAAGTTTAGAACTTTTATAGGGGGAGGCACAAGGGGGAAGGGAAAAGTGGGAAATTCTGGCGCGGTTACATATGATTGGATATTTCAAACATCAGCACTTTGCGTAAGCAATCATTTTGACAGGCTGGATGGCCCACTATTTTTGACCATGAAGCCTCAGACCTTCTAGGATAAACACCAGGTGGCCCATTACTCACTTGGGTGTGTTTAGACTGGTCAAGATATGTCTTTGTTTGTTTCTACATTTCTGGTCACCTCGTCCCTAGAGGGGCTTGATATTTTTATTATGGCTACTCTCAGTAAGCTCAGAAAGCTGTCCTGCGGTCTTTGCCAAGTTGTTTGTGGTCTCTGCTGGGCTGTTTTAATTTTTACCCTTACACTTGTAGTAACACTGCCATCGAGAGAGAATCTGGCTGGAGGACTACCCCTATGGTTCTTGTAGCAGCTTGATGTTTCTGTGGAAACTGGCATTTGTTCCTTGTATCTGCCTTCTGAAAGGACTGAATTGTGGCTGCCAGTTTGTGTGTGATATCTGCCTGCCCAGAGGGCTGGTCATATTTGCTGTTTAATATGGGACTAAAATGCTGAGAAAGAAGGTCAAGCTTAGCTGGGCGGTGGTGACACACGCCTTTAATCCCAGCACTTGGGAGGCAGAGGTAGGTGGATTTCTGAGTTTGAGGCCAGCCTGATCTACAAAGTGAGTTCCAGGACAGCCAGGGCTACACAGAGAAACCCTGTCTCGAAAACAAAAACAAAAAAAAGATCAAGCTTACCCCCAAAGAACTATTGCTGAGCAGATCCGTTTACCCCACATCGTAATAACTTCTCTCCTCCACTCCCTCTGCTGGGTGCTGGGCTAGAGGAGAGATTGAACCCTTATTAAAAGCACATTGCAAAACAATGTATGCCTACAAACCGTAATTTAAATAATGCTTCTGAAGAAAATATTTAAAGGTATTATCAAGAACAGTAAGAAAATGCCCAGGCTGTCCATAAGCAGGAAAGGACAGGTGTCAGTCTTCAAAGACACCAACCGCTCTACCTTTAACATGGTTAACAATCCTGTTGGACATCAGCCTTTGAATTTTCTTCTTAGAATGGATATTTTTGTTGTTGAGCGTTAAAAACACAGATAAGAGATTTACAATATTTTAAGTAAATTCAATGGTTACTATAGTTCAAGCTTGTTTTCTAGGTCTCTGAGAGTTGGAGTTATTTGGAGCTCAAATAAAATATTTGAGCAGGTGGTGGTAGCCCGTGCCTTTAATCCCATCAGAGACAGGCAGATCTCTAAATTAGTTGGTTTCTGGAGTCTAGAGTTACAGTGAGCAAAGTGGTGGCGGTTCACACCTTTAATCCCAGCACTGGAGAGGGAGAGACAGGAACATAGGAATTACAATGGGTTAAATTTATATTTAAAAGACCTGCAAAAGTAAAAGGCATGCTGGGGCTGTGGTGGCCATGCCTTTAAACCCAGCACTTGGGAGACAGAGGCAGGCGGATTTCTGAGTTCGAGGCC
>NW_021621612.1:5437-7410 GCF_004785775.1 Grammomys surdaster
CAAAAAAAAAAAAAAAAAAAAAGTCACATTGAAATTCAAAGGGAATGTCTTTTGTGTTCTAAAAATAAATATACATAACCCTTGGGGGAAAATATATCCTCAAAGGTATATTTAGTTTCCAAGCTTTGAAATAATTTTTAAATTTTTAATTGAAAGATAATACTTTTTCTGTTACCCCCAATAATAATAATAATAATAATAATTATTATTATTATTTTGCCCTAGGAAAGAGATAACATGTCAAAAAAAGAACACCCTCCAGAGTTATGGCTGGGGCAGGGTTTTGTTTTTATCTTTTCAGGGGAAGGAAAGCATCCAACCTAGGAATCTGGAGACTACTGAACAAGTGAAACACATGAAAAAGAAGGATGGATCATCAAGAGAGCATGTCCCAAGAAGAAGAATGAATTGACTAAATGGTTTCCAAAAAGATGATGGGGCCCGAAACAATGAATAATCCACCTCTATTGTAGTAATGCTATCACTGGGCAAAACTGCCCGGTGCCCCTTCTGATACCAGGTTCTTCAAAAACAGAAGACACTTTTGGGGTAACTGTTATGTTCTACCTAGCCAGGATTGTGACCACGCTGACAAAGACCACCCAAAGCTCAGCTTTGGACTACAAGCTACTCAGGACATTCAAATTGCTGAGTTCATATGAGACTGACGTGAACATCCTACAGAACTTTGTTTTTTTGTTTTGTTTTGTTTTGTTTTGTTTTGTTTTTTTTTGTTTTTTTTTTAGTTTCTCGAGACAGGGTTTCTCTATGTAGCCCTGGCTGTCCTGGAACTCACTCTGTAGACCAGGCTGGCCTCGAACTCAGAAATCCACCTGCCTCTGCCTCCCAAGTGCTGGGATTAAAGGCGTGTGCCACCACCGCCCCACCCTACAGAACTTTGAACTCAAAAATACTTAATCCTAAGACTGTCCAACCAAGCTGGACATTGTGGAACACAACCAAGCTGGACATTGTGGAACACTTGGTGGAAATAACTTTATTATTGTAATTGGTTCCACTATGAAAGGGAGAGTATAGGAATGATAGGAAAAAGGGTGGGTTATTAAATCTATTCTTATAGATCTTTGTATATTCATGTAAAATTTAGATTGCATTTGGTTACACTGGCATAGACTTCTGTATATTGATACACAATTAAGTTGTAACTTTGGTTACAACATACTATGTATCTGTTACGGTCTGACCTCCACCCCCAAACACACCAGAATAGCTGTAGCCATTTTGTTCCATGCCTGCCAGCTATTTCATATTGTTGCTGTAGCATGCCTGCCAGTCATTGACACAGAGAAATGACTTGACTCAAGGACATGCTGACCACAAACCTTGTTTTGTTTTGTATGTTCTGAGTATGGTGTATGAGGTTTGCTAATCTTAAATTCCACAAACCCTTGTGGAGCACCCATCAAAACAAAGGTCTATATGAACTGCTATGTCGCAGCACTTCCTGCATGTATGTATGAGCTCAGGGTGGTGTTTTATGGTTGACACTGAAGAATGCTAAGACAAAAAGTTATGATATTCATGCTCTGTTATCTCAGTGTTCTGAAATTCTGGTTCACCTCCCATCCACCGTCCCCCTCCCCGCCTTGCTCAGGACCAGTCAGGCTAAGGGTTAGATGATAATACTTTGCCTGGTAAGCCAACTGCTCCCCTCATTGCCCCTTAAACTTTTGAAACTTTTTTTTCCTATAAAAAGTCTACCTTGAGGGCAGACTAGGATCACCATCCTTTTTGAGGTCCTGGACATCCAGTATTACAGTGTGTGTTCAATAAATTATTCTTGCTTAACTGAGATGTCTGTTTGATTTAAGTGGTGATTCCTCTTTTTATTTTTTAAGATATATTTATTTTATGTATATGAATACACTGTAGCTGTCTCAAACACACCAGAAGAGGGCATCTCATTACAGATGGTTGTGAGCTACCATGTGGTTGCTGGGAATTGAACTCAG
>NW_021621612.1:7510-9118 GCF_004785775.1 Grammomys surdaster
AGACAGGGTTTCTCTGTGTAGTCCTGGCTGTCCTGGAACTCACTCTGTAGACCAGGCTGGCCTCGAACTCAGAAATCTGCCTGCCTCTGCCTCCCAAGTGCTGGGATTAAAGGCGTGTGCCACCATTGCCCAGCTATATCAACTCTTTTTAAGGTATTGTACCTATGTAATTCTTTTTAAAAATTGTTTTAAAATTCATTTATCTATTTTATGTATGTGAGTACACTGTCACTGTCTTCAGACACACCAGAAGAGGACATTGGATCCCATTACAGATGGTTGTGAGCCACCATGTGGTTGCTGGGAATTGAACTCAGTACTTCTGGAAAAGCAGTCAGTGCTCTTAACCACTGAGTCATCTCTCCAGCCTGTAATATGTAACTCTTAAAAATGCAATGTAAAGTTGTAGTCCTTTTGAAAGCTATCATTATGAACCATTCAGCATAAGTAAGAAATGCAGATTAATAGTTAATCAACCTTGTGGTTTCATTAGGTACTAGTTTAGTTAGTCACAGATGTTCTCAAAGTTAATCAGATTATAAATAGCTAGAGACAAGTAACATTTGCTTATTCAAATATACTGAGATAGTTAGATGGTCTTCAAAAACATAAGAGATCTGTAGACTATGGCATTTAAAGATACTTTATTAATTTAAGACTTTTGTGACGGCTGCTGCTGAGTTTTGGGGGCATATTTCTGGGGCCTGCTGGGAACAGGACTTCTAAAACCAAGTATGTCTGGGAGGCTGTGGTGCAAGGCCACTTTTGCTGGCTACAAGGGAGGACTCCGAAACCAAAGGGAGCACATGGCTCTTCTTAAAATTGAAGGCGTTTCTGCCCGAGATGAAACCGAGTTCTACTTAGGCAAGAGATGTGCTTATGTGTACAAAGCAAAAAACAATACAGTGACTCCTGGAGGCAAACCAAACAAAGCCAGAGTGATCTGGGGGAAGGTAACTCGGGCCCACGGAAACAGTGGCATGGTTCCCGCCAAATTCCAAAGCAACCTTCCTGCAAAGGCCATTGGACACAGAATCAGTGTGATGCTGTACCCATCCCGGATTTAAACTAATTCAGAGTAAATAAATAAAAATAGATTTGTGCTCTTGTAAAAAAAAAAAAAAAAAAAAGAAAAAGAAAGAAAAAAGAAAAAGAATTTTGTGACAACGAGAGCTGTGGCTCCTGGCAGCATCTTCGTGCTACTTCAAAGAAGATGATGAATGTAAGAGAATATCCTCGTGGAGTTTACTTCAAATGTGGCAAGCTTCCACTGGGCAAGGATCTGCCCCTGCTTCAGCTGCTGACAGTATGCAGTCCAAGCTGAAGATAGGCATGCCACAAAGAGAGTGGACTGAGGAATTCTGCCAGCACAAGGTAGAAAAGTCCTTCATGATTCCTGCTTCACAGAAAAATCTGTCAGATATTCCGGGACAGTAAATGGAAGACATGAACGCTCCAACATTGCAGAGGAATCTTGGGGGACTGTTCAGGTGGCCAGTAGTCTCTGTCATCTCTTGAATTTCGGAATCTGCTTGCTTTACACTTCCTGTTTCTTCAGGTAATATTTATTATTCTCAGATTGGATGAGGTTGAAGACTAGATAGTTAT
>NW_021621613.1:0-30868 GCF_004785775.1 Grammomys surdaster
TGCTGGCCACAGGTGGTATAACTGGTTGTGATGCCTTCAGAATGATTTGAGCTTGGTTTTGGGCAGGGCGACCACTTTGTAGGCCATGGTCTTTGGCATGCACACAGCATGGATCTGGAATACATTTATTATAAACCAGCTATGTTTATCTTTTCTAAAAGCATGGCAGAAGTTTGTTGATGCACCTTCCCTTTCTAGTGTGAGGTTAAAAGTTAGAGAGCTTACTACCTCTCCCTAATTAGAACTCTTCCCTGGAAGAGCAGAGAATTTTACTACCACACTCCCTGACGTTCTAATTACTTCAACGTTTGGTGGAAGCCCCTTGAGGGGCTCTCTTGAGTAATGTCCTGAACTTCGGGGTCCAAATCACATTCTGGTTTGCTCTCTGTACACTTTTAGCGGGTCATGATGGCTTTGCAGACAGGTTCTTATAAGATTGCTACACTTGCTTGGTAAATTGTAGCTTCTTTTTGTGTTTGTTGGTGTTTGCTCTCTCTGGGCCTCAGTTTCCCCACGTAAAATAATTAAAATAACTCCTTATATTTATACTTTTAAAACCAGTCAGAAACAAAGATGAAGTAGATGCACATCTTATTTATTTAGAGTAAACACTATTTTCTTGTTTTTCTAGCTGTAATTTCAAGAGAGAAGCACCTTGTCACTTGTTGAAGCCAATAAACACTGTCACAGAGATACTTCTAAGAAAAGCAACTATCAGCTTCCTTATCATAGAAGCCAAAAAACTGCTGATCCCTTTTAAGTGCAGCTTATGCAGACAATCAACTCCTGGAAAGCATTCTCTAGCTCAGCTTAACTCCTAACTACATGTGTAAGGTAAGTGGTAACTTAACCAACCCCTTGGGACCTCATACTCCATCCCCAACTTAGCATCATCCCAACAATTTGCAAGGAGAGGAGGAAAAAGTTCAGCAGGGCTTCCTTCACATGGCTTTGCCTCAAACTGCCAGGATGTCAGGCTTTTCCTCCATCTCCAGTCTTCAGAACCACTTTTTGAGTGTCATGCCAGGCTCTTGTCATTCTACCAACACATCCTGTGTAATCATCATGTGTTACCTTATTGTGGGAGGGGGGATAGTCAGCCAGGGCTACACAGTGAGACCCTACCTAAAGAAACAAAAGCAAAGTAGGGAAAAGGAAAAACAGTTGTCCTCTGTCCACACCTCCACGTGAATGTGGGTGTTTTCTCTCTCCCTTTCTCCCTTTCTCCCTCTCTTCCCTCCCTCTTCAAATTTAAGAAGTAATTTAAAAAAGGAATTGATCCCCTCTCTTAGGCAGACAGTCCTAGGGAAAATAGTACCACGTGGCCAGGGAGAGCAAGGGTAAAAGAATGGTGAGTTCACACAGAGCTCAGAATGTGATCATTTGCACAGTCTCCTTACAGACTGCAAATAGATTGAAACTTCTGATGGTGTCTGTTGCATCATCATAAGTATTGGTGATGACTGGCTGGGGGTGGGAAGAGATCAATGTTGGACTGGATATCAGGCATGTAGCTCAATTTGTTGAATGCTTGACTAATTGGACAATTTAGCAGCTTGGGAAGCTCTTCCCATTTGAAGCAAGGTCATGAGCAGAGGGTGCCAAGGTGACTCTTGAGTTACTTTACCGTGTTCACAGCCATCCTTCTTTAGATTCTGAGTTGCTTTGGAGAAGCTAAGTCTCTCATCTAGCTGCTTATGAAACCCAGGAGAGAATCCTATAGCCACAGAGGTGACTGTGAGTGTTAGCTTCCATCGTCCCAAAGCTCCTGGGGAGAGTCTTGCTCAGGTCTTCTGGCCACATAGGTGTGTGGTAGGTTGGGAGGGCAGGCAGGGGAAATTCCCCGAGCAGGGAGATGTTGGGAGCTCCCAGAATCCAACACTGGAAATGGCATCATTGTTCTTGGAGTATTTTGACTTAATTATTTAAATTTGCCCCCTGTTTTAAAACATATGTAGTTTTGGTGCTTGGGGA
Organism: Grammomys surdaster; assembly: GCF_004785775.1. Classification (NCBI taxonomy): domain Eukaryota; kingdom Metazoa; phylum Chordata; class Mammalia; order Rodentia; family Muridae; genus Grammomys; species Grammomys surdaster. The sequence goes on from NW_021621613.1 coordinate 1,975, forward strand.
GTAGCTCAGATGTATAGTGCTTGCCTGGAATGAGGCCCTTGGTTTGATCATTAGCCCCAAACAAATGAAAGTATTAAACACTCCACAAAATACACACACAGACATGCAGACACAGACACACACACACACACACACACACACACACACACACACAGGCCTAGCCTAAAACTCACCTTAGCTTCCAAGCAGGCAAAGGAGTATACAGACAAAACCACACCCACACATGCTAAAGCCTGAGACTCATATAGTCTTCTAGGCAGGCAGAGGAGCTCTGGGTGGTGTGGGACCTGTGTATGGTGTCCGATGAGGCTCTTGACTTGGAGTTCTTTCAGCTGAACTGTGCCTTGCTTGGGCCTGGTTATCAGAACTAGGCATATAACATGGTAGCACATTCTTCTTTGAGTATCTGCAGACCCAATCCTGAACGGTGGCCCTTCCAGGAAGATAGCCACAGCTGGGAAAACAGTGGGTGCATAGCCTCCTTTCTGAGCCTCCAGGAAGGAACTTCAGAACTTCAATGCATATTGCTGGAATGCTGGGGTATCCAGCTAAAGCACTGTGTCAGCCAGGCTTGCTTTCTTTCTCTCATCCTCCCATATCTTTTTTACAGAATTCTGGCTTTAAAATAAGGCTTTGTCTCCACTTGAGATGGCACTAATCCCAGCACTCAGGAGGCAGAGGCAAGCAGATCTCTGTGAGTTCAAGGTCATCCTGATCTACAGAGTGAGTCCAGAACAGCCAGAGCTTCACAAAGGATACCTGTCTTGAAACCTACAATGTATGTGTGTGTGTGTGTGTGTGTATAATTTCCATATATTTAAAGGAAGTTTTTAAAACAGGAAGTTAAGGGATGTGAGAGATAGTTCCGTGCTAAGTTCATTAGCACATGCCTGACAATTGAGTTCTATCCCCGGAACCCACATGAAGACAGAAAAGACTGACCTCAGAGTCCTTTAGACTGTACAACATATAATCTGAATGAAAGACCCTTTCCTCTGGGGTCCTCTGTGTCATTGCATGGACCACTTTGAGTGCCTGACAGTGAGATGTTGGGTACCAGGCTGCTCTTGTGGTTGGATTCTCCTGCTGAGAGAGTCTGAATTAAGATGACTTAAAGGGCTGGGCCTGTGACTCAGTTGGTAGAGTACCTGCTTAACTTTACCTGGGTTCTATCCCGGGCACTGTATAAATGGGGTGAGCTTTACCTGCAATCCCAGCACTTGGGAGGTAGAAGTGGAAAGATCAGAAGTTCATGGCCATCCTTGGCTATATAGGACATTTGAGGCCACGAACTTCTGATCTTTCCACTTATACTATTTGAGATTGGACTATTTGAGATTCTATCTCACAAAAAAACAAAGATAACAAATAAATAATTTGCCTTCCTACCACTTTCCAGTGAGCTGGGGCCCCTAACAGGTGAGTCTAACTCCTTTCTCAGGCCTAAGCAGCTCATGGCAGTGTCAGAGTCCATGGAGATCCCTCACCCTCAGGCCAGCCCTCTGCTGTGCTGCAGGGCTCATGTTAGTTTCTCCCTTATTGCCATGAATAGGCACAAGGGCCTAGGCTTCTCTTCATAATCCCACCTTATCACATCTTCAAAAATGCTCCTTGGAACAGCATGACATGTGTGTCTAGAAACTCTGTCCCCTAGCAGGTGGGGACTCCATGCGGTACAGACTCTTGGAGTGGAAAGACAAGTTCCTTTTGTTTTTTGTTTTTGGGGACAGGATTTCTTTATGTAGCCCTGGTTGCCCTATAACTCACTCTAGACCAGGCTGACCTAATGAACTCAGATTTGCCTGCCTCTGCATCCTGAGTGCTAGATTAAAAAGGAAAGATACCACCAAGTGAGACAAGTCACTTCAGCTTCCAGCTTGTCTGTGAAAGGGACAAGGTCTTACCACATGTACCCTTAGCATCCACCACATGATGGAATCAAGCCATGTCCTGTCCTATGATGTACAGCACTCTTGACTAAGGCAATCTCTCTCAGGTGTCCTTGGTCTCCTGAGTAGTGTCCTCCACATAAGGCCCTCCTAGTGCTCTGCCTCCCTCTTTAGTAAATGATAGCTCCTAGAATGGACCTGGCCTGCTATGCTACATCAGTAGACGCTATTCTAATGTGGGGCTGGAGGGTTGGCCTGTCCTTACAGCTCTGGAGTCCTCCTGGCATCACTCTGCCATCTGCTGTGTTTTAGGGTGCTCTGTCAGCCCTTGGCTTTACCAAAATGCTCTTCCTTTACTTTTGACCTCAGACTTGGTAAAGGCTCACACAGTGGCTGCGCGACCTTTTCCTCTGTGGGTATCAGCTACTGTGGGAAGCTATCCTTATCACATCATTGCCATTAACAAATCTGTGCGCATGCGCTGGAAGGTTTTCCCGCCTTGATTAATCTGACAGTTGGAACACGTCATGTGGCCTGAGGCAACAGGAGCCCATCAGAGACTGCCACGTCCCAGGCGAGCTTAGCTCTCTATATAAGGGAAGGGTTTTAGGCCCTTGGGGTCCCTCCTCGTTTGTGAAGCTTATGCTCTCCCTCTCAAGATGCATTAAAGCTTATACTGCAGAAGGATCCTGAGTGTGCCGCGTCTTTCCTGCTGGCGGGAGGTTGCGCGGGACAACTGGTGCCAGAAACCCCGGACACTTGACCTTGCCATCGTCAGCACCTTGGAGGACCCCTCGATAGAGGAGGATTCAGAACTGCAGGGGTGAGTTCGGAGAGGTATGTCTATTCCTGAAATATTCGGGTTGTGCTTGGCTGTCATTTTCATGGTGCTTGTTTTGCTCTGTCTTCGCGGTGGCCATTGTTAGTAGCAAAGTAGTCTGAAGTAAATAGCCAGTGACACTGGTCTTGTCTCTTTCTCCCTCCTGTAGATAAAGGTGGGACAAAGTTCCTCTTGACTCCCCGGCCGTTAGTCGGACGTAGATAAGCCGCGGGCTGGGCCGCTGTTACTTTCACTTTTGAGACGGTACTAAGGCGGACGTAGATAAGCCGCGGCCGTCATGGGTTCATCACAGTCAGTAATCACTACTTTGGAGGCCGTACTCAAACAGCGGGATATTAAAATTGCTAACAGGACTTTGAGGAACTTCATAAAAGAGGTGGATCGCGTTGCCCCCTGGTTTGCCGTCTCTGGCTCTCCCCTCTTGGAATAAACTGGGAAAGGACTTAGAAAGGCACCGCGATGACAACGATTTGAGTAACGGCACAGTTGCGATCTGGAAACTTATTAAGAACTGCCTACAAGATGAAAACTGTAAGATAGCCATAAGGAAAGGACAGGCTACGCTAGAAGATGTTCAGGATAGCATGTCAAAAACCGAACGCAGTGAGAGGATGGGCACGCGTAGGAAAAAGGTACTGAAACAAAAGGAAAAGGAGCACCCTTCAGCTGAAGAAAGGAACCCTCCTAAAAAAGGAGAGATACCCCCTAACGGGAAAAGCTCGCTTTACCCCAACCTAGAGGCACTGACTATCGACAGTGCAGAGAGTTCCTCTGGGGACTCCAGTGAGGAGTCATTAGATTCTACAGAGGAGGCGGAGTTAGACAAGGAAGCAGCAGAGTACGAGGCAGAGAGATACCATCCTGATGAGCATAGAATCAGAAAGCCTCTGAGGAAGCCCCCTAAGAAAACGGTTCCCTCGGCCCCCTCAATTCCTCCTCCCCCATACGCTCCTCACTCGGGATATTCCCTGCTCTCAGAGAAAGTCAGGAAGAAGCTCAGGACAGCTTTCCCTGTTTTTGAAACAGAAAATGGAGGGCGAGTGTACGCTCCTGTAGACTTTACTCAACTAAAAGAATTGGCCGAATCAGTTCGTAAATATGGGCCCAACACCAATTTTACTTTGGTACAATTAGATAGACTTGCCAGCAATGCCTTAACTCCCGCAGATTGGCAAGTGATTGTTCAAGCAGCCCTTCCCAGCATGGGTCAATACATGGAATGGAAGGCGTTATGGTACGAAGCCGCACAAATACAGGCTCGAGCCAACACTGTCGCTCTCACTCCTGAACCGAGGGAATGGACAATGGACTTGTTGACAGGCCAGGGAGCCTATGCTGCAGACCAAACCCATTACCACTGGGGAGCCTACGCTCAGGTTGCAGCTACAGCCATTAAGGCATGGAAGGCACTCTCCAAGAAAGGAGAGGCCAACACACAACTTACCAGAATAGTTCAGGGGCCTCAAGAATCTTTCTCAGACTATGTGGCTAGAATGACAGAGGCTGCGGGGTGTATTTTTGGAGATACTAGTCCGATGGAGCCTCTGATTCAACAATTAATCTTTGAACAAGCCACACAAGAATGTCATGCAGCCATTGCCCCACGAAAACATAAGGGGTTGCAAGACTGGCTGCGGGTTTGTCTCGAGCTTGGTGGACCCCTTACTAGCGCCGGATTGGCGGCAGCCATTCTCCAGTCACAGAGACGCCCAGTTGATAAAACTAATCTTAAGGTCTGTTATAGGTGTGGCAAGCCTGGTCATTTTAAGAGAGATTGCCCCACGGCTAACAGGAAACCAGGTGTTCCCTCGCTCTGTGACAGATGTGGCAAAGGATACCATAAGGCCAGTTCATGCCGTTCCATTAGAGACATGAAGCGCCGGCTTCTCCCTCCTTTAGATGACAAAAAAAAAACGGAGTGGCGGGCCCTCGGTCCCAGGGCCCTCAAAGATATGGGATCCGTTGGACCAAAACCCAGGAAGTTCAGGAGAGAGAACGATCAGAGTCCCCCCAGGGCGACCGTGCCGATTGGACCTGCGCCCCGCCTCCGATTTAATCCCTCAGATGGGAGTCCAGCCAGTCCCAGTTGAACCTGTAATGTTAACCCCTGGGGCCCTGGGACTTATATTGGGCCGAGCGTCACTTACACTAAAGGGCTTGATAGTCTTGCCAGGCGTAGTAGACACTCAACATTCTACTGAATTGCAAGTCTTGGCCTCTAGCCCAAAAGGAGTGTTCTCCATCAGCAAGGGTGATCATATTGCCCAATTATTGCTTATGCCAGGTATGGAAGATGAGACAGAAACAGACACAAGACAGATTGGCTCCTCAGGAAATGATTCTGCTTATCTGATGATATCATTAAATGAAAGACCCAAATTAATCCTAAAGGTACAGGAAAAAAGCTTTGAGGGAATTATGGATACCGGAGCGGACAAAAGTATTATATCCACACAATGGTGGCCCAAGACATGGCCTGTTACTGAGTCCTCCCATTCCCTACAGGGGCTAGGGTATCAATCTAGTCCTACCATCAGTTCTACTGCTTTGTATTGGGAGGCACCTGATGGTAGGAAAGGAAGATTTATTCCTTATGTGCTCCCTCTTCCTGTTAATCTTTGGGGAAGAGATATTTTACAAGGTATGGGCTTCACCCTGTCCAATGAATATCCTATAGAGTCACCCCATATCACCTCGTATTCCTCACAGGCTAAAGCAATGATGACGAGAATGGGATATGAACAAGGAAGTGGTTTGGGCAAGTTTAGCCAAGGAAGGGTCAAACTTATTTCACCCTCCAACAAACAAGATAGAAAAGGTCTGGGTTTTTCCTAGGGGCCGTTGAGGGATTCCTGCCCATACCTTGGAAAACAGAGGATCCGGTGTGGGTTCCTCAATGGCCACTATCCTCTGAAAAATTAGAGGCCATCACAGAATTAATAAAAGAACAGATGACCCTTGGCCATATTGAAGTTTCTACTTCGCCTTGGAATACACCCATTTTTGCAATCAAGAAGAAATCTGGGAAATGGCGGTTGTTACACGACCTCCGGGCAATTAATGAACAGATGAATTTGCTGGGCCAAGTGCAGAGAGGGCTCCCCGTCTTTTCTGCTCTTCCAAAAGACTGGTCTTTTCTCATAGTGGACATTAAAGACTGCTTTTTTTCCATTCCACTGTGTGTTCAAGATAGACCTCGGTTTGCCTTTACACTGCCTGCTATTAATCATGCTGGCCCAGATAAACGGTTTCAATGGAAGGTTTTGCCTCAGGGCATGGCTAATAGCCCCACCATCTGCCAGACTTTTGTGCAAGCTGCTTTAGAGCCTTTACAACAACAATTTCCTGCCATTCTTATTCTTCATTATATGGATGATATTTTGATTGCACATAAAGAGGTTCAGACTCTGAAGAGGGTTTATCCACAGTTATCATACCTGTTAGGGCGATGGGGTTTACAAATAGCTACAGAAAAGGTGCAACTGTTTAGTACGGGAGAATTTCTAGGAACATTTGTCTTTCCCACTTGTATACGTCCTCAAAAGGTTGAGATCCGCAGAGATTGCCTCCGCACCCTTAATGATTTCCAAAAACTGCTGGGAGATATAAATTGGATCAGGCCATTTTTAAAGATCCCCACAGTAGAACTTAAGCCTCTGTTCGCCATTCTTGAAGGGGACCCACATATTTCTTCGCCCAGAAGTTTTACCCCTGCGGCCCGTCAGGCTTTGCAATTAGTCGAAGATGCATTACAGGATGCACAACTTCAGCGTATTGATCCCTCTTTACCTTTTGCTCTATGTATTTTAAAAACAGCGAGTCTACCGACAGCTGTTTTGTGGCAACAGGGACCCCTATTATGGATTCACCCCAATATATCCCCAAACAAAAGAATTGATTGGTATCCAGGGGTGGTTGCACAACTTGCATGTAGGGGTGTTAAGGCAGCCATTACTCATTTTGGAATTGAGCCAGCCACCCTTTTTGTGCCTTATACAGCTGCCCAAATACAAATTTTAGCCGCTTCTTCTGAGGATTGGGCAATATTAGTGTCTACCTTTCTGGGAAAAATTGATAATCATTATCCTAAACATCCCATATTACAATTTGCATCGAGACAGACCCTTGTATTTCCTAGAGTTACTTCTACAGGCCCCATCAAAAGAGGGCTTGTCGTCTATACTGACGGATCTGCCACTGGCATAGGGGCATACGTGGTGGATGACAAGGTGGTATCCAAACATTATGCTATGACATCTCCTCAAGTGGTTGAATGCATGGTCGTATTAGAGGTTCTTGAGATTTTTCCAGGTCCCCTTAACATTGTTTCTGACTCTGCTTATGTGGTGAATGCAGTGAATCTCCTCGAAGTAGCGGGGGTTATTAAATCTTCTAGCCTCGTACATGACATCTTTTTGAAAATTCAACAAGCTTTGTTACAAAGGAGAGCCCCAGTGTTTATTACACATATTCGGGCTCATTCTGGACTCCCCGGACCTATGAGCAGAGGCAATGAGCTGGCAGACAGGGCCACAAGGGTGATGGCTATGGTCCTCTTGTCCCCCTTAGATCTGGCAAAGAATTTTCATAATACTTTTCATGTAACGGCAGAGACTCTACGACGCCGTTTTTCTATCACCAGAAAAGAGGCAAGAGATATTGTTGTGCAATGCCAGAATTGCTGTGAATTCTTATCAATCCCTCATGTGGGAATTTATCCCAGGGGCATACAGCCGTTACAAATTTGGCAAATGGATGTGACTCACATACCTTCTTTTGGGAAGTCACAATATCTACATGTCTCCATTGATACCTGTTCTGGAGTTCTGTCAGCTACACCATTGACGGGGGAAAAAGCTTCCCACGAAATTCAACACTGTCTTGAGGCATGGAGTGCTTGGGGCCAACCTAAGATTCTAAAAACGGATAATGGACCAGCTTATGTGTCCAAAAAGTTTTCCCAGTTTTGCAGGCAGATGGAGGTTACTCATCTGACAGGTCTACCTTATAATCCATAAGGACAAGGCATTGTCGAACGTGCACATCGTACTTTGAAGACTTATCTATTAAAACAGAAAGGGGGATTGAAAGACATCCTTCCCCCATTTCCCAGAGTAGCCATATCTATGGCACTCTTTACTCTCAATTTTTTAAATTTAGATGATCAGGGTCGCACAGCGGCTGACCGCCACTTCGCAGAACCTGATCGACCAAAGGATCTAGTGAAATGGAAAGATGTTCTGGCTAATAAATGGAAAGGACCGGATCCTATTTTGATAAGATCCAGGGGAGCTGTTTGTGTTTTCCCACAGAATGAAGAAAGCCCATTTTGGATCCCAGAGAGATTAACAAGGAAGTTCGGAGAACCGGACCAAGATGCTGCCAGCGACCAACAGCCCAGTGATGGTGTGGATCCTCCATCTCTGGGTTCCTAGTATTTTGGGGGTTCAGAGATGGGCCATAATGAATACATTCCCTATTCCTATGCCAGTGATGCATAATGCTCAGGTGTTTCCATGCTTTTTTGTGACCAATAAGATGCTGTGGAAACTAACAATAGTTATGTTTTGAAGGGGAGCCTATGTTTTATGATCATTCCCTCCCCTAATAAAACCAGTCAGTATATCCAAATTTATAACCAGTCCACAGCATGGTTGCTAATCCCTTTGATCAATGGCTTCTTTGTGGCATTAACAGAAGCTGCACAGATTTATCTTCCATGGTTATGATTAGTGGAGGCAAGGCTGCCAAAGGACAGTTAAAATACGATTGGAAAGGACGGGCAGGGTCAAGAAGTGTTTCCTGGACGACCTCAGTCATTTCTTATTCTCCTTTTAGGGAGTTGGCCTTTAAACCCACACCAGTATGTGTTTGGCCCCCTTTTATCTGGCTTCTTAGTAATGATAGTACTATTTGGAAAGATACCCTATGATGTATTCCTAAAATTTGTTTTTATAGACTTTGTTGGAATGCTACTGCCTTTCCTTTTGCTTTGGTAATTTGGCTACCTAGATTTGTATCTGTGCCGGTTGAGGCGCCTAATACTTTAAGCACTTTTAGAGTGAAGAGAGATTTTGGTATCTCTGCCATTATAGTTGCCATCATTGCCACAACAGCTGTGGCTGGCGCAGTTACCACCTCTGCTTTGGCCCTTTCCTCTTCAGTACAGACAGTAGACACTATTAATCATCTGTCTGCCTCGGTCACGTCAGCACTAGATGAACAGGTCTCTGCCAACTCACAAATCCTGGGAAGATTAATGCTAGTGAATCAACGCATTGACCTCGTTCAGGAACAGATTGACATGTTGTGGCAGTTAGCCCAATTGGGCTGTGAACAAAAAATGGCAGGACTTTGTGTTACCTCTATTCAATATGAAAATTATACTAGAGCAGCAAATTTTTCTAAAACTTTATCTCAGTTTTTATTACAGAATTGGACTGTAGAGTTTGAAGAGACGCTTCAGAAGTTACGCTTTGCGATTATAGAAGTGAATTCTACCAGACTTGATTTGTCCCTGACCGAAGGACTGTCTACCTGGATCTCTTCAATATTTTCTTATTTTAAAGAATGGGTGGGGGTGGGTCTTTTCGGAGCCTTGCTCTGCTGTGGGCTGGCGCTCGTGTTGCGGCTCCTTTGCAAGCTCAGGTCACAGTGACAACAGGATAAGGTGGTGATTGCCCAGGCACTTGTAGCACTGGACTAAGGGACTGGATAGCCATGATTAACAACCACCCCAAAGACCTGTTAAGACAAGGCCATAATCTGTAATACAATCTCCTCCCCCTGCCAAATGGCCCTGGCACCTCTGGGAGTTTTTCTCCATTGCACAAGAGTTGGGCATTTTGGCTTCCCTAATTCTTTCTCTCTATCTGTCCCAGGAACCAAATCCAGACTCAAGAAGGGCTCGGGTTCCCATTGCACCTTGAGGACTGTGATATGGTTATTCTCACACTCGTTAAGTTCGGGAGGGCTCGAGTTCCCATTGCACCCCGAAGTGAGTGTAGAGACACGGGCCTGCCTCACTTATTGAGGAGGAGAAAATCTAGACCTCTCTCTTTTTGATTGGTTTGTGTCTGCCCGGCCTGAACTATTTCACTTTTCTATGGCCTCTTCTTAGGGTCACTTTTAAATAAAAAGGGGGCAGATGTGGGAAGCTATCCTTATCACATCATGGCCATTAACAAGTCTGTGCGCATGCGCTGGAAGGTTTTCACGCATTGATTAATCTGACAGTTGAAAAACGTCATGTGGACTGAGGCAACAGGAGCCCATCAGAGACTGCCACGTCCCAGGTGAGCTTAGCTCTCTATATAAGGGAAGGGTTTTAGGTCCTTGGGGTCCATCCTCGTTTGTGAAGATTATGCTCTCCCTCTCAAGATGGATTAAAGCTTATACTGCAGAAGGATCCTGAGTGTGCCGCATCTTTCCTGCTGGCGGGAGGTTGCGCGGGACAAAACGCTAGTGAAAAATTCAGGAAAAATAGTGAAAACTTGAAGAAATATTACACAGTCAATGATAAACTATAATCAAACGGAAGACAAACCAAAGAAAGATATGAACAAGGAGAATTTTGAATTTAAAATTCATAGAAAACAGAAAATTGAGAAGGACACCATTTGATTTGTAAAGTAATGTGATTTAAAACAGTTATTCCTGCTAAAATTGAACATTTAATGGCAAAAAATTCATAAGATTGAAAACACTGTGGAAAAAGCTAGTGAAAAATCCAGGAAAAATAGTGAAATCTTGAAGAAAAATTAAAAAGTCAATGATAAACTATAATCAAATGGAAGAGAAATCAAAGAAAGTAATGAACAAGGAGAAATTTGCATTTAAAATTCATAAAAAATAGAGAATTGATAAGGAGACCATTAGATTTGTAAAGGAAGGTGATTTAAAATATTTTTTCCAGATAAAATTGAACATTTACTTGGCAAAAAATTCATAAAATTGAAAACACTGTGGAAAAATCAAACAAAAGCGATAACAAAGAAATTTATGAAAAAGGAGAAATTTGCATTTAAAATTCATAAAAATTAGAAAATTGATAAGGAGACCATTTGATTTGTAAAGGAATGTGATTTAAAACAGTTTTTCCTGATAAAATTGAACATTTACTTGGCAAATAATTCATAAAACTAAAAACACAGTGGAAAAAACTAGTGAAAAATTCAGGAAAAATAGTGAAAACTTGGAGATATATTACACAGTCAGTAATAAACTATATTCAATCGGAAGAGAAACCAAAGAAAGTAATCAACAATAAGAAATTTGCATTTAAATTTCATAAAAAATAGAAAACTGATAAGGAGACCATTTGATTTGTAAAGGAATGTGATTTAAAACAGTTTTTCCTGATAAAATTGAAAATTTTCTTGGCAAAAAATTCATAAAATTAAAAACACTGTGGAAAAAGCTAGTGAAAAATTAAGGAAAAATAGTGAAAACTTGAAAAAAAATTAAAAAGCCAATGATAAACTATAATCAAAAGGAGAGAAAACAAAAAAAGTAATGAACAAGGAGAAATTAGCATTTAAAATTTATAAAAAATAGAACATTGATAAGGAGACCATTAGATTTGTAAAGGAATGTGATATAAAACAGTTTTTCCAGAAAAAATTGAACATTTGCTTGGCAAAAAATTCATAAAATTGAAAACACTGTGGAAAAAGCTAGTGAAAAATTCAGGAAAAATAGTCAAAATTTGAAGAAAAATTAAAAAGCCAATTATAAACTATAATCAAACGGAAGAGAAATCAAAGAAAGTTATGAACAAGGAGAAATTTGCTTTTAAAATTCATAAAAAATAGAGAATTGATAAGGAGACCATTAGATTTGTAAAGAAAGGTGATTTAAAACATTTTTTCCAGATAAAATTGAACATTTACTTGGCAAAAAATTCATAAAATTGAAAACACTGTGGAAAAACCAAACAAAAGCGATAACAAAGAAATTTATGAAAAAGGAGAAATTTGCATTTAAAATTCATAAAAAATAGAAAATTGATAAGTAGACCATTTGATTTGTAAAGGAATGTGATTTAAAACAGTTTTTCCTGATAAAATAAAACATTTACTTGGCAAAAAATTCATAAAACTGAAAACACTGTGGAAAAAAATAGTGAAAAATTCAGGAAAAATAGTGAAAACTTGAAGAAGTATTACACAGTCAATAATAAACTATAATCAAATGGAAGAGAAACCAAAGACAGTAATGAACAAGGAGAAATTTGCATTTATACTTCATAAAAAATAGAAAATTGATAAGGAGCCCATGTGATTTGTAAAGGAATGTGATTTAAAACAGTTTTTATGACAAAGTTGAACATTTATTTGGCAAAAAAATCATAAAACTGAAAATGCTGTGGAACAAGCTTGTTAAAAATACAGGAAAAATAGTGAAAACTTGAAGAAGAATTAAAAAGCCAAAGATAAACTATAATCAAACGGAAGAGAAATCAAAGAAAGTAATGAAAAAGGAGAAATTTGCATTTAAAATTCATAAAAAATAGAGAATAGATAAGGAGACCATTAAATTTGTAAAGGAATGTGATTTAAAATATTTTTTCCAGATAAAATTGAACATTTAATTGGCAAAAAATTCATAAAATTGAAAACACTGTGGAAAAATCAAACAAAAGAGATATCAAAGAAATTTATGAAAAAGGAGACATTTTCATTTTAAATTCATAAAACATAGAAAATTGATAAGCAGAACATTTGATTTGTAAAGGAATGTGATTTAAAACAGTTTCTCCTGATAAAATTGAACATTTACTTGGCAAAAAATTCATAAAATTGAAAACACTGTGGAAAAAACTAGTGAAAAATTCAGGAAAAATAGTGAAAACTTGGAGATATATTACACAGTCAGTAATAAACTATATTCAATCGGAAGAGAAACCAAAGAAAGTAATCAACAATAAGAAATTTGCATTTAAATTTAATAAAAAATAGAAAATTGATAAGGAGACCATTTGATTTGTTAAGGAATGTGATTTAAAACAGTTTTTCCTGATAAAATTGAAAATTTTCTTGGCAAAAAATTCATAAAATTAAAAACACTGTGGAAAAATGAAACAAAAGAGATAACAAAGAAATTGATGAAAAAGGAGAAATTTTCATTTAAAATTCATAAAAAATAGAAAATTGATAAGGAGACCATTTGATTTATAAAGGAATGTGATTTAAAACAGTTCTTCCTGCTAAAATTGAATATTTACTTGGCAAAAAATTCATAAAATTTAAAACACTGTGGAAAAAGCTAGTGAAAAATTCAGGAAAAATAGTGAAAACTTGAAGAAAAATTAAAAAGCCAATAATAAACTATAATCAAATGGAAGAGAAATCAAAAATGTAATGAAGAAGGTGAAATTAGCATTTAAAATTCATAAAAAATAGAACATTGATAAGGAGACTATTTGATTTGTAAAGGAATGTGATTTAAAACAGATTTTCCAGAAAAAAATGAACATTTGCTTGGCAAAAAATTCATAAAATTGAAAACACTGTGGAAAAAGCTAGTGAAAAATTCAGGAAAAATAGTGAAAACTTGAAGAAAAATTAAAAAGCCAATGATAAACTATAATCAAACAGAAGAGAAATCAAAGAAAGTTATGAACAAGGAGAAATTTGCTTTAAAATTCATAAAAAATAGAAAATTGATAAGGAGAACATTTGATTTATGAAGGAATGTGATTTAAAACAGTTTTTCCTGACAAATTTGAACATTTACTTGGCAAAAAATTCATAAAATTGAAAACACTGTGGAAAAATTAAACAAAAGAGATATCAAAGAAACTTATAAAAAAGGAGACATTTTGATTTAAAATTCATAAAAGATAGAAAATTGATAAGTAGACCATTTGATTTGTAAAGGAATGTGATTTAAAACAGTTTCTCCTGATAAAATTGAACATTTACTTGGCAAAAAATTCATAAAATTGAAAATACTGTGGAAAAAACTAGTGAAAAATTCAGGAAAAATAGTGAAAACTTGAAGATATATTACACAGTCAGTAATAAACTATATTCAAATGGAAGAGAAACCAAAGAAAGTAATCAACAAGAAGAAATTTGCATTTAAAATTCATAAAAAATAGAAAATTGATAAGGAGAACATTTGATTTGTAAAGGAATGTGATTTAAAACAGTTTTTCCTGATAAAATTGAAAATTTTCTTGGCAAAATATTCATAAAATTGAAAACACTTTGGAAAATGCAAGTGAAAAATCAAGGAAAAATAGTGAAAACTTGAAGAAAAATTAAAAAGTCAATTATAAATTATAATCAATCGGAAGAGAAATCACAGAAAGTTAAGAACAAGGAGAATTTTGCTTTTAAAATTCATAAAAAATAGAATATTGATAAGGAGACCATTTGATTTGTAAAGGAATGTGATTTTTTTTTACTTTTTTTTTTATTGGATATTTTATTTACATTTCATATGTTATCCCCTTACCCCATCCCCCACCCACCCGGGAAACCCCCATCCGCTTAACCCTCCACCTTCTTGTCTGTGGATGTAACCCCCACCTACCCCCGCACTCCCACTTCCCCACCCTCAAAATTCCCACCCCCTGTGGCATCCAGCCTTTATGAGGTCAAGGATCTCATCTTCCACCTGTGCCCGGCAGGGCCCTCTACTCTTACATATTCAGCTGAAGCCCTGGATCCCTCCATAAGTGCTCCCAGGCTGGTGGTTAGGACCCTGGGAGCTGTGGTTGGTTGGTATTGTTGCTCTCCTCATGGTGCCACAAACCCTTTCAGTTCCTTCAGTCCTCACTCTAACTCCTCCATTGAGAACCTCATGATCAGTTCAATGGCTAGTTGTGAGCATCTGCCTCTGAATATGTCAGACTCTTGAAGGCCTCTGAGGAGACATCCATATCAGGCCCTTATAGGCATGCACTTCCTGACTTCCACATCAGCATCTACCTTTGGTGACTACACATGGGATAGATACTCAGGTGGAGTCGTCTTGAGACGGCCCCTCCTTCAGGTTCTGTCCCTCGCTTTGTCTCCATATTTCCTCCCTTGAATATTTTGTTGCTTCTACTAAGAAGAACTGAATCACCCCCACTTGGTCTTCCTTTTTTATGAGCTTCATGTGGCCTGTGAGTTGCATCTTGGGCATTTCAAGGTTCTGGGCTAATATCCAATAATCAGTGAGTGAATACCATGTGTGTTCTTTTGTGATTGGCTTACCTCACTCAGGATGATAATTTCTAGTTCCATCCATTTACCTAGAAAATTCTCGAATTCATTCTTTTTAATAGCTGAGTAATACTCCATTGTGTAAATATACCACATTTTTTGAATCCATTCCTCAGTTGAAGGACATCTGGGTTCTTTCCAGCTCCTGGCTATTATAAACAAGGCTGCTATGAACATAGTTGAGCATATATCCTTGTTATATGTTCAAGCATCTTCTGGGTATATGCCTAGGAGTGGTATAGCTGGATCCTCAGGTAATGTTATGTTCAATTTTCTGAGGAACCGCCAGACTGATTTCCAAAGTGGTTGCACCATCTTGCAGTCCCACCAACAAAGGAGGAGTTTTCCTCTTTCTCCACACCCTCGCCAGCATCTACTATCACCTGAGTTTTTAATCTTAGCCATTCTGACTGGTGTGAGATGGAATCTCAGGAGATGGCTCAGCTGTTAAAGGCTAGGCTCACAACCAAAAATATAGTTCCATTATGCTTAACTGATGTGTGTTTATGTGAAAGGTACACTCCTAATTTTCTCCCTTCTGTTCCTTCTCTAACTTTGTAGCAGTACATACCCCTGTCATACTTTATGTGTACTTTAACCATAGGTAGTGATTGATTACAGAGAAAATCTGTTTTACCTATGGTTATTTCAATCTTTCAACTATCTGCTCCATGGTGACCTCTGAACCTTGAGAGGAGGGTTTACTCTTGTGGTTTAAGTAAGAAAGGCTGCAAATAAATTTTAGAACTTGAACACTTGGTTTCAAATATTTAATGTTGCTTGGAGTCCTGGGATAGAGGATAGGAAGAAGTATATCATCACAGTCAGAAACTCTGGGAAAGTATCATCTCACTACCACCAGTTTATTCTCTCTGCATTCTGCTTTCTGTTTAAGATGTGAACACTTAATATTCTTATCTAATCTGTACTAGAAAATGGACTTAAGAAGCAACCTGGTTTATCCATTCTAATATTCAACAAATGAGATTTCAAACCAAAATAAATTCATGGAGGCAAAAAAAGTCAACTCATATTCATCAATGAAAGATTAACCAAGGCGATCTTTTGATTCTTACTATCTATGTCCCAAATGCAGGGGTACTGACATTTGTAAACAAAACGATTAGTACTAATGCTTAAATTACATAGATTTTTTCCAGACTGTTAAAGAAGGGATAATGCCAATGATACTCAAATAAATTCACAAAACATAAACAGTTAGAATATTTCCAAATTCATTTCATGAGGTTACAGTTACCTTGACACCTAAACCACAAAATGATTTAACAAAGAAAGAGTATTACAGACCAATTTCTCTCCTGAACATAAATGCAAAAATAATCATAGTAAAATACTCCCAAACCAAAACATATCAACATCATGCATCATGATCGAATATGTCTCCTCCCAAAGATGCAGACATGGTTCAACATACAAAAATCAGAAATGTACTTCATCATATAAACAAACTGAAAGAAAAAAAAAACAAGATGACCTCATTGGATTCTAAAAAAGGCTTTCAAAACTATCCAGAACTCTTTATATAAAAGTCTGGAAAACATTAGGGATACAGGGCCTTACCTAAACATAATAAAATCAATTTACAGAAAGCCAATAGACAAAATCAAATTAAATGGAAAGAATTTCAAAGAAATTTCACGTAAATAAGGAACAAGAAAAGGCTGTTACGTTTCTCATACTCATTCAATATATTAATTCAATATTTAGGAGGAGCAATAAGAAATCTGAAAGGGATCAAAGGGATATAAAATGTGAAATCAAGCTGAGAAAAAAATCAGGGAAAGAATACCTCTCAAAATAGGCACAGATAATACATAAAATTATTGTAAAATTGTAAGCAAACAAATGATATTCTTGTGTGACAAACCTTCAAGTCTTCGAAGAAAGAAATTGAAGACAATATCACAAGTTAGCTCTCTTATGTGCATGGATTGGTCAGAATAACATAGCAAAAAAATTGACAAACAAGCAAATGCAATCTACAAATTCAAAACAATTTCTATAAAAATTCCAAGTCATATCTTTCAGATCTTAAAAGGGCACTATACAGATTTATATAAAAAGAAAAAACAAATCTAAAGAATACAACAAAAGTCAAAGCAAACAACACAGGATAGCTAAAACAATCCTATACAATGAAAGAACAACTCGAATATGTTGTTCTGATTTCAAGCTATACAAAAGAACTATAGGAACAAAAATGGCGTGGTATTGGCATAAAAGCAGATCAGTTGATCAATGAAATTGAATTGATGTCTAGACATAAATCCATACACATATGGAAACTAATGTGTAACACAGAAGCTTGAAATACACAATAGAAAGCAGAAAGCATCGTTAACAAGTGGTGCTAGTCTAACTGGATGCCAGCATATAGAAGAATGCCAATTAAGCCATACCTCTCAAATTCAACAAAACTCAAGTCCAAGTAGATTAACTATATCAACATAAACAAATACACTAAACCTAATAAAAAAGAAGGTCAGGATTAATCTTGGATTTACTGGTACAGAAGACAACTTCCTGTCAGACCACTGATAGCAGAGGCATTATTAAGAACAACATTAAATATATGGGAGCTTGTGAAACAGAGAAGATTCTGTAAGGCAGAGAACAACACCAAAATGACAAAAACTGTACCCCACAGAATGGGAAAAGATTTTCATCAGCTCCATATCTGACTGAATGCTAATTTCCAATATATATAAAGGACTCAAGAAACCAGACATCAACAAATCCAATGATACCATTGAAAATGGGATACATTATCTCAATAGAGAATTCTCTAGATGATTTAAATTGCCTAGAAATGCTTTAAAAGTGCTCAACATCTCTAGCCATCAGGAGAATGCAATTTAGAACTATTTGCTGATTCCATCTAACACCTATCAGAATGCCTAAGTTTAAGCCCCAAGGGACAGCACAAGGTGGCAATCATTTGAAACAAGAGGAACACTTCTCAATTGCTAGTGGAAGAGCAAACTAGTACAGCCACTATGAAAATCAACATGATTGTTCCTCAGATTATTGGAAATTGTTCTGCTTGAAGGCACAGCTATATCACTCTTGAGCATATACCCAGAAAACTCTCCATATTACCACAAGGACACTTCTTCAACCATCTTCATTATAGTTTTATTCATAATGACCAAAAACTGTAAACAACCTAGATATTTCTCAACTATGAATAAATAAATGTATAAAGAATAAGTGGCACACTTACACGATGAAATACTACTCAGTGGTTAGAAATAATGACATCTTTAAATTTGCAGAAAAATGGATGGAACTAGAGAAGATTATACTAAGTGAGACAGAAATAAAGACAGACAGGTAACCAGAAAGACAAACATTATAAGTACTAACTTATATTTGTACATTAGCTATACAATAAAGAAAATCATGCTATAATCCTCAGATCCAGACAGCCTAGGCAAAATAAGGAGGGCTAAAGACAGGTCAGGGGGTGGGGGAGACTTATGGGTCTCCATGGCAATAGGAAATAGATTAAATTTTATTGAAGGATTTGAGTCAAGTGTTGATGAAAACTGGAGGAATATATCAGTGGATGGTAAAGATGGAGGCACAGAGTACAGGGAGAGGTATCTTTCAAAAATACAAGATAAATAAATTCATTTGAAATCATTTGACTGTAATGGAGATTGGAATGTCAAAAGCTATTGGGAAAAACAAAGAACACTAAATAGTACTTACATTAATAAGCACTGTGAAGAAAACAGTTGAAAAATCATTTATCTAAATTTAATTTTCAACAAAGACATGTATCATAAAGTACGAAATTCCAGAAAAAAATGATAAAAGTTTAGCTTAAAAAAAACAAGCAAATGTAACATATATTATTATTATTATCAAGAAATACGTTAACATAATGAAAAATCTTCACTTGGAAATGAATTATATTTGTCAATTTCTAGAAAAATTCTGGGAGAATACTTTAGTTTTCAGTGAGAAGACATCAAAATGCTTCTAATTTTTATTAAATAAAAGAGGAAATTAAGAATACTACAGCCAGTATTCTGAAGATCTCTAACCAAAGCTTGCGTATCCCATGTCATGTTTCAGATCAAAAACCTCTGTTTTCTAGCCTCAGGAGATAGATCTCTTATTTATCTTCCATTTATGGATTTTGGTTCACTACATTTGTAGTCATCATGACAACAGACAGCAGCCATCCCATCCATGCCTTGGCCATTTGAACCAGAATTATATCACCTTCTGTAAAAATGAAAAAAAGGAACCTCAGCATTAAAATATCTACAAAATATAAACCAGCCCTTAATCAACTGAAGATCCACAAAAAGAATGCCAAGTTGGGGTGGATATTGCCCTCAGGTCATATCTCAGCTACTTCGATTTAATATCCGTGGACACTTGATTTAGATCCATTCAGCTTCCTGATATATATTTGTGAACCCTAAATATGACCTCGTACATTTTGAGGTTTCCATTCTCAGTTTACCCTATTGCTTCAAAATGTTCCCCATGAGAGTGAACCACAAAACAAAGTCTAATCTAGGTCTCTTTGAGGCTCTCTTTAATAATGCTATTAATCAGTATCGCTTTAAGTTACAAACCAGAAAAATCTTAAAACAAGGGCATAAGGGAGTCCTATTTCTCACAAAAATGAAAAAAGAATTTTTTTCTAAGACTCATAATAATATTCCTATCCTCTGAAATCTACTGAGCCAAGCTCCCTTACTTAAAAAAATCTTAGCACAAAAGGAAGCCCTATTCTTCACCAAAATACAAAAAGATATTTTCTAAGCCTCATATTAATAATACTCTTGTCTGAAATCTACTGTGCCAAGCCCCATCTTTTAAAATCAGTCTTAGCACAACTCTCTGCCCTGCTGCAAATACTTCAGCATATTAAGCTCCATTTAAAGCATCCAAACTGCCAGAATCGAATTTCTTACAAACAAAAACATGGATAGACCTATCACAATGATACCCCAGTCTCTGGTACCCCTTTCTATGTTACTTAAGGATTCAAGACAGTGAAGAGACCCCATGAGCAAGACAACTCTTATTGAGGATGACAGTCAATTTGGGCTGACTTACAACTTAAAGATTCCTTCTATTAACAAGATGGCAGAAATTCGGACAGCATTTAAGATGACATAGTACTAAAGGAGCCAAGGAAGGCAAGTAATTCTCTTCAAATGGCTGCCAGGAGGATGGTTTTAACCAAGCTGTGCTGACCTGAGATTTTCATGAATTCTCCATTGTGACACACTTCCTATGACAAAGCGACCCCACCCTCTGGAAGGCCACATATCTGATTAGTGCTAAATTCATGTAGGCTAAGAATAGTGAAACAATCAAAACCATTCCATGACATTAACTTGCCTCTGCAGAAAAAACCAAAGAGATTATGGGGACTATACCAAGCCAAAGGATCTTAGAAACTATCCAATGTCAAAATACCCATAGTCTAGTCCAGACTCAACTAGGCTCAGAATCCTAAATGTCCTTTTCTCTTCCTGAACTCTCTAAAATTCATAATTCATTCCAGCATCAAGTAAAAGCTTAACATCAGATCACATATGTACAACATCATAGGGTGTATACAAACATTTCAAAACTTCACAGTGATGATACTCCTTCAAATGAAGCCAAAAATACAACTGCAAAAATTTCAATTCCTGTATTGACTTTATTGATGTCCAACTCTTTTCAGGTTTGCAAACTATAATCCACTTGTGCTGTATAAAGGAAACTGTCACCTTTGTCTTGTGCTGGTTCCAATCCCTTATAGCTGCCTTCCTAAACAGGCATCCCACAGGGTTCACTGAGGATCATCTGGGCTCTTACAAAAAGAACTTGGGTTTCACCTTTCAGTTCTAGTGTCAGTGTGACCATAAGCTCCTGCCAATAGTACTCAACTGTTGCTGCTCTTACTTGTGGTCACCCATTTTACTGGACTCTCAAATACACCCAGTTCTTCTGCTTCCACCAGGCAGCACTTCCACCATGAGCCTCTCCTAGGCAGTCTTCAAGGTACCAATCCAAAAATTCATTGTATAACCCCTTTCAGTCCTTGGACTTCAACAGACACTGAAGCAGCAATTTCCCCAATGGCCTTACCTAGCCACTCACAGGTCCAGGCCTCAACTGCTCTTCAGGAACCCTTCATTCATTCAGTACCATCTGGAAGATTCTTACAAAATATCTGGCTGCCTGCAGGAGGGCTATCTCTGGAACACAGCTTCTTGGTGCTCTCATAAAATACTTCCAATATATTATACATCAACGGTGACAGTTTCTAAGTCACTGGCAATTTCTTAGCTCAAACTAAATTGATTCAGCTATCCAAGTAAACTCTACTATTCTGGATTCTAAAACCATAGCAACATGCCCAAAACTTCGAAGTTCTATCAGTTGCTTGTGCTGGAACATGGCCCCTAGTTCAATGGCATTTATCCCAGCAACCTAGTCTCAATGGTTTGCTCACTGCCTAAGTATTGCTGTCATGGAACATGATATGTAGACTAACCTTTAACCCAGAGATCTGCTAGACTCACAGACTTGATTTGTGCACCACCTTGCTTGGAACTAAGCTTTTCTTTACCTTTACCAAATAAAGAAAATTATTTTTTTCTTTCTTTGTTCTTGGTTGCCCTTGAACTCAGAAATTATCTTGCCTCTCTCTCTTGGGATTAAAGTTGCATACTATCCTGCATAAACACAAAACTTTTCATAGCCAGTATTCTCAAGATCTCTATCCAAAGTTACTGTAATACCACGGCATGATTTGGGCCAAAACCCTCTGTATTCTAGCCCATGATATGGATCTCTGATTTTACTCCCATTCATGGATTTTAGTTCACAACATATGTAGTCATGTTGACAACTGTCAGCAGCCATCCCCGTCCATCTCTTGGCCATTTGAATCAGAATCATATCTTCTTTTGTCCAAATTAAAAAAAAACCGCAGTATTAAAAGGCCTACATAATATAAACCATCCCTTTCTCAACTGGAAATCTACAAAGAGAATCCCTATCTGGGAAGGATATTTCACCCTGGTCAATTCTCAGTTACTTCAGTTTAGAATCTTTGGATACATGATTTAACACTATTCTACTTCCTGATATCCTGTTTTGAACACAATATTTGAAACACTCCATTTTGGGCTTTATGTTTCCCATTTTACTCTACTTCTTGAAATGTTTCCCATAATTGTGAACAACAGAATAAAGTCTAATCTAGGTCTCTTTGAGGCTCCACTTATTAATGGCATTAATTTACATCTCTTTAAATTACCTTCCAGAAAACTCTTAAGACAACCGCACAAGGAAGCACTATTCTTCACCAAAATATTAAAATATATTTTCTAAACCTGATATTAATACTCCTCTCTTCTAATATATACTGTGCAAAGCCCCCCTATTTAACATTACTCTTAGCACCACTCTCTGCCCTCCTGCAAATACTTCAGCATATTAAGCTACTTTAAAGCATCCAAACTGCCAGAATCGAATTTCCTACAAACAATAACTTGGACAGACCTATCACAATGATAATACAGTCTCTGGTACCCACTTCTATGTTAGTTAAGGATTTATCACAGTGAAGAGCCCCCATGAGTAAGACAACACTTACTGAGGATGACAGTCAATTTGGGCTGACTTACAACTTAAACATTCCTTCTAATAACACCATGGCAGAAATTCGGAAACCATTCAGGATGACATAGTGCTAAAGGTGCCAAGGAAGGCAGGTTATTCCCTTCCACAGGCTGCCAGGAGGATGGTTTTAACCAAGCTGTCCTGACCTGAGATTTTCATGAATTCTCCATTGTGACACACTTCCTATGACAAAGCAAGAACATCCTCAGTAAGGCCACATATCTGATTAGTGCTAAATTCATGTAGGCTAAGCATAGTGAAACAATCAAAACCATTCCCTGGCACTAATTTGTCTCTGCAAAGAAAAAAAAATGTGGTTATGGTGGTATACCAAGCCAAAGGACCTTAGAACTATCCAATGGCAAAATAACCATAGACTAGTACAGACTCAACAAAGCTCAGAATCCTAAATGTGCTTTGCTCCTCCTAAACTCTCTAAAATTCATTCCATCATCAAATAAAAGCTTATCATCAGATCACATATGTACAACATCATACGGTATATATAAACAATTCAAAACTTCACAGTGATGATACTCCTTCAAATGAAGCCAAAAATCCAACTGCAAAAATTTCAATTCCTGCATTGACTTTACTGATGTCCAACTCTTTTCATGTTTGCAAACTATAATCCACTTGTGCTGAATACAAGATACTGTCACCTTTGTCTTGTGCTGGTTCCAATCCATGATAGCTCCTTTCCTCAACATTCATCCCACAGGGTTCACTGAGGATCATCTGGGCTCTTACAAAAAGAGCTTGGGTTTCACCTTACAGCTCTAGTTTCTGTCTGACCATAAGCTCCTGCCAATTGTACTTGACTGTTTCTGCTCTTCCTTGTGGTCATCCCATTTTACTGGACTCTCAAATACACCCAGTTCTTCTACTTCTACCAGGCAGCACTTTCACCATGAGCCTCTCCTAGGCAGTCTTCAAGGTACCAATCCTCAACTTCATTGTATGAACCCTTTTAGTCCTTGGACTTCAACAGACACTGAAGCAGCAATTTCCACAATGGCCTTACCTCGCCACTCACAGTATCAGGCCTCAACTGCACTTCATGATCCCTCCATTCCTTGAGTACCACATGGAAGATTTTTACAAATTATCTGGCTGCCTGCAGGAGGGCTATCTCTGTAACACAGCTTCTTGGTGCTCTCATAAAATACATCCAATATATTATACCTCAACGATGACAGTTTCTAAGTCACTGGCAATTTCTTAGCTCAAACTAACTTGATTCAGCTGTCCAAGTAAACTCTACTATTCTGGATTCTATTTCCATAGCAACATGCCCAAAACTTCCAAGTTCTATCAGTTGCTGGAACACAGCCCCTAGTTCAATGGCATTTATCCCAACAACCTAGCCTCAGTGGTTTGCTCACTGCCTATGTATTACTGTCATGGAACATGATCTGTAGACTAACCTTGAACCCAGAGATCTGCTTGTCTCACACACTTTATTTGTGCAACACTGTGCTTGGAACTAATCTTTTCTTTACCTTTACCAAATAAAGAAAAGTATTCTATGCTTTCTTTGTTCTAGGTTGGCCTTGAACAGAGAAATTACCTTGCCTCTCTCTCTTGGGATTATAGATAGATACTATCATGCAAAAACACAAAGATTTTCCTTGCCAGTGTTCTCAAGATCTCTATCCAAATTACTGTAATACCATGGCAAACTGACAGAATTCAATTTCCTACAAACAAAATCATGGACAGATCTATCACAATGATAACCCAGTCTCTGGTACCCACTCCTATGTTAGTTAAGGATTCATCACTGTGAAGAGACCCCATATGTAAGACAACTCTTATTGAGGATGACAGTAAATTTGTGCTGACTTACAACTTAAAGATTCCTCCTACTAACACGATGGCAGAAATTCGGACACCAATCGGGATGACATAGTGCTAAAGGTGCCAAGGAAGGCAGGTTATTCTCTTCCTCAGGCTGCCAGCTGGATGGTTTTAACCAAGCTGGCCTGACCTGAGATTTTCATGAATCCTCCATTATGACACACTTCCTATGACAAAGCGACCCCATCCTAAGTAAGGCCACATATCTGATTAGTGCTAAACTCATGTAGGCTAAGCATAGTGAAACAATCAAAACCATTCCCAGGCACTAATTTGTCTCTGCAAAACAAAACAAAAATGAGATTATGGGGGCTATACCAAGCCAAAGGACCTTAGAACTATCCAATGCCCAAATACCCATAGTCTATTCCAGACTCAACAAAGCTCAGAATCCCAAATGTCCTTTGCTCCTCCTGAACTCTCGAAAATTCATTCCAGCATCAAATAAAACTTAACATTAGACCACATATGTACAATATCATAGTGTATATATAAACATTTCAAAACTTCACAGTGATGATACTCCTTCAAATGAAGCCAAAAATCCAACTGCAAAAATTTCAATTCCTGCATTGACTTTACTGATGTCCAACTCTTTTCAGGTTTGCAAACTATAATCCACTTGGGCTGAATAAAAGAAATTGTTACATTTGTCTTGTGCTGGTTCGAATCACTGATAGCTGATTTCCTCAACAGGCACCCCACAGGATTCTTTGAGGATCATCTGGGCTCTTACAAAAAGAGCTTGGGTTTCACCTTACAGATCTAGTTTGTATGTGACCATAAGTTCCTGTCAATAGAACTCCACAGTTGCTGCTCTTCCTCTGGTTATCCCATTTTACTGGACTCTCAAATACACCCAGTTCTTCTGCTTCCACCAGGCAGCACTTTCACCACTAGCCTCTCCTAGGCAGTATTCAAGGTACCAATCCTCAACTACATTGTATAACAATTTTCACTACTTGGACTTGAACAGACAGTGAAGCTGCAATTTCCCCAATGGTCTTGCCTAGCCACTCACAGTATCAGTGCTCAAATGCTCTTCAGTATCCCTCCATTCCTTCAGTACCACCTGGAAATTTCTTACAAGTTATCTGGCTGCCTGCAGGATGTCTATCTCTGGAACACAGCTTCTTGGTGCTCTCATAAAATACTTCCAATATATTATACCTCAACAATGACAGTTTCTAAGTCACTGGCAATTTCTTAGCTCAAACTAACTTGATTCAGCTGTCCAAGTTAACTCTAATATTCTGGATTCTAAAGCCATAGCAACATGCCCAAAACTTCAAACTTCTATCCGTTGATGGTGCTTGAACAAGGCCCCTAGTAAAATGGCATTTATCCCAGCAACCAAGCCTCAATTTTTTGCTCACTGCCTAAGTATTTTTGTCATGGAACATGATCTGTAGACTAACCTTGAAACCAGAGATCTGCTTGTCTCACACACTTGATTTGGGCACAAGTGTTCTTGGAACTAATCTTTTCTTTACCTTTACCAAATAAAGAAAATAATTCTTTACTTTCTTTGTTCTAGATTGGCCTTGAACTCAGAAATTACCTTGCCTCACTCTCTTGGGATTAAAGATGTATACTATCATGCATAAACACAAAGCTTTTCAGAGCCAGTATTCTCAAGATCTCTATCCACAGTTACTGTAATACCACGGCATGATTTGGACCAAAACCCTATGTTTTCTAGCCCTTGATCTGGATCTCTGATTTTTCTCCCACTTATGGATATTAGTTCACAACATATGTAGTCATGTTTACAACTGACAGCAGCCATCCACATCCATCTCTTGGCCATTTGAATCAGAATCATATCTTCTTTTGTCCAAATGAAAAAAAGAATACCTGCAGCATTAAAAGGCCTATATAATTTAAACCATACCTTTCTCAACTGAAAATCAAAAAGAGAATGCCTAGCTCGGGAGGATATTTCCCCCTGGTCAATTCTCAGTTACTTCAATTTAGTATCTTTGGATGCATGATTTAACACCATTCTACTTCCTGAAACCCTGTTGTGAACACTATCTTTGATCCCCTCCATTTTGGGCGTTTGGTTTCCCATTTTACTCTACTTCTTGAAATGTTTCACATAAGAATGAACAACATAACAGAGTCTAATCTAGTGCTCATTGAGGCTCACTTTATTTATGGTATTAATTTACATGTCTTTAAATTACCCTCCAGAAAACTCTTAAGACAAGCACCCAAGGAAGCCCTAATCTTCTCCAAAATACCAAAAGATATTTTCTAAGCCTCATATTAATAATACACTTGTCTGAAATCTACTGTGCCAAGCCCCCTTATTTAAAATCACTCTTAGCACTACTCTCTTCCCTGCTGCTAATATTTCAGCATTTTAAGATCCATTTAAGGCATCCAAACTGCCAGAATCGAATTTCTTACAAGCAAAAACATGGATAGACCTATCACAATGATAACCCAGTCTCTGGTACCCCTTTCTATGTTACTTAATGATTCAAGATAGTGAAGAGACCCCATGAGCTAGACAACTCTTATTGAGGATGACAGTCAATTTGGGCTGACTTACAACTTAAAGATTCCTTCCATTAACACGATGACAGAAATTCGGACACCATTCAAGATGACATAGTGCGAAAGTTGCCAAGGAAGGCAGGTTATTCTCTTGCACAGGCTGCCAGGAGGGTGGTTTTAACCAAACTGGCCTGACCTGAGATTTTCATAAATCCTCCATTGTGACACACTTCCTATGACAAAGCGAACCCATCCTCAGAAGGCCACATATATGATTAGTGCTAAATTCATGTAGGCTAAGCATACTGAAACAATCAATCAAAATAATTCCCTGGTACTAATTTGTCTCTGCAAAAAAAAAAAAAAAGAGATTATGTGTGCTATATCATGCCAAAGGACATTAGAAACTATCCAATGCCAATATACCCATACTCTAGTCCAGACTCAACAAAGCTCAGAATCCTGAAAGTCCTTTTCTCTTCCTGAACTCTCTAAAATTCATAATTTATTACAGCATCAAATAAACACTTAACATCAGGTCACATATGTACAACATCATAGGGTATATAGAAACATTTCAAACCTTCACAGTGATGATACTCCTTCAAGTGAAGCAAGAAATCCAACTGCAAAATTTTCAATTCCTGCATTGATGTCCAACTCTTTACAGGTTTGCAAACTATAATACACTTGTGCTTTATAAAAGAAACTGTTACATTTGTCTTTTGCTGGTTCCAATCCCTGATAGCTGTTTTCCTCAACAGGCATCCCACAGGGCTCAAGGAGGAACTTCTGGGCTCTTACAAAAAGAGCTTGGGTTTCACCTTAGAGATCTAGTTTGTGTGTGACCATAAGCTCTTGCCAATAGTACTCCACTGTTGCTGCTCTTCCTTGTGGTCATCCCATTTTACTTGACTCTCAAATACACTCAGTTCTTTGCTTCCACCAGGCAGCACTTTCACCATGAGCCTCTCCTAGGCAGTATTCAAGGTATCAATCCTCAACTACATTGTATAACCCCTTTCAGTCCTTGGATTTCAACAGACCCTGAAGCACCAATTTCTCAAATGGCCCTACCTATCCATTCACAGTAGCAGGCCTCAACTGCTCTTCAGGATCCCTTAGTTCCTTCAGTACAACCTGGAAGTTTCCTACAAATTATATAGCTGCCTGCAGGAGGTCTATATCTGGAACACAGCTTCTTGGTGCTGTCATAAAATACTTCCAATATATTATACTTCAACGGTGACAGTTTCTAAGTCACTGGCAATTTCTTAGCTCAAACTAACTTGATTCAGCTGTCTAAGTAAACTCTACTATTCTGGATTCTATTTCCATAGCAACATGCCCAAAACTTCCAAGTTCTATCAGTCGTTGGTGCTGGAACATGGCCCCTATTTCAATGACATTTATCCCAGCAACCTAGTCTCAATGATTTGCTCACTGCCTAAGTATTGCTCTCAAGAAACATGATCTGTAGACTAACCTTGAAGCCAGAGATCTGCTTGACTCACAGACTTGATTTGTGCACCAACTTGCTTGGAACTAATCTTTTCTTTACCTTTACCAAATAAAGAACACTATTCTTTTCTTTCTTTGTTTTTGGTAGCCCTTGAACTCAGAAATTACCTTGCCTCTCTCTCTTGGGATTAAAGTTGTATACTATCATGCATAAACACAAAGCTTTTCAGAGCCAGTATTCTCAAGATCTCTATCCAAAGTTACTGTAATACCACGACAAGATTTGGACCAAAACCCTCTGTTTTCTAGCCATGATATGGATCACTGATTTTACTCCCATTCATGGATTTTTGTTCACAACATATGTAGTCATGTTGACAACTGTCAGCAGCCATCCCCGTCCATCTCTTGGCCATTTGAATCAGAATCATATCTTCTTTTGTCCAAAT
>NW_021621614.1:0-3250 GCF_004785775.1 Grammomys surdaster
GAATGCTGAATATTGATTATTCATGTTCATTTATTTCTGACTTACTATTATCTATGACTGATGACTAATGATATTTTACCTTTATATATTTCTGATTTCCTCTTAATTATGACTGATGACTATTGATTAATCAAGTAAATTTGTTTCTGATTTACTATTGTCTATGAATGCTGAATATTGATTATTCATGTTAATCTATTTCTGACTTACTATTATCTATGACTGATTACTAATGATATTTCACTTTTATTTATTTCTGATTACCTATTAACTATGACATATGAATATTGGTTGTTGATGTTCATTTATTTCTGATTTACTATTATCCACGAATCGTGATTATTGATTATTCATGTTCATTTATTTCTGACTTACTATTATCTATGACTGATGACTAATGATGTTTCACCTTGATATATTTCTGATTTACCATGAACTCTGACTGATAACTATTGATTCATCAAGTTCCTTTTTTTTCTGAATTACTATTATCCACGAATCGTGAATATTGATTATTCGTGTTCATTTTTTTCTGACTTACTATTATCTATGACTGATGACTACTGATATATCAGCTTTAATTATTTCTGATTTCCCATGAACATTGACTGATGATTATTGATTTATCAAGTTCTATTGTTTATCGTTTACTGTTATCGACGAATGCTGAATATTGATTATTCATGTTCATTTATTTCTGACTTACTATTATCTATGACTGATGACTATTGATATTTCAGCTTTATATATTTCTGATTTCCTATTAACTATGACATATGACTATTGGTTGTTCATATTCATTTATTTCTGAATTACTATTTTCCACGAATTGTTATTATGGATATTTCATGTTCATTTATTTCTGAATTACTATTATCCACGAATGCTGAATGTT
Organism: Grammomys surdaster; assembly: GCF_004785775.1. NCBI lineage: Eukaryota > Metazoa > Chordata > Mammalia > Rodentia > Muridae > Grammomys > Grammomys surdaster. The sequence continues at coordinate 896 of NW_021621614.1, forward strand.
GATTATTTATGTTCATTTATTTCTGACTTAATATTATCTATGACTGATGACTAATGATATTTGACTTTTATGTATTTCTGATTTAATATGAACTCTGACTGTTGACTATTGATTTATCAAGTTGGTTTGTATCTGTTTTATAATTATACACGAATGCTGAATATTGATTATTCATGTTCATTTATTTCTAACTTATTATTATTTATGAAAGATGACTATTGTTCTTTCAGCTTTATATATTTCTGATTTCCTATTAAGTATGAAATATGAATATTGGTTGTTCATGTTCATTGATTTCTGAATTACTATTATCCACGAATCGTGATTATTGATTATTCATGTTCATTTATTCCTGACTTACTATTATTTATGACTGATGACTTTTGATATTTCACCTTTATTTATTTCTGATTTCCTATTAACTGTGACTGATTACTATGGATTATTCACCGTCATTTATATCTGATTTACTATTATCCACATTTGTGGATATTGATTATTATTATTCATTTGTTTCTGACTTACTATTATCTATGACTGATGACTATTGATACTTCAGCTTTATTTATTTCTGACTTCCCATGAACTATGACTGATGACTATTGATTATTCATGTTCATTTTTTTCAGATTTACTATTATCCACGAACGATGAATATTGATCATTCATGTTCGTTTATTTCTGACTATCATCTATGATTGTGACTACTTATATTTCAGATTTATATATTTGTGATTTATTATGAACTATGACTGTTGACTATTAATTATTCATGTTCATTTATTTCTGATTTACAATTGTCCACTAATGGTGAATATTGATTATTCATGTTCATTTATTTCTTACTTACTCTTATCTATGACTGATGACTATTGATATTTCAGTGTTATTATTTCTGATATCCTATTATTGTGACTAATGACTGTGGATTATTCATGATCATTTATATCTGATATACCATTAACTGCAAACATGAATATTGATTATTACTGTTCATATATTTCTGAATTACTCTTACCTACAACTAATTAGTATTGATATTTCAGCTTTATTTATTTCTGATTTGCTATTAATTATGACTGAAGTCTATTGATTCTTCATTTTCATTTTTTCAGATTTATGGTTATCGATGAATGGTGAATATTGATTATTCATGTTCAATTATATGTGATATACTATTATCCACGAATGGTGAATATTGTTTATTCCTGTTCATTTATTTCTGAATAACTATTATCTATGAGTGATGACTATTGATTATTCATGTTAATTTATATCTCAATTACTATTATCCACGAGGGTGAATATTGACTATTCCTGTTCATTTATTTCTGACTTACTATTATCTATGACTGATGACTATTGATATTTCAGCTTTATTTATTTCTGATTTCCTATTAACTATGACTGATGACTATTGGTTATTCATGTTCATTTATTTCTTATTTACTATTATCCAAGAATCGTGAATATTGATAATTCCTGTTCATTTATTTCTGACTTACTATTATCTATGACTGATGACTATTTTTTTTATGTTTTGTTTTTTGTTCTTTTTTTGATTTTGTTTTTGGATGCTGTAGAATATATATGTATATTAGAATATATACACACACACACACACACACACACACACACACACTCACATATATATTCTTGTTTTTACCACTTCGCCCACTGGGCTCCAACCACACCACTTTGCCATTCTCTCTTTTCATCTCTGTTCTTCTTTGTATTTCTTTCTTGTGTCCTCCCACTAAGAGCTGGAACTCATGATCCTCCTCCGGTGTCAGTCTCTCAAGTGCTAGATTACAGTGTCTGTGCCTTGTGTGTCCTGGGAACTTGCTCTGTATACTAGGCTGGCTTTGAACTCACGGGGTAAGATCCAGCCTGCCCCTGCATGCCAACAATCCCAGCACTCGGGAAGCAGAGGCAGGTAAATCTTTAAGTTTCAGGCCAGCCTTGTCTGCAATGTGGGTTCCAGGACAGCTAGTCCTACACAGAGAATCCCTATCTTGAAAAAAAAATTTTTAAAGGTTTTTCCCCCTCTTTTAGTAGAATCGTCTCAACGCCATTTATTTTGGCCGATCCTTTCTCCAGCGACTAGTAACGCCATTCCCATTATAAAACGAGTTCCCTTGAGTTTGTTTTCAGTTCGGCCTAACAATCTTTATTTTCCTCCAAGCGGAGATGCTTTTCTCCAAGCCTCTTTCTGGACTACCTTTCCCTTACTCTTCAGTTCGCAGCTCGGCAGACAGCTCTCTCATATCTCCATTGTCTCTAGGCCCTTTGCGCTCCTCAACTCTGAAAGGCCTGTAGAACCCAGGGCCATTAGAATCTCGCCATTGCTAAACT
>NW_021621615.1:0-11102 GCF_004785775.1 Grammomys surdaster
TCAGTACAACAGTGAAATAACTCACAAGTGAAGTGGAAATGAATGCACGTTTGTGGGTTCTAGAGAAGAATAATGTGAGGTAGTTTCAGATGACTCTCAAGTGCTGACACAAAAGCAAGAATTGAAATGCAATGAGATTATCACAATTGAAGAAAAGATTCTTGCTATGGACTTAAAATCTTAGAGTAGCCCTAAGAGTAACACTCTTTCCTGTTAACTCGCCAATAAATGGTGGGGTTAGGCAACCTGAGTTCTAGTCCCAGTAAACAACTTCATGAAAAACCTGCTACAACTCTTATCTACCTGTGGTGAGGATCCATCCTAATTTAGAAGCCAAACTCAGCATCACCACTTATGTCCTTTGGGCTCTGGAAACAAGGATGATGCAAAATTTAAGGTCAAGGATACTTGGTCTGTGGCTCAGATCAACACCAGCCATCTCTATGTCTAAGCATCAGAACCCCAGTGACAAGCCTGGGTGAGTTCATTGCTTGCAGCTATGAGGATGAATCCTCATTAGCATTTTTTGACCACAGGATATTGAGATACACAGCATATGAGACATTTGCTATGGAGAGCTGCATATCCAGAGTAAAAGTAAACAAAAAACCAGAAGTATGAGAAGTTGCCCCTTAAAATTGAAACCACATGTGTCTGAGACAGAGCCACAGGACTTACTGTTTATGCTGCTGACTTCTTGCCTTGCTCAATCTACAGAATGTACCCGTTACTGTCTTTTGCAATAAGAAAGGGCATTCTATGCCACTTTATGTTAAAAATATATTTTGTTTTCAGACTTTAAAAGGTGTGACAGTCCAAAGGTTGTCTTTAGGGCCAAAAGAGACTCTTGACATTTGAGCACTGTATATGTTTTTACAGATTGAAGTGTCCTTGAAGTTAGTTTAAATGCGTTTTAACCTTGGAATGACAATGAGACTATAGTGACCAAGGTCAGAGCATAGTTAGGTGTATCAAAGAGAATCCAGATAGCATGTTGTCTTTAAACACTCAGCTCTTCTTTGTGTCCTTTGTTTTTGAGAATATGGAGGCTTTTGTAGAAGAAGTCCTTCTAGATGTGATTCCTTATTGAGATGGGATTTGAGTGTCTATAGACTTAATCCATTTCCTCTTCTTTCAGTTTATTCTGTAGTGACTGAAATCATCCTTCAGCTTCCTTCTCATGTCCTTCCTTCCTGTCATGCCTTCCCCATAACAGACTCTGTCCTTAAATCACATAAGGTGCAATAAAAGCAATAGCTAGATATTCTGTGCTAAGGTATTTTGTTTGACTAAGGTTTTCATATTTTTAAATTAGTTTTTTGTTTTTGAAAACAATGTATTTCTGTGGCCCTCACTATCCTCAAGGTGGCCTATAGGCAAGACAGGCATTGAACACAGAGATCAAATAGATTGTGCCTTCAAGTGTTGGAATCAAATGTGGGCCAATATGCCCAACATTTTTTTTTTTTTTTTTTTTTTTTTTGGTTTTTCGAGACAGGGTTTCTCTGAGTAGCCCTGGCTGTCCTGGAACTCACTCTGTAGACCAGGCTAGCCTCGAACTCTCGAACTCAGAAATCCGCCTGCCTCTGCCTCCCAAGTGCTGGGATTAAAGGCGTGCGCCACCACCGCCCGGCCCAACATTTTTTTTTATTGACAGATGGTCCTATAATGTACATGTCTTTCTATGTCCAGCATATGCTTTTGTGTTGAGTTTCACCCACATCTTAATTTTTGAAATTTTGCAAAATGACCATTCTATTTCCCAGGATGCCACATATTCTTGACACCTGTCATGTTTGGTGTGACTTTCTGTTAGGAATACTAGGAGTCTTTTGCCAGGATGCATGATTGTATACCTCATGTGTGCCCAGTCCTCACAGTAGTCAGTAGATGGCCTGAGATCTCCTGAAAGTGGAATAATGGATAGCTGTGAGTCTCCTGTAGTTAAAAGGAAGTGAGCTCACTTATTTTCAGGACCAACAAGAACTCTTCATGTAGCATGTAGCCTTTTAACTTACACTTTCTTAAGCTCCAGAAAAGTGCACTAACAGCCCCCAATATTATATTGTTTGGATCCGAGGATGAAAGTCTTACACACACACACACACACACACACACACAAACACATTCTCACATGCATGCACACATGCAAACACACACACACACACACACACACACACACACACACACACATTAATGTTTTGATCTTGTCTTATGGCTCAGTGTCTGGGCTTCTCAAGCAACCTACAGCTAGTGTGTCCTTTCCTTTCCTTTTTGTTCAACACTCTCAATCTGCACTCACTTTAGTTGTCCAGTTTTCTTCTCATCGCTCAACATCCTAATTCTGCTCTCAGCTTAGTTGTATTTTGAACCTCCCACCTGGGGAAGTGAACAATGACCACTTCATTGGAGATCTCACATGGCTGATGACTCTCTTTCCCTCCAAAGCATGGTGGATCTCCCTTTCCTGCCCCATTCCTCTCTTTACTCACGTTAGGGAATCTGGAAGTCCCGCCTCTTCCACTTATCCATTGGCTGCTCGCAGCTGTATTGAGCAATCAAAAACCAATTAGAGACAAGGACCTTCAGAGTTTACAGGCAGTACCCAATCAGAGCATCAGAGCCATTCCCTACACTTTACTACTGATGTATATCTTCTGCCTTATGTTGTTTACAATCTAATCAACATTAACATTGGCAATATTTTCTGATGTCCAATTGTAATTGTTTAAACATATATTCACCTTGATAATACCGTATTAATGTTATAGTTTGAACGAGTGTACCTCAGGTTTCTGGAAGGTGAATACAGAACTAGATTGTATGTATCATTCTCTTAAGAATTTAAGTAATGGGCTGGAGAGGTGACTCAGCAGTTAATAGCACTGACTGGTCTTGCAAAGTTACTGAGTTCAACTCCCAGCAACCACATGGTGGCTCAAAACTATTGTAGAGGGAAAAGTTATGGATACTGGGTATATAGAATCCTTTTTAGACATAAAATATTCTTTAGGCTTTCTTTACAAAGACATGGAGGCATGAAGAAGGTTGGAAATGTGGACGGACTAGTTGCAGGAACTGGCTGGAATGCAATTTGGCCAGGTGGAACCAAGCTGAGAATCATGGTGATGGGGCAGGGCCGAAGTAACAGGGCAGGACCACATTCTTGGGAAAGATAAGTGTACAGAGAGTTTTCACCTGATCCTGACTCATGTAGGTTGGGTTCCTTTGGAATGTTCCACTGTTTTTATGTTATACCACCCTAGCAACCCCCTCACCCCCTCCTCATTCTTTGGTTTGTGGTTTTTTCCCTTAAAAACACCTCTCAAACTGGCTGTCGAGGTCAATTCAGCTCCTGCGTGGGCATACGAATTGACCGGCAGCTAGCTGTCACGCCCTAATAAACAGCCTCGCAATTGCTCTGGTACATGGTGTCTCGAGCAGATTACTGGGTGGTCGCGACTTTCTGAGACTTGAGAGAGGGTCTCCCCTCTGCGGAGGTCTTCATTGGGGGCTCGTCCGGGATTTGTGACCACCCTGATCTCTGAGATCCCCACTGGGAAGTAAGGGCACCACGGTTTTGTTTGTGCGTTTTGTGTGTCGATCCGTTTCGTTTGGAATTCTGAAAGTGCACTTCTGTGGTTTGGCTTGGCAGTCGTTTCTGTCTCACTTTACACTAATAGTGATACTCTGCTATGCTTACAGACAGGAACCTAGCATAAACTGTCTCCTGTTCATCCAGCATTAGATGGAAACAGATGCAGAGAGCCATGATCAAACATCAAGTGGAGCTTCAGGAGTCTCATGGAAGAGTGGTGTATGAAATTGAGCAAGCAGGAGGGATCATAGACATCACAAGAAGACCTGCAGAGTCAACTAACCTAAACCACCAATCAACCAAAGAGCATTCAGGGACTGGATATAGGCTCCCTACACAATTGTAGCAGGTGTACAGATTGGCCTTCATATGGGTCCCCTAACAAATGGAGCAGGGGCTGTCTCTATATTGGCTGCCATTTGATTCCCTTCCCTTATTTGGACTGCCTGGTTGGGCCTCAGTGGGAGAGGATGTGCTTAGTCCTGCTGGGATTTGATGTTCCAAGGAGGTGTGGTACCCAAAGGAGGCTTCTCTGAGGAAAAGGAAAGTGGGTAATGGGAAGGATTTGTAAGAGTGGGCCTGGGAGGGGAGGAGGAAGGGAATCTGGGATTATGATGTAATCTGAATAAAAATAAATTAGTAAAGAAAAAAGAATTTAATAAATAAATGCTATATTTACTCCATGTCTCCTTCCTCTTACACTGTCTAAGCAAATCCTCCATGCAAATCTACTTCCTGTGAGTTTCATGATCTCTTCTTTATTATTGTTGCTGTGTATAAATGTGCATAATATTAATCTACTCAGCATTGATCTGATGGACTTGCAATTAAGACTGATCACTTAGGATTGGAATAGCTATCAAGTAGGTTGTCTTCAAAAAGAGTGCTTCTCACTCCATGAGCAACAATTCATTGCCTGTATGTCCTCATCTAGGGAATCTTTGTGAAATCTGATCCAACGTATACTCCCAAAATAATTGATGTTATCATATTACAGATCTTGTTTATCCAACCATATTGTTAAGATTTCAGGAATTCAGCTTCCCTTTCATGGTGTGGGTTGCCCTGGTGCTGTTTGTATTTTGATGTTAATTCTGCTTCCTCAAGAGAGGCTGCCCCAACTAGGAGTGGATCATATACTCAGGTGATTTCATGTGAACCTTCTCCCCATTGTAACTGGTCAACTAAAGGCTATAGCCTGTGATTGGGTAGTAGAAGGAAAAGATGGGACTGGAGATTTTAGAGGGGGAAAAGAGAGAAAGGAGTGGGGTAGATGAGGAGACAGATGAGATAGAGGAAGAGAAAGAGGAGGTAGAAGGAAGATGGAGCAGAATCACGTGACCTGGAGAGGCTGCAAGTAGCAAGGGAACTCATAGCTCAGGAATAGAGTAGTGTAGTGATATATCTGCCCAATCTAGGCATGAGGCTTATAAATATTATAACTGAGTTGTGTGTGCCGTGCACAAGCTTATTGGGATTGGAAATTTACTGCAACAAATTGACTCCAATGTGGGACACCATCTGTTGCATGTAATTTTAAAAAGCAGGCTTATTCCTTTGCCCAGGGTTGCACAGGTAGCTTCCTTAAGCCACCAACAACCACTTCATTTTCTTTCTTTTTCTGCCTGCCTTAGCTCCACGGAAGAAAAACGCTAGACCACTTTATTATTTTAAAACTTACCAGATAACACAGTTGCTGGGCATAGAAATCCCTAGCACTAAACTTATCAGCTTGCCTATTTCAGTTTCCAGCCACTCAAGATTTTACATAGTGGTTGTATGCCTCCTGTTCCAAAGTGTGGCCGAAAGGCCTCCTGCTTCCCTTTGCCCCTCCTCTTCCTCCTGAGACCCAGAGGTCCCACCTTTCTCTTTGTCCCGCAATTGACTTCTCCCATTCTGTTAATCAAGAACCAACTAGGGAACCAGATTTTAGTATCAGCTCCTCCCCCTATAAGTTGGGCCAGTCACTGGATCTCCTTTTCTTCAATCTCTTCATTTTTGTTCCTGTAGTTCTTTTAGACAGGAACAATTCTGGGTCAGAGTTTTTGATTGTAGGATGCCAACTCCACCTCTCCACTTGATGCTCTGTCTTTCTACTGGAAGTGGACTCTACAAGTTCCCTCCCCCTCCTGTTGTGTATGTCATCTACAGTCCCTCCTTTTGAGTCCTGAAATTCTCTCACCTCCCAGGTCTCTGGTACTTTTTAGAGATTCTCCCCACCTCCTACCTCCCCCCCCAAAGTTGCATATTTCCATCCATTCTGCTGGCCCTCAGGGCTTCTCTCCTCCCCCAATACCTGATCATGTTTCCCTTTTCCCCTTCCTCTCCCCTCTTCCATCCAGGTCCCTCCTTCCCTCTGCCTCCCATGATTGCTTTCTTCTTCCTCACAAGTGGTGTTGAAGCATCCTCACTTTGTCCCATCTGCTTGTTAACTTTCTTGAGTTCTACGGATTATATCCTAGGGATCCTTGTCTTAAGAACCTATAAGTACTGGTGAGAAGGATGTCTGTACTGGTTTCTTTTAATTTGAGACCTTACTCTGGTGCATTCCTACAAGACACATGAAGAACAACACTAGTAGATGAACTGATGAGAGACTTCAAATTAGGTCATCCCTCTTGGGGCCAGAATCAGTTTCTCAACTACTGTGTTCACATGTACACAAATTAAATTCTTTCATAACATTCATCTCTTCAAGTCTCAAAAAAAAATGAATTTGGATTCATTAAAAAGATGCAAGTAAATTGAACCCTGTCCTTGTGTTCAGCACAAAAAGACGTACACTGTGAAGCTGCTCACATTGTATCTCTCTAATTATACATGAAGGACATAACAACATAATATCGTTCTCTAATCTCTGAAAATATCTGTACCATATGTTGCTGTCTTAAATACCAATACAGACATTCTTCAACCTCAAGCCAATACATCTAAGAACCACTTTAGTAGAACATCTTAACTATGGGGATGGTAATTAGGAGGATAAAAGAACTTCTATCACTCTGAGTCCCAGTGACTCATAAATTTGACCCCTGAGGGTAGGCACTGTCTGAGATCTGCATGATACAATCAGCAGAAAAATGAACAAATGAAAGAGCAACACCTGGGTCAAAGCACACATGCAGTGCTGATTCAAAGCCTTGCAAGTATTCCTGCAGATAGTTCAGATCATCAGGACATTCATATCCAACTTTCCTCTGCTGTACAACATCCCTACACATCTCCACATCTATACTCTTCCTCAGAGAAATGAACTCACCTGCCAAAGGAAACAATGAAAAGGTAATCATGGAGGTCTAGCTCTGAATGACATAACTGTTCAGGGATGATTTACAAGGAACACCCTCCGCATTCCAACACAATGTCCAGATATCAAGGGCATTTCAATGCCTGGTATGCATAACGGTTGACTTGATGACTTGTCCATAAAAATCACTTGACAGGTTAAGGAAAGTGCTTTGTCCTTGACATCAAGGATAGTCAGGCTCCAAAATGTCCTGCCGTTGTGGAATGGGATTGGCCAATCCCATTGGGAAGCTCGTGTTAATTTCTTCCTAAATGGATTGGTTGCTTTCCTACTTCTCTTGTTTTGAGTTATATACAGACAAAAGCCAGGAGACTTGACACAAAGAAAAACATCCTTTATTACCTAAGGACTCTCTCTTGAACTTTTTTTCATTTTTGGGTTATTATTGTATCATTTTATTATTCAAAACAATTTTATTTATTTATTTATTTATTTATTTATTTATTTAGATTTATTTATTTTATTTATGAGTACACTGCAGCTGTCTTCAGACACACCAGAATAGGGCATCCAATCTCATTATGGATGGTTGTGAGCCACCATGTGGTTGCTGGGATTTGAACTCAGGACCTCTGGAAAAGCAGTCAGTGCTCTTAACTGCTGAGCCATCTCTCCAGCCCCTTAAAACAATTTTAAAATTAAAATATATGTTGATCATTTTCTTCCACTCCTCCAAGTCCTTCAAGACTCTTCCCCTAATGGCCACCACACTGTAAGTTTTTTCTCAATAAACAAACACAAAATACAACAATCTCCTCAACACATTCTCCAAAATATACCCTCAAAAGCAAATAAAGCAATATTCTTTTAAAAACGAGATAAGAATTTTGATTCCTATATATTTTATTCTATTTGAGCTACTGTGAGTTAGAATGTGTCCTTAATTTCTTCCTGTATGTGTGCTGCTGTTGGTTTCTATAAAAGCTATTGATTTGTGCAAATTGATTCTGTATCATGCGACATTGCTGAATGTGTTCACAGTTTCTAGAAGTATTCTGGTAGATATTTTGGAATCTCTGATGTCTAATAGTATATCATCTGCAAGTAGGGGTAGTTTCACTTCTTTCCCTGTTTATTTTCCTTTAATTTCCTTCTCTTGCTTTATGGCTCTATCCATTACTTTAAACACAATATTGAAAAGAAATGGAGATATTGGACATCCCTATCTTTTTCCTGACTTCAGTTAGATTACTTCAAGCTCCTTTTTCCCATTTAGGATGGTGATGTTGTGTGTAGGTTTCTCATGTATAGCTTTGAGTATGTTAAGGTTTGTTCCCTTTAGTACTTCATTCTCTAGGGTTTTTATCATGAAGGGGTATTGGGTTTTATCACAGACTTTTTCTTCCATTTCTTGATATGATAGTATTAATTTTGCCTTTAGGTCCATTTTTGGCTTTTTATTATATTTATTGGTTTGTATGTGTTGATGCATCCCTGCATTTCATGGATAATGTCAAAGTAGTAACTATGCATAATATTTTCTTTTTCTTTTTCTTCTTCTTTTTTTTTTTTTGTTTGGTTTTTCGAGACAGGGTTTCTCTGTGTAGCCCTGGCTGTCCTGGAACTCACTCTGTAGACCAGGCTATCCTCCAACTCTCGAAATCAGAAATCCACCTGCCTCTGCCTCCCAAGTGCTGGGATTAAAGGCGAGGGCCACCACCGCCCGGCACATAATATTTTCAAAGTATGTCTGCATTCTGCGTGAAGTAATTCATTTATAATTTTTGAGTCTATGTACCTCAATGACATTGGCCTGTAGTTTCTCACTCCCTCTCTCCCTCCCCCATCTCTCTTTCTTTCTTCTGTCCCTCCTTTCTTCCTTTTTCCTTCCTTCCTTCTTTCATTTCATTCCTTCTCTCCTCCTCTTCCTCCTCCTCCTGTTTTTTTTTTTTTTTTTTTTTTTTTTTTTGGTTTTTCGAGACAGGGTTTCTCTCTGTAGCCCTGGCTGTCCTGGAACTCACTCTGTAGACCCAGCTAGCCTCAAACTCAGAAATCTACCTGCCAGCTTTTGCCTCCCATGTGCTGGGATTAAAGGCATGCGCCACCACTGCCCGGCCTCCTCCTCTTTCTTCTTCATCTTCTTTTTCCTTTTCTTGTTTAGTGTTTACCTGGTTTTCATATTATCATGGCACTGGCACTGTAGAAGGAATTTGGGAGTGTTTGTTTTCTCTCTGTGTTTTTTTTTTTTATAGTTTAAGAAAGATAGACTATATATCTTATTTGAAAATGTGGTAGAAATCTACTATGAAACCATCTGGGTCTAGACCTTGTTTTTAGTTGAAAGGAATTGTATGTGTTTTTTTCAATCTCCTCACATATTTTGGGTTTGTTTAGGTTGTTAGCTTCTTGGCTTAACTTTGGTTGTTTAGCTGAGTCAAGAAATGTATTGATTTGTAAAGGTTTCCAACTTAATGCAATAATAGTGTTTTTAAAAATAATCCAGACTCCAATCAAAGAAGCAGTTTAGCTAAAATCAGATGTTGACCTCTCCATCAAGTCCTCCAAATACAGTTCCCAAGGCTCATCCCTAGTTCAATATCAGACTGAATGCTGAGGTGTTCTATTTCCTTCCTCACCTCCCCATCCCTAACCTACATAGTTCTTATCCTTCGAAACTTCCTCCATCCACAGGTTGCTGTATCCTGGTACCCAATTCCCATTTGTTACTCCCTGAGAAAACACAGGCTACTCCTTACAGGAAGGCATGTAGGCTATCTGCAAAGCTTTACCCTTCCCCCCATTCCTTCAAGTCTGATATTACAGTCTCATCCCCAGCTATACAGTAGAACATCTGTACCAGCCTCCCAGCAACTCATCCCCAGTGATGTACAGAGATATTATCCTCCTAACCTCCCCTAATCTCTTGCTTTATCCTACCCTCAAACTCCAGCAAGCACTCCCTCTGAACCCATAAGCAACTCCTGCTAGAAAGGAGGAAGGCTACCTGCAGACCTTCTTCTCTCTTTTTGCTACTCCTCAGTGGGAGAAGAGTCCCCTCACTCTTGAGAGACTTGAGGATCATTCTCTTGGAGACAGGGGGAGGAGGAAATGGGGTGAGGAACTTGAGAGGGAGACTAGAAGGGAGCAACTGCTGGACTGTAAAAATATAAAATTAATTTTAAAAATTGCTAACCTCATCTCCACCACTGTACCAGAAGACTTTCTGTAGCTTCCCTTCTCCCCTGCCCCAATCTCCAGTGGCTCTTACAGATTGCCCTGCCTATCTCTCCTCGTATTCACTGATTCAACCCACACCCAACACTATCAGGCAGTCCCTGGGGAACCACAGTCTACTTCTGCTAGGGAAGCAGGTAAGCCAACTGCAGATTGTCACCTCTCCCTACATTCCTTCAAGTCTAATTCCCCAGGCTCATCCAAGCTCTGCAACAGACCTTCTATGGTAGCTTCTACTCACTCATTACCTTAGTTATTATAAAATTAAGCAAACAGATCCCAGTGAAAAACCCTATTTTCTTCCCTCTGTTAACCACGTCAGCACCACCAGCATATCACCTACCCTAAGTGCCAGCTTACAGTGCCCAGAAACACATTTTACCTGGAAGCCCCTGTGGCCACACCTATTAAGCCCTGGCAGGGAACATATAGCCACAACACTCTTCAAAGAACCAGAAAGGAAACAGAAACTAAGGAACAACACAATCACTCAGCATAGAGAAGACCAGATACCAACACATAAAATTATAACCTTCCAATCCTAGATGCCCTGACACCAGGGTAAAAACAAAATCAATAAGAGCTTTTATAATATTCCTCCACCAGAGCACAGCAAACCTACTACATCATACTCTGAAAACTCCAACATAGCTAAATTAGTACAAGGAAAGGACAATAAAACAGCATTTATGAATATGATAGATGTTCTTAAATAGAAAACGAGTAAATCCCACAAAGAAATCTGTGAAAACACAAACAGGGGAACAAAATTAATAAAATCATTCATAAATTGAAAGTGGAAATAAATAAGGAAACCAAAAAATGAGAGAATTAGGAAAATGAAATTTAGCAATTCAACAGGAACTACAGAGGCAAACTTGACCAACAGAATTCAAGAGATGGAAGGAAGAATCTTGGGCATTAAAGTTATGATAGAAGTAATAGATTCATCATTCAAAAGATATCAAATCTAATGCATCCTGTACTAGCTGGTTTTGTGTGTCAACTTGACACAAGCTGAAG
>NW_021621615.1:11202-12659 GCF_004785775.1 Grammomys surdaster
TTCTTGTGACTTCTCTTGGGCAAATTTGATTCTGATGATTTGTGCTTTCCACCTTTGATGTGATAGGTTTATTTTGATTTTATTTCATTGCATTTTATTTTATTTATATCCCCTAGAACATAGTTTTCCAATGAGAAACTGAAAGGGAATCTATATGGATGGGAAGAGAGATGGAAAGAAAATGGGAGGAGTAGGGGGAAAACAGAAACAAAAAAAATGCAAGAAAGAATGCAGAAAGATGTATTTACAGAGGGAGAAACCCGAAGAACTTGCTGGACCCCACAATAGATATATCAAGGTTACTAGATCAGCACATAGTACATGGCTAAAGAACAATGCCAGCAGAGTCTATGGTTGCATGGAGTTTCTCATTGGAAGGACACACACTATTCCTTTGTTGAAGTGAACTCCAATAGCTCATCTAGAAGTAGTACTTGGGAGAGTCTCCATTCTGCTATTGGGCTACCTATTGGTGTCTGGGCTTCCTCCAAAATAAAAATAAAATAGTATCACACTAATAATTGTCTAATATGGGAATCGCAAGGAACCAGACCCTTGCCTTAACCACACACATTCTTATTATTATTCCTATTATTCTTCAGGCTGCAAACTACACATCTAAGAAAATTAGTCATAACTAAATATTAGAAATCATGTGACTTCTTCCACTTTATACTGTGACTTCATGTTCTACACATGTTAGTTAAAGTCCATGTGGCACTTTTGCATGATTATGAGTGGATGTGAGTGAACGCATCCTTTATAATCAAATGCAGAAGCTTTTCTCTTCATAATCTACCTGCTGTATGTTTCTAGTCCTCTGCTGCCTCTTTTATGCAAACCTCGATTGAAGGCATTTCTATCAGGATGGTTCAGCTGAATGAAGACTCAGGAGTTAATTATATGTTTAACGCCAAAGATACCTAACTAAAATATGCATTCGGGATAATTTAATTTACTGCATGGCCGACATTTACCTAAAATTATACAAAACAGAAACACAAACTCGTCATTCCAGCAATAGTACTTAAAATGTCTAAGGTCTTATATGTGCTTAGGATATAGACTTGAAGCTTAGTCCAGAAGGCCAAGGAGATAACTGACAGCCAGTATTTTTTGTTTGCCTTCCTAGGTTACCCTGTATTTAGAGAAGGATAGGATTCTTTAAGATGTCATAAATCTCCTAAAAGGACGCATCTATATGACAAAAACATGGTGCAGAGGCAGGAGAGTTCTAATTCGTACCAATTAAATAGTCTGTAAACAGGAGGATATCATTGAAAGAAAAATGCTCTGAACAATTAGAAATAAAGCAACATGTCAGTAAGATCTCTGTCTACATCTCCATACTGGTTTGGTTTCATCTGGGTTTACACAGGTCTACTGCCCGATGTTGCAATAAGTGATTTAATCTGTGCAGCTGTCCTGCTATGTCACGGAGACACTTCCTTCTTATC
>NW_021621616.1:0-4900 GCF_004785775.1 Grammomys surdaster
TTATGATATTGGAGATGACTGGATCTTGCAAAGGCTTTACCACACTGATTACATTCATAAGGTTTCTCTCCAGTATGTGTTCTTTTATGTCTTTGGAGATGACTGGATCTTGCAAAGGCTTTACCACATTGATTACATTCATAATGTTTCTCTCCAGTATGTGTTCTCTTATGACATTGGAGACTACTGTGACATGAAAAGGCTTTACCACATTGATTACATTCATAAGGTTTCTCTCCAGTATGTATCCTTTTATGATACTGGAGACCACTGTGACTTGAAAAGGCTTTACCACATTGATTACACTCATAAGGTTTCTCTCCAGTATGGGTTCTTTTATGATACAGTATGGGTTCTTTTATGATACTGGAGATGGCAGGAGATCAGGGCAGCAGAGACAGACCCAGGAATGGTACATCTTGCTTTAGGAAGTGACTTAACAACATTAGGCCTCAATCTGAACTCACCTGAAAATCTCTACCCCAAATTTTCATCACCCTGGGCTTCTTCACCTTGTCGACCTCAAGACATAGATTTCCATGTTCCATCAGAGTATTTAACAAACATTCACATTAGGGATAAGCTGGCTGCAATCAAGCTTGGCCAATACGGAGAAGACCTCCTCTTCTATCTGTATTACATGAACGGCGGGGATGTATTACAACTCTTAGCTGCAGTAGAGCTTTTTAACAGTGATTGGAGATACCACAAGGAGGAGCAGGTATGGATTACCAGGGCACCAGGCATGGAGCCAACGATGAAAACCAACACGTATGAGCAGGGAACCTACTACTTCTTCGACTGTCTCAACTGGAGGAAAGTAGCTAAGGAGTTCCATCTGGAATATGACAAATTAGAAGAGCTGCCTCACCTGCCATCCACCTTCAACTACAACGCTGCTCAGCAAGCCTTCTAAAAAGACTTCCCTCTTCTCGGGGTATGGCTATCTCAGCACAACACTCGACATAACTGCAGAACTGATGTGGCTCAGGCACCCTGGTTTTAATTCCCTGAGGATCTGGCAGTTGGCTTACATAAAGGGTCACCATTTGAGGTCCTGCCTTACCAATTATGTGCTGCCCAACAACTAAATTTGTAATTTGTTTTCTCTAGTTTGAGCAGGGTCTGAATTTTTTCATTTATTTTCTTTTTGCCAGCAGACAGACTTGGGTCTATAAAGACAAGCAAGTACACTGACAGAAGTTACCATTTAGTTTCTTAAATGTAAAAAAAGAAAACCCACAAAAGACTGAACAAAATTAGACCACAAAATTTGCATTGTTCATTGTAGCACTATTGGTAATAAAAGAACAGATGTTTGTGCATTTTTATGTGAAGATCCTTCTTGTATTTCATTTGGAAAGACGAGCAAGGTCTGCTTCTTTCATTTCACTTCCCCTTCTGTTTCTGAAAGGCAGTTTTGCCAGGCTTACTGCAAGACTATGACTGTAGAGAGGTGGCCACAGTCTCTGGCGGCTCCAGGCTGTGCTCTTACTGAGCTTCATCTTTCCAGAATGAGCAAAACACTGTCCAGTCTTTGTTACGATTTTTGTAATAAATGTGTACATTTAAAAAAAATTTGGACATCACATGAATAAAGGTATGTATGTACAAATGTGTATATATTATATATATGACATCTATTTTGGAAAATGTTTGCCCCGCTGTACCTCATTTTTAGGAGGTGTGCATGGATGCAATATATGAAAATGGGACATTCTGGAACTGCTGGTCAGGGGACTTTGTCGCCCTGTGCACTAAAGGGCCAGATTTTCAGCAGCCAAGGACATCCATACCCAAGTGAATGTGATGGGGCTCCAAGACGTGAACTGAGACAATTCACTCTGGCTGTTTGAACAGCAGCATTTCATAGGAAGAGAAAAAAGATCAATCTTGTATTTTCTGACCACATAAAGGCTTCTTCTCTTTGTAATAAAGTAGAAAAGCTCTCCTCAAAAAAAGGGGGGGGGGGATCGGGGAGAACCAGGAACAGGTGTGGTGAGAGACAAGAGAGGGCCAGAGGAGGAAAATGGATCAAAATCTGCAGCGGGCTGGGAGGAGGGGGTACATTTAGGATGTGCCAGAGAATTGGAGGGCACCAAGGAGTCTATGGGGTTGATCTTAGCTGAGATGTGAAGCAGTTAGGTATGGATGCTGAAGAGGCCACTTCCTGAAGTCAGGCAGGACCCCCAGTGGAGAGTTAAAGACAACAATCATTCCAAAAATCTTTCTACCCAAAATCTGCCCTGTCTACAAGAATACAATCTACAACATAGATTCTGTCCAGCAGCAAAATAACCCTTTGATACCATTTTGTTGTTGTTGTTGTTGTTGTTGTTGTTGTTGTTGTTGTTCTAACTTGCTTCTCTGTTTCTGTGATTCAATCCTCTAAACAAAAGCATTTCAGGTAATAAGTGGTTGATATACATGGTTCTGTCAGATCACAGTCCTTCAGCTTAGATTAGAAACTGAAGGCAAAAAGCATGGACAAACACTGTTTCTTCACTTGCTCTGTTGCTTGGTCACTGTCTCATGCTCACCTAGCTCTCTCATCCAGCACTGGCCTACTTGCTTAGGGATATTGCATCTCTCAGTGGAAGAGTCCTCCCACATCAATCATCAACACTATCTCACAGAGACATAGCAACCAGCCATTCAGATGAGGGCACACCCTTGACTGAGTGGCCTTCAGATGACTGTAGCTCTGAAATGTTGAGAACTTAAGACAACTGTGACACAGACACAATAATAAATGAGAAAGTTGTAACCCCAAACCAATGATCTAACCGAGTTGTGGCTCGGGAGGACAAAATGGGGAGGACTCCTGGCTCAGAGAAGGGAAGGATACAATGGAATAGGGAGTTCAGAGGCTATGCTGACCTGGGGTGAAGAAGTGTCTTTAACCCTGGGTTCCCAAGGGAATGCTACCAAAGATATGGCTAAAACAGCTGGAAGGTGGATAGAGAAGCAGATTGCCCCACAGACCTGGAAATGGCCTCCCCAAAGGATAGGATCTCTGGTCCAAGGAAGATATGCTATCTCTGTTGGAATGGATGTAGAACCTTTAATCTAATGACAACTCCAAAACTACAGAGTCACATAAGGACTGGGCAGAGGGTAGAACGGGAAGAGGGGAAAATGAGGTCTTTATCCTTTCCATCCTGTAAAATGGGGTAGGAAGAACATGATTGTGCCCTGGATGCAATGGGTCTTAGTTTTGTTGGTAAGAAGGATTTAACCCAAGGTGAGGGGTAAGTAACTAAATCAATTGGAATGCAAACAGTCTCAGTTCCTCTCTCAGTCAGAGAATAATAAAGTGCCACACACATAACAGACAGCCACAAGAGGGCGGTAAAGGCTACCCAGCAGATTCCTACACTTGGACAGAGGAGAAAATGAAGAGAGGATGGCAGCTGTGAGCCCTGTAGCAGGTTTCCAAGTCTGCTCTAACCTTCCCAGAAATTAAGACCAGAGGCACGCCGTCCACTATACAAGACTCTGGAACATCTTTGAAGCACTTTGGGGCTACGACTCTCCAGTGTATCTACTGTAGCAGGATTCCACCTTCAATTTAGATATCTCCCTCCACATATACTCAAGAAAAAAATCTGAAAACCAAGGCACAGAGACAAGAATCTGACAGACAAGCCACTGACACAAAAATAACAATGGTACATCTTAAACACTGGACTTTCAATCCTTTAGTTAGGAGTCCTGAGGGTCTTGGGGTTCCAGTCAATGCACTAAGATGTTATGTCCAAGTCATAGAGACCCAAAGACCAACAAGTAGCCTACTGCAATGAAAACACATGGAGGTCTTTATTATGCGCTCTGTAATAAGGATTCTCGCCAGTCAGCCTCACAGGAGATAGAAAATGAGAGACCAAGTCGAGAGGTGCTGGGTACTTATTGTAGTTACAGCAAAATTGGGGCATTAACACACAGGTCAGCAACTTAATATTTTAAAAGCTGCATGACTGGCATAATCTGCAGGAACCAATCAAGGGGGCAAAATCATCTGACAACCATGATGGGTAGACTAACTTCTTTTCTGTAAGGTGTATTAGTTATCTATATGTAGCTTAACCCAGCAGTTGTACATTGACTATCTGTTGACAAGGGGGTTTGTCATAGGATATTTGCTCAAGTGGACTCTGTGTACCCTTAAAAACTGTGCATGCCTCCTAAAGATAGTGCAGACAATTTCCACCTGCCCTTCTTTTCCTGCCTCATCCCTGTGTCTCAGCCCCACTTGGGCAGACACTCTCTGTTCAACCATACGCTTTACCAGCCAGGACACAAGTAAGGTTTCTATAGATCTACCACACTATTTGTTATGCCAGATGCAATAATCACAGTTTCCCCTAGCACTGTAATAAACACCAGAGGCAGCTTAACCTCACTAATGACAAAGTCTCCTTGTAGATTACTAAGATCATCTCTTCCTGCCCACAGCTTCTCCCAGCTTTGAACATTAGCAAGCACTCCCCCTTGAGCATACCCACCAAACAGGTCAGTAAAAGAGGCAACACTCAGTCATCACTCTCTGAAAATCCAGACATCAAACAGCAACCCAGCAACAAAACTCCCACCCAAGCAAGACAAATCTAGAAATCAGTACCTAGATCAATAATCACTTCAAACACAGAGGCCTAGACACCAGCATAGGAATATAATAAATAACAACCAGGAAAATATGTCACCACAAAATCCAAGCTATCCTATCACAGCATGTCCTGAGAAATTAAAACATGAAACAGATATGGTGCAAAACAGGTTGTTTGGGGCAAGGGAGAGGATTTAGAACTTGGGGAAGGGATAGACGCACAGAAGAGGACCTGCAGACAGGCACACAGAGAGGGAGCAGGGAGAAAGAGAGTCATGAAGGTTGAGACAGAGA
>NW_021621616.1:4910-5256 GCF_004785775.1 Grammomys surdaster
TCACAGCTCAAATGATAAACTCTGGATTTTCCCCAGGGAAAGGATTAGGAAAAAGTAAAGATGGGATTACTCATCCTGTTGAGATCCATGGTAATTCTGGAAGAAGAGGCTTGGGGTATTTTTGATGGGGGCTATTGATTCAGCTGCACCCTAGGGTGTTGTGCTGATCCCATCACCTGGAAGGGGAACTCACCTGTCTGGGTGGATCAGTGGTCCCTAACCACTGAAAAATTACAAGCTGCTCAATTGCTAGTGCAGGAGCAATTACAGGCAGGACATTTAGAAAAGAGTAACTCTCCCTGGAATACCCCAATATTTGTCATTAGGAAAAGGTCAGGAAAGTGGA
>NW_021621617.1:0-1541 GCF_004785775.1 Grammomys surdaster
AAAATAAAGGTACAGCATTTAATAAAGCCTAGAGATTTATAAAGAAACAAGAATTCACAGAGTTAAAGAGAAAAGAAGCCATCATTTTTTAGCCACAGAATAAGCAAGAGACTGTTAAGTCTACAGAAGCCGTTAGCAAGTATTCAGTATTGTTAGAGAGCTGGAAGGCCAGAGACCAGCCGACTTTAGAGCTACATCCATTGCTGTTGTCCAGTTTAAACCTTGGCAGACTGAGTTGGTTCATGGCACTTGAGGTAATATCTGTCATTGATGTTGAGCAACATTGGTGTTACAAAGATAAAACTTGTTTTGTGATTTTACAGGATGTGATCAAGAGATTGTCTTGAGTGTCAGAAGAAACTCTGGACATTTGAACAGTGTACAGGCTATTGCACTTATTAACCTCATTAAAATTAGTCTCGATGCATTTCCTTAATAGGATGACCGTGAGCCTACAGTGACCAGGTCTGAATGTAGTTGATTAAACCAATGACCTCCTAGAGAGGATGATATCTTTAAACACTTGTCTCTTCTTTGTGGCTTTCTTGGGGTAGCTTATTGAAGTTTTTGTAGGAGGAGCCTTTCTAGATTCCTTATTGGGGATGGGTTTGGGTGTCTAACCCATTGCCTTTTCCTTTGTGTGTACTGTGTTGTGGTTGAAACTCACCAGTCTGCTTCCTTCTCAGGCTACCACAGCCTTTATCATTATAGACTTTGTCTCTAATCACATAAGACACAATAAAAGCAGTTGCTAGTCAATGCTAAGCTAATTGCTATTCTGGTGGTTTTTTATTATTAATTTTGTTTTCTGTTGTTGTTGTTGTTGTTTTTGAAGACAAAGTTTCTCTGTGTAGCTCTTGCTGTCCTGAAAGTGGATATGTAGACCAGGCAGGCCTTGAAGTTAGAAATTCAGCTGATTTTGGCTCCCAAGTGCTGGGATTAGATGTGAGATAACATCCCTGAGTTTTTTGCTGTTATTGTTGTTATTGTTGTTGTTTTATATTATTAGATGGAATGTAGGTTTTTATACATGTCAATCATATGCTCTTGTGCTGATCTTCATTCACATCTTGAATTTTGAAATTTGGCAGAGACTATAGTCTATTTCTCAGGGTGGCATGTATTCATGACATTAATAGTACCTGAGCCTTCTCAGTCATTGAATTTCAGGTATCTGGTATCTTTCCTACCTGTTGTGTTTGTTTTGATTTTTTTAAATAAATAAATATGAGTATTTTGCATGTATTCATGAAGTCCTCAGGGCACATACTCCTCAGGGCTCTGCCTCTCTGTGGCACTTCCGTCATGGTTGTGCTAACTTGTGCACCACCATTCTTGAGTTCTAAAGCTGTTTGCTGTTGTTCTCCATGGGCCTTGACCAAAGATGGCCTCAGAACTCCCAAACTTGGAATAGTGGATAGTCGTGAGCCCCCATGTAAGTACTGGCAATTGAGCTCAATTATTTGTAAGACCAGCAAGTGTGCTAACTCCTGATCCATCTCTCCTGCACTATGTTTCTTATTTATGATCAGCATTCACAT
>NW_021621617.1:1551-1762 GCF_004785775.1 Grammomys surdaster
TTTGAGAGGCACTCTTCTAAGAAAGGAGACAAGGAAACAATGCCTTACTAGATATCACCATTTGACTCATAGCCCTGTTAGAGCCATGCTGTAGAACTGCCAATCTGTCTCACTTGAATATTGAAAAAGTATACATTTTGAATAGGTGGTAAATATATCTTCAGAATGTTCTAATGAGCCAATAGTTCATAGTAAAGCTAGTATTACTTAT
>NW_021621617.1:1772-1970 GCF_004785775.1 Grammomys surdaster
AGTTACAGCTACATTTTTCTACCAATCAGCATTTATGGATGGCAGCTTTGCTTATGTGATTGATCTATGTCAATGTATGCAGAATGTATGTTTTACACTCTAACCAATAATATCCATTCATTCTTTTGTAGCTAGGAACAGTCATTATGTTTGGGGAACAAAAGATGTTAACACATGCTGTAGTTAGGAACAGTCATG
>NW_021621618.1:0-521 GCF_004785775.1 Grammomys surdaster
TCCTTACTTATTTTCAATAAGAACATTTAAAGTCAGTTTTAGATACAGGCATGCTAACCCATTACTTGAATTCCAGCACCCTACACAAATGAACCTAAGATTGTAGGGTTGAGAGTTTCAAGCTACCCTGGGGCTATACCTGTACTGTGATGACTCTCTTCCAGTTGGGTTTCAAATTGCCTCTAGTTTCTGGTGTTCATATCTTTGTGTAGTGCTTGTGGAGGCTGGGGTGTATGAATAGTAGAGGAAGGCAGAAGACATGATGTGTGACTTCTGGCCCAGGTTATAAAAGCACATAAGAGACATCTGGGATTTATTAGAATGGCTTACAGGCAGGCCATGGTCTAGCTAGTTCATCAGTGACATCTCTTGACAGAAAGTCCAAGAGTTCATTCAGTTCATGAAGTTAGATATCTCAGCTAGTCTACAGTAGAATCCTAAAGAAGTAGGATCTGATATCAACAAGGGAATGACTCAGCAACAGGATAGATGAACTTGCCAGTGAGAAGAAGGCAAGCAAG
>NW_021621618.1:531-2562 GCF_004785775.1 Grammomys surdaster
CCTCAGTTTGCCTCTGAATAGAAGGATGTTTAATAATAGCTCTTCCTTGATGAGTAGGTGCTTCTTGAAGTAACTGATTAACCTACTTCACCAGGTCTTCATTGTTTTCCAGGACAGTCTCCGTAAGAAGGATGACAGGATTGAAGAGCTGGAAGAAGCACTGAGAGAAAGTGTACAGATAACTGCAGAGCATGAAATGGTGCTGGCACAAGAGGAATCAGCCAGGACCAATGGTGAGAAACAGGTCTGCAATTTTTGTGTAGCTACTAGTAATGCTGCTGGGTAAACACAAGATAAAATCAGAATAGTTTAAGGTGAGCTGTACACACTGACTGTTCATGGTGCTTCAGAACTACTTCATCAAATATTAGTGTTGACAATTACAGAGTGACTAAAATATAGCTGTGCAAGGATCGACTCATGGTAGCGTGAGGTCTTGACATTTAGAAATGATTCATGTAGTAAAAGCTAGTGAAATGCGACTGACAAAACATGCAACATGTATGTTTGTTACATGACTGTGCAAAATCCCAGCTTGGACGTGAATAGGAACACAAATGTGTCTCAATTAGAAAATAGTTTATCTTATATCATTTTTCAAGGAGCATTTGTGGTTATAAAAGGTGATAGCAGTTTTGAACAGCATACATATAGGTATAGTGGCACTCCACAGCCACACTGCCCTGTCTCAGCCTTGAGTTAACTTGAGAGGTTCTGCTATTGCTGTCATGGCCTTTGTTTTACTTGCCTCCACTTCTTCCCAAGGTCTCAGTATGCTTGCTTTTGACTCATTATTACAGAAAGAATAAGTAAAGATGGGAGCTGTAAATTAAAGGAACAGTTTAGTAAATGAACACTGTAATCTTGGTTCGCAGTTTGAAATGTGACTTGAGGTTTTAATTCCACCTACCCCAGATACCATAACACTTCATTTTTGTAGCACTCTATCCTTTGTGTGTGAGAGAGAATGATAAACACTATTTAGACGTCTTAGTTAGGTTTAAATTCTGGCGGTTAAACATCATAACTAAAATCAGCTTGGGTAAGAAAGGGTTTATTTCTGTCTACATCCCAGTTCACCAGTAAGGGAAGTCAGGCCAGGAACTTAAACACGGGAGGGATCTGGAGGCAGGAGGCCCCTCGATGCAGGTGCCATTGAGGAGTGTTGTTTCCTGGCTCCCATTCCCCTGGCTTGCTGAGCCTACTTTGTTATAGCACCCCAGGTTCAAATGAGCAGGGGTGGCTGGGCCCTTCAATATCAACATATAATTAAGAAAATGCATTACATGCTTGACTATAGGCAAATCGGGTTTATTTTCTGTTGAAGGTTTCTATTCTCAAGTGACTCTAGCACATGTCAAATGGGACATAAACCTAGTCCAGGACACTAGGTAAAGTGAGTTCAGTAGCATAGTAGTAGGAATCTAATGGGATAGCCTGAGAAGCTGCTGTTACTGGGCATTAAGAAAATCTAACAGTAAAGAAGTGCCTACTTTAAAGCATATATACCTCATAGAATCCCTTTATAGCTGTGGTAGCTTCAGTCATAGACTTTAGTGCTTTAGTGTCCTGAATGTCTGGTGGTGTTTATAAGATTGGGTATATCAACACTTGGAGCATATAAGTTTATAATTGTCCTAACTTCTTGATTGATCACTTTATTCATAACTGATGGCATTCTTTGTTTCTTTATTAGTTTTGACTTGATGCCATGTCTTCTTAGAAACATCTGACTTAGGGTTACTGTCTAGTGAGTCCCAGCACTCTAACTGTCTGACTCCTCCCAGCTTTGTTTTGTGGTGGAGCTCAGATCCCCATGCTTGCACTGCAGGGGCTCTAAGCATCTCAGCCCCACCCTCTTCTCTTTGACTTTGTGTAAGTACCTTCTACCTACAACTTTTGTCCAGCTAACCTGACATGCATGTAAGTAAGAGTATATTCCATCTTTGTGAACTAAACTTTATTTTCTCCTTAAATATGTGATTCATTACTTGAAATATGGTTTACAAAATGCATGGCTTAATCTTAAAA
>NW_021621618.1:2572-4329 GCF_004785775.1 Grammomys surdaster
TTTAGATAATACTTCTGTCCCTAGTTGGTAACTTTGACATTAGGGTTTTCAATATTTGTCTCATCTTTTCCTGCCTTAGAAATAGGTTTTAAGGTTTTAAAGTCTAGATTTTTTATTGTGTATTTAATAGGCTATATTCAAGTTTTTAAAAATTCTTTACATTTATTAATATGTGTATGGGGAAGAACACATATGAAAGCGTACTTGTGAAGGGCCTAGGACAACCAGTGGATGCTAGTTTTTTCCTTCCACCTTACAGGTCTTGAAGCTCAATTCAGGTCATCATACTTGGCAGCAGGTATTTTTACCATCTGAACCATCGCCTCAGCTTCATTTACCCATTTATGGACAAGTCTTCACACAGTTCTACCTCTATACTTACCCTTCTGAGTCTGAAGCTGAGTTTCGTGTCTTTATTGGCAGGTTATTGAACTGAAATCTAAGTGGCTTTAAAGCATTATAAATACAAATATGTTTCTTAGAACTATGCAGTTTATTCTCTTATAATACAATCTAGTTGGTTTGGTGTCTGGTTATAAAGATCACGTACTTATTAAACCCTGAGATGAGTCTGGTGGAAATGTATCATCATCTGTCTTAATGGTGACAGCTGGCCTCAAAACAGGAGCCATTCTGAACTTGACAGGAAACTTCAGAGGCCAACAGGAATGCTGTTTCAAAGAAAATTATGTGGCCTCTGGCCTGTTGAAAGTAGTTGTTAAGTAACTGAGCACTACCGTAGCAGAAATCTTCATATTTAGACCTCTCTTTTTGATCTGAGAAAGATTGTAGGAAATGGTCTTAAGTTAGAAGAATGATAATTGTTTGTAGTAATATCAACCAAATAACCTTCATTCCAATGCATTTATTAGTGGAAATGTCTCAAATATGCTCTGTTAATAAGTATATAAACTCAAACACTTAGAGAATGAATGTCAGAAGAATTCAAACCATCTATATTATTGTAGCCACTTATAAAAATATAAAATAAGTAAAATAATGGATATTACAACATGCTATGTTGTTTTGGGGTATGTATGTTCTTATGTTTGTAGGTAAGAAAATGTGTGTGTGCTCACATGCATACAAGCAGATGGATATGAAGGTCAGAATACAGTCTCAGGTTTATTTCCTCAGGTACTGTCCACCTTTGTGTTTTTGTGGATTGTGCATGTTTGTTGCAATTAGAGATCAATATTAGGTATCTTCTTTAGTTACTCATAATAATACACACACACACACACATAAACACACACGCGCGCACGCACATATGTTTGTGGGTGTGTTGCCTGCATATATGTCTGTGCACCAAGCGCCTACAGAAGCCAGAAGTAGGGCGTCAGATCCTCTGGCACTAAAGTTGTAGATAGTTGTGAGCTGCCATGTGGGTGCTGGGAACTGAACCCAAGTCCTCTGCAAAAGCAGCAGGAACTCTTGACCTCTGAGCCCTCTCTCCAGGTTTTCTATTTTAGTTATTTGAGCCAAGGTCTCTTGCCTGGAACTTACCCATTTATTTAGACCACCCAAGGAGTCCTCCTGTACCAGCACTGGTATTACATGTACACTCTGCTATGCCTGACTTTCTTATGTGGGTGCTAGAGATCAAACTCAGATTCTCATGCTTGCATGAAAATACTTTAGTGACTGAACCATCTCCCCAGCCCATTTGAGACAAGGTCTGTCCCTGATCTGGAGCTTTTAGCTAGTCTAGGCTAGTGATCCCTAGGTAACATCTGTCTCTGCCTCCCTAGCCCTGG
>NW_021621619.1:0-1478 GCF_004785775.1 Grammomys surdaster
CTCTATTATGCAAGTATTTCCCAATTATCCTGTTGTTGCAATGAAATTCAAGGCCATGTGAATCAGAGCAGTTCATGTTTATTAGGTGAGTTCTGGTCAATGATGGGTCAAAAGGCACCTTGTCATAGCTCTGTGGTCTCAGGTTACAGTTTTCAGAGTCTGACAGGTTAGATTTCCTCAAAAAGCTTGTAAATTTCCTCATGAATACTGGTTGCTTTTTATGAGCCTTCCTTTCAAAGTTACTACCAGAAATTCTTTGAACTGTAATGAGTTCCTTTTGTTTTGAGTAAGGGTCCAAAATTATTCTTTTGCTTACAGATTCTGGATTCTACAAGAGAATTCTGTTGAAAGGTAGTTCTGTGCTGTAACATGGTAACTTTCTAAAGTCAACTGAATGAAAATGTAAATACAATACCTATGCAATGCTTGTAGTAATTTATTGAACTTTGTATTCATTATAACAATCACTTTGAATCACTTTGTTGAGTCAGTTGTTATAGTGTACTACTTTACTCACAACCCATGGGAGGCAGAGATAAGTGGATCTCGGTGGACTAGGCTAGCCTGGTCTACAGAGCAAGATACAGGATTTTCAGGGCTACCAAAAAAAAAAAAAAAAAAAAACCAATTCACAGGGAAAAGAATCAAATAACATCAAACAAAAAATATTTCATCAATTGTTGAAATTATTTTTCTTTTTATGATGTGAGAAATAATCTAAGTAGGTATTTTTATAAACTGAATGCAATTGCTTTTTAGATATTTCTCATAATATTGGCCAATTAGTTAAATGAAGCTCTTTGCCAATCTTTTTTTTTCATCACCCATAATAACATAATGTCGAAGTTTTTAAATTTAGTATAATTTTGGATGTAACTGTTCCTGATAATTGGCATCATTTTTTTCTACCTTTTATAATTAACTCAAGAAACGTTTTTTGTATATGTCTTAATTGTCTTACTTGGTTTTTGAGATTAAATAATGCAATTCTATACTTTCTTCTCTTTGCAAAATGAATACATTAGAAAAATGATTTGAAGGCAAAATGAGCAAGATAAGAGCTATTTTAGGACAAATTCTATTCACATATGCATCTTGTAGTATGCAAAAATTAACTCTACTTCTGCATCATCTATTACACAGCTTGGAATGTTTAAATTCAAAACTCTTTTGAATGTTTGAAACAAATTACTTAACTCATGTGCACCTAATCCAATTGTTGGCCTCTGTCTGTTAATATCAGCCATGAATTTTTGAAAAATTTTAAGTGTTTTCTATTGGTCCCCATGAATCTGTACCTTTTGTGGTAAAATTTTATGTTGTCTGATATTAAAATCCAAGCAACTAAGTAAATTTCTTCTTTGAAATTTTCTTCTTTTGTAGCAGGGCAGAATTCTTTGTTTTACCTTAGTCATATTTTCTAAAACATGTTTTTCAGAATCGGCCAACAAATGATATACATATAATGATAAATGGTA
>NW_021621620.1:0-3718 GCF_004785775.1 Grammomys surdaster
ATATTAAACCAAACTATAAAATTAATTCATATGGATAAAATGACTGATCAGGGTAATGAATGTGGTCAAAATTTCACATGGGCCAATTATCGTTGCAGGCATGGAAGAAGTCACAGTGTGTGAAAACCATATGAATGTAATCAATGTGGTAAAGCCTTTTCGAGATCCAGTTATCTCCAATATCATAAAAGGACACATACTGGAGAAAAACCCTATGAATGTAATCAATGTTTTAAGGCCTTTGCAAGATCCAGTCATCTCAAAAGACATAAAAGAACACATGTTGGAGAGAAACATTATGAATGTAATCAATGTGGTAAAGCCTTTGCAAAACCTAGCCATCTCCAAAGACATAAAAGAACACATACTGGAGAGAAACATTATGAATGTAATTAATGTGGTAAAGCCTTTGCAAGATCCAGTTATCTCCAACATCTGGAGATAAAAAAAAAATACTGCTGAGATATCTTATGAATCAATGTGGTAAAGCTTTTGGATGGCACAGTCATCTCCAAAGACATATAAGAACACCTACTGGAGAGAAACTTTGTGAAAAAGGCTTTTACCACATTGATTATATTCAGAAACTTTATGAATGTAATCAATGTGCTAAAGCCTTTGCATGTCCCACTAATCTCAAAAATATAAGTGATCCCATACTGGAAAGAATCTTCATGAATGTAATCAACGTAAAGACTTCACATCTTTATAGCCTCCGTTATTGTAAAAGAACATGTACAGGAGAGAAAACTTATGAATGTAATCAGTGTTGTAAAGCATTTGCAAGTCACAGTCATCTTCAGTGACATAAGAGATCACATACAAGATAGAAACCACATGAATGTTATCAATGTGGTAAAGCCTTTGCCTGTCATAGTTCTTTATACATACAGATAAGAAATCACACTGGGGAAAACCCTTATTAACATAATCACTGTGGTAAAACCTTGGCAGTTCACTTTTATCTTCAACTACATAATAAAACACATTCAAGAGAGTAATCAGTACTCAATGTAATCAATGTATTAAGCCCTTGCATGTCGCAGTCATTGCCCCATACATAAAAGAACACATACTGTAGAGAAACTACATGAATGTAATGAATGGGGTAAAGCCATCTGCACTGACATAAGAGATCACATACATGAGAAAAACCACATGAAGATGCAGAACTCTATGCTCCTTTTCCAGCATCATGCCTGCCTGCATGCTGACATTCTTCCTGATATGATGATAATGGACTAAACATTTGAAAGTGTAAGCCAGGCCCAATTAAATATTTGCCTTTAACACAGTTGCCTTGGTTTCAGTGTCTCTTCTTAGCAGTGGAAATTCTATCTAAGACAGAAGTTGGTACCCCAGACTTAAGTATTGCTATGATAGGCCTGACCATGTTTTGTTTGTTTGTTTTTTTTTGCTTTATTTTGTTTTCTTTTGTTTTATGGAGCAATGTGGATTTTTAAACTTTGGATTTATACATGCATTAAGTGCAACTTAATGGGCCATCCTAGTAGAAATGTGAAACACATATGTACTAAGGTTGATTTGAACTTTGTATATAGTCTTTATGATGTTTTGCTGAAGAATGTTGCTGCCTTTTGCCCTTGTCTGTATAGTGTCCTTGAAGATAAGGTAAAGAGGTTGATGTTAATTGCATTGACAAAAGAAATTTCAGGAAAACTAAGCATAGCCTTTGACCTCTGTTTAGTGTCATGGTGATTGTTTTGAACAAGCATAATAATCTTAGAAAGAAAAAAATATAAAATGTTAGGTCAAAAGAGAAAAGCCTCACCAGGAAGTTGAATGAAGCTAAGTCCTGTGATCAATGATATAAAAATGGTATTAATGGAATGGTGACATTAGGGCAAGATTCCATCCACCTAAACTTACGGATTTGCAGTTGTATGAAGGAGAAGTGTATCATGTTAGGCATTATTGTTACCTGGTTATTGTTTTCATGTGGACACAAGAGTTACCAGTATGTGTGAAATTGACAATCAATGGACTGTGATTATTATTCTGCGTTTTCATTTTAAGATCTAAAATAAAATACTTAAGTACTGGCATAGTGATATATGCCTTAAATCTCAGGAGATGAGCATCAAGCAGATTTCTGATTCAAGTCATCCTGGTGCAGAACAAGTTTTAGGTAAAGAAAAGCTTAGGTATGGGCAAAGTGTTATACATGTATTACCCAACATTCAGAAGACAGAGCCATGCACATCTCTGAGTTCAAGTTTAATCTACAGAACAAGTTCAAGGACAGCTGAGCTTAGGCAGTGAAATTGTTGAAAAATAGAAAGCTGGTGATAATACAATAGAAGGGGCCATGTTCCAGCTCCAAGAAGCAGAGGAACTCAGGAGATTTGTCCATGTGGCTCTTGCTTTAGAGTCAAGAATAGAAGGGACTACTGAGACAATTGATGCTGGTTAGCTCTAGTTAAAAAATTAGTGGGGATGAAGAAGAAATCAGCACCACTAAGGTGAAATCTTCTGGTAATTGTTTTCTGAGAAGAAAAAGAAGTTGTATTCCAGAGGTAGCCAAGGTTGTACCTTGTGGAGCTTGACTTGGTCCTGTGTAAGACTCACCCAGGTGGCACTGGTTTTAAGGCATGAATGTTTCATGCAGTGCAGCTAAGGCTTGGCACCATGAATAGAGCATATGAGAGGAACACAGTGAAGACTGTTTGTCACAGAAGAACCCAGTATGTTGAATATGTCAGTACCATGGGATGAGCAGAAAGAACAGCAGCAGCAGTTGTGTGGAGTCAAGCAGAACCCTGAGTGCTATAGAGGGAAGAACTGGAAAAGTGACCCAGCTTCTTTCTTTTGAGGAGCACAGAAGGTCATCTGTGAATCCCAGATACCGGTACAAGAAGCTGTAATTTTGAAGTTACTTTGGAGACTCCAAGATTTTGAGGTTCCAGAGCTATGGGATACCTTCTCAGGAAAAGTACTTTCAGGAAATAAAATCAGCCAAAGAGAAAGAATTGTGCTGCAGTGAGCAGGGCAGGAAGGAGTTGGAGATCTGAGGAACGCTTTGACATCAGGTGTGGAAATGCAGAGTTTGGAGATTGCCTTGATGGCTTTTGGTCTTCTTTGGGCCCAGTATTTCCTCACAATGACATTTAAGAATGGTGAAGTATATATCCTGTGAATTTGGATGGATATGATGTGCTATTTGTTTTGGAAAGTATAGGGGATTATAGTTACATTATTGGAATGATCTCAGAAGAGACTTTAAACTTTGGAGTCTTAACATTTATGAGACTGCTATGGATGATGGGGAGTTTTTAATTTGAACCTCACATATTTTGTATTATGCTATTTATAAATACGGTCTTCATACACTCATGTGTATGCACTATCATATGGAGGCCAGGCAGTGGAATGTGGTAGTATAAATATGCTTGGCTCAGGGAGTGGGAAGAAGTTGTTACCAAATGTGGCCTTGTTGGAGAAAGTGCATCACTGTGGGGGTGGGATTTGAAGTTCCACCCAGTGCAGAATGGGCCCTCCTACAAGCTCTCTAGCAGACAGTCTCTTCCTAGCTGCCTTTGGATCAAGATGCAGAACTGTCAGCTTCTTCACTAGCATCATGTTTTCTTGCATCCCTGCCATGCTTCCTGCTATGTTGAAAAAAGACTAAATCTCTGAAACCAAGCCAGTCCCAATTAAATTGTTGCTTTTATAGGAGTTGCCTTGTTCATGATTTCTC
>NW_021621621.1:0-2877 GCF_004785775.1 Grammomys surdaster
GAAATTTAAATCAAGATCAGATAAACCATCTAAATTGTTCTATAACACCTAAAAAATTAGCAGGAGTCATCAAAAATCTCTCCACCAAAATCAAGAACTATACAAAACAAAAAACAAAAAATTAAAGAACAGCCCAGGACCAGATGGTTTTAGTGCAGAATTCTATCAAACCTTCTAAGAAGACCTAATAACAATTCTCGTTAAGCTATTCCACAAAATAGAGACAGAAGAAGGAACACTACCCAAT
Organism: Grammomys surdaster; assembly: GCF_004785775.1. Classification (NCBI taxonomy): domain Eukaryota; kingdom Metazoa; phylum Chordata; class Mammalia; order Rodentia; family Muridae; genus Grammomys; species Grammomys surdaster. Next base: position 248 of record NW_021621621.1, read on the forward strand.
TCATTCTATGAAGTCACTCATATCTTAAACCGGACAAAGACCCAACAATGTGAAAGAACTTCAGACCAATGTCCATTATGAATATCGCTGCAAAAATACTCAATAAAATTCTCCCAAACCGAATTCAAGTCCACATCAAAACAATCGTCCACCATGATCAAGTAGGCTTTATCCCAGGAACGCAGGGATCGTTCAAAATTAAGAAACCCAACAACGTAATCCACTATATAAAGAAACTCTAAGAGAAAAATAAAAACACCTGATCATATCTCTAGATGCTGAGAAACCATTTGACAAGATTCAACACCCCTTCATGGAAAAAGTCTTGGAAAGAACAGGAATTCAAGGCCCATACCTATAGACAGCAAACCAGCAGCCAAAAATCAAAGTAAATGGAGAGAAACGTGAAGCTATCCCACTGAAGTCAGGGACTAGGCAAGGCTGCCCACTCTCCCCCTACCTATTCAATGTAGTACTTGAAGTCCTAGCCAGAGCAATTAGACCACAAAAGGAGGTCAAAGAGATACAAACTGGAAAGGAAGAAGTCAAAATATCACTATTTGCAGATGATGTGATAGTATACTTAAGTGATCCCAAAACTTCCACCAGAGAACTCCTAAACCTGATAAACAACTTCAGCCAAGTGGCTGGTTATAAAATCAACTGAAACAAATCAGTAGCCTTCCTCTACTTAAAGGATAAACTGGCTGAGAAAGACATCAGGGAAATGACACCCTTCACAGTAGTCACAAATAATGTAAAATACCTTGGTGTGACTCTAACCAAGCAAGTGAAACCAAAAGATCTGTAAGACATGAACTTCAAGTCCCTGAAAAAGAAATCAAAGAAGATCACAAAAGAGGGAAAGATCTCTCATGCTCGTGGATTGGCAGGATTAATATAGTAAAAATGACCCTCTGGCCTAGAGCAATCTACAGATTCAATGCAGTCTCCATCAAAATTCCAGCTCAACTCTTCATAGAGGCAGAAAGAATAATTCTGAAATTCATTAGGAACAACAACAACAAAAACCAGGACAGTGCAAGCTATTATCAACAGTAAAAGAACTTCTGAGGGAATCAACAACCCTGACCTCAAACTGTACTACAGAGCAGTAGTGATAAACACTGCATGGCATTGATACAGAGACAGGCAGGAAGATAAGTGGAATAGAACTGAAGACCCAGAAAAGAACCCTCATACCAATGGTCACCTGATCTTTGACAAAGAAGCTGAAACCATCCGGTGGGAAAAAGAGACAGCATTTTCTACAAATGGTGCTGGTTGAACTGGAGGTCAGCATGTAGAAAAATGCAAATCAATCCATTCTCATCTCTGTATACAAAACTCAAGTACAAGTGGATCAAAAAAAAAAACTCTACATAAATCCAGATACACTGACACTTCACAGGAGAGAAAGTGAGGAAAGGGCTCAAACACCTAGGCAAAGAGGAAAAGTTCCTGAACAGGACACCAATGGCTTCTGCTCTAAGATCAAGAATTGACGGATGGGGCCCCATATCATTGCAAAGCTTCTGTAAGGCAAAGGACACTGTCAATAGGACAAAACAGCAAGCAACAGATTGGGAAAAGATCTTTATCAATCCTGTATCTGAAAGAGGGCTGATATCCAAAATATACAAGGAACCCATGAAATTAGACTCCAAATAACTATGTGAAAAATGGGGAACTGAGCTCAAACAAGAATTTCCATCTGAGGGATAACGAATGGCTGAGAAGCACATAAAGAAATGTTCAACATCTTTAGTCATCAGGGACATGCAAATCAAAACAACCCTGAGATCCCACCTCACAAAAATCAGAATGGCTAAGATCAAAATCTCAGGTGACAGCAGATGGTGTCAGGGATGTGGAGAAAGTGGAACACTCCTGCATTGTTGGTGGGATTGCAAGCTGGTACAAGCACTCTGGAAATCAGTCTGGCAGTTCCTCAGAAAACTGGACATAAGATTCAGCGATACCACTCCTGTACATATACCCAGAAGATGCTCCACCATAGAACAAGGACACATGTTCCACTATGTTCTTAGCAGCCTTATTTATAATAGCCAGAAGCTGGAAAAAACCCACTTTCCTTCAACAGAGGAATGGATGAAGAAAATGTGGCACATTTACACCATGGAATACTAATCAGCTATTAAACTCAATGACTTCATGAAATTCTTAGGCAAACGGATGGAACTTGAGAATATCGCCCTGTGTGAGGTGACCCAATCACAAAAGAACAGCCATGGTATGCACTCATTGATAAGTGGTTTTAGCTCAAAAGCTCACAATTTCCAAGATATAACTCACAGACCACCTGAAGCTCAAGAAGAAGGAAGATTAAAGTGTGGGCGAAGCGAAAGTTCTTAGAAGGTGTAACAGAATACTCACAGGAGCAAATGTGAGACAGAGTGTGGAGCAGAGACTGGAGGAGGGACAGTCCAGAGAGTGCCCCACTTGGGGATCCATCCCAGGTGCAGTCACCATATGCAAACCCTGTTGTGGATGTCAGTAAGTGCATGCTGCCTGGAGCCTGACACAACTGTCTCCTGAAATGCTCTACCAGCGCCTGACCTATACAGAGGAGGGTGCTAGCAGCTAACCATCGAAATGATCACAGGGTG
>NW_021621622.1:0-1589 GCF_004785775.1 Grammomys surdaster
GAGTTCTTATATACTCCTTCCCCCTCTAACCTGCCCTACGTAGCCACACCTCTCAGTCCAAAGCTGTCATCTGATAGGATGATGAAGGCTCCACCCATTCAATCATTTTTTCCCAGCTAGAGTGAATCAGACATCCATGAGGAAATGTATACTTTCTCAGATTATGGTCACAATCCAAGCCCAGTCAGGATACTTCTCAAACTCTGAGTTCTCTGATGTTTTTTGTCGACCTACATTAATTTTCAACCTATTTCTCAGGTCTCTCTGGAATGATTAGATAGCCTGAGCTAACAGGTTGGTCTCAGTAACAGGATAGGGCGTGGTGATATGAGATAAGGTGTATCCAGTACGATTAGATCTCCATGTAGGAGAAGGAGGAGCCATAAATGAAGAAATATTCAGCTAGTCAGTGTACAAACACTAAGTATATTGCTGCGTTTTTTTCTCTCAGTCTCTCTGCCTCTCTCTCTCTCTCTCTCTCTCTCTCTCTCTCTCTTTTTCTGTCTGAGTGTCATAATTCTCTCTCTCTCTCTCTCTCTCTCTCTCTCTCTCTCTGTCGCTCTCTCTCTCTCTCTCTGTCTCTCTTTCTGTCTCTGTCTCTCTCTCTCTCTCTCACACACACACAATCTATCTTCATTTGATTTCTGTATTTGTGTTGCCTTTGATGAAATCACTGCAGGAGACATGTTCAAAACTGTTTAGGGACTTCATGAATGTTTCAGAGCTGATCTTCCATAGGACCTGTGTTCTATTCCTAGCTTCCATAAGCCAGCTCATTGAGTCCTAGAATTGGAGCTGTAACCCATCATGTGGGTGCTGTAAACTGGTTGTGGCAGGAAGCACTCCTGAACCCCAAGACACCACAAAGGATCCATCCTCAATGTAATTAGATAGTCTTTATTACATTAGATACTCTTTATTACAAGCTTGGTATTAACCTCCTCCAAACCCTACCTGAGAAAGCAAGACTGGAAAGCAAGTATAACATTATGGAACCCTCTGCAATACATATTGTTATGGGAAAATAGGAACATATGGGAGGTTTAAAGAGGGACTCTCCAGTCTGGCATACATCTAACAGAATGACATAGAACATCTATTATAAGCCGACATGTTTGTGCTCTGAAGCAAGATGGTATAGATTCACAAATGGTACAACAAGATGTACCAAAAGTACATCTGAAGCAGTCAGACTAATCTTTGATTGACAGTTGCTAGAAAGTAGATAGGGAGTAACTCTGGCCAAGGTCAAGCCATGGGATCCTGCCTGGTACATGGTGCTTGGGTTCAGCAGCAGGTCAAATTTTCAGGCTTTTTTACTTTAATAGAGCCAGGTATCAAGGTGGAAGAGGTTTGGATTCTGAAATTCAATCCCAGTTCTCAGAGCAGCCAGCTCACTTAGGCATTGAGCTAGCTCTACCACCCACCCCTTTTTTGAGACAGGGTCTCACTATGTTACCCAAGCCTGGCATCCAATTCAAAGATATAAGCCTCTGCCTCCCAAGCAGTGCTGTGGTTAAAAGCGTTTAAGATCAAGATCAGCTTTGCCTAATCTTTTAAATTTCTGATTCTTGCTTACTTTACACTGA
>NW_021621623.1:0-10445 GCF_004785775.1 Grammomys surdaster
TACTCAGGAGAAAACACCAGATGAGTTCACATCAATTCATGTGCTTCAGAACACCAGAACAGAAACCTAAGGTATCAGTCAGAGCACTCAGGAGAGAAGAACCCAAGACATACACTGACACACACCACAAGAGTTATCTTGAGTTGGATCCTAGAAGCAAAACTAACAGATATCACTGGTAAAACTGGTGAAGATAACTGTGTTCTATGATTGAATTAGTGTCACTATATAAAAGGTGCATGAGAGTGCACACATGTGAAGACACAATTGGATACTGAGTGTCTGCCTCTGTCATTCTCCACTTTATTTATTGTGACAAGGTCTCTCACTGAGCCCAGAATACACTCCCAACCAGTGAGCGGCAGGGACCCACCCACCCCCTACATTCAGCTTGTATGCATGTGTTGGGGATCCAAACTCAGGGCCTCATGATAACATGGCAGGCATTTTACAAACTGTGCCATCTCCTCAGCCCATCCAAATTTATCTTTCTGTATTGTTAAACACCCTGTGGTTACATGAGATGTCAGCTCCAGAGAAAATCAGCAAAAATGGTAGGGTAAAATCTTTGTACAGCTATCTACAGCTCTTGGGTAATTCTAAAATGACTTCTAAGTGAATAAGAAGAAACACAAACACAAGCTATTTTCCTTGCCACAAATTAGTAATACGAGCTGCATGTTTATAAAAAGTAGAGTTGTTGTGGTAATTAATTAAAAATGGCTGCTGGCCAAGCCGATTATCTCAGCTGCAGCAGCTCTGCCGAGCTCAGCTGCCATGTTCTGTGGCCAGAGGCCACGTGCATGCCGCAGCTAGAAATGGCCAGCCAGAAACATCAGCCCTGTGCCACCTACGAGATGCCAGTGTGGGAGATGGCTCTGCCAATCTTCCACGCTGTCTCCACAAGGCTGGACATTGCCCAGACCATCCCGCCATCCATGCGGGCCCAGTAAGAAAATGAGACTCTAATGCTTAAAGATTAATCAAAGCCTTTATATGTTTAGCAATGCTCAATAACAATATGCCTATAAAAAGAGAGTTATTTCCCAATTAGCTAACCTAAATAAAAATTGTTACCCGCGACTGCTCTCCATACCTGCATGGCCCTCCATCGCTCCCACAGCTCTGCCTCTCCCTAGCTCTAGCTCTTCCTCTTCCTTTTCCTCTTCCTCTCCTTACTCCTCCCACCTTAGCTCCTCCTACAGAGAGTGGTTAAACAAACTATGGTTTGTCCTCAAGTGTCTAGACTGTCCAGCTTCCCCTTGCAGGGAGCAAGATGAGATTGGATACAGAGACCGAAGGTTCCAGCTGTTCTTGCTTTTCTCTCAGTATTGACTCACCTTTCCATTCCTGATAAGAAACCCAAGGGAAATGAGAGATGGCTCAGCAATTAAGATTACTGGCTGCTCTACCACAGGACATAGGTTTGGCTCCCAGTACCCACAGAGCAGCTCAAAAATACCTACAGCTCCAGTTCCAAAGGATCGACACCCCATTCTGAAAACTCTAGCTACTGAATACATGTGGACCACAGACATACATGCAGACAAACCATCTACACAAATAAAATAAGAGAAGTTTAAAAATAAAATCTGTATGTACAAACATACTCCCAAATACATATGCACAGAAGTTACCTCCAAGCTCAGAGCACTTTATAATTGGAACAGTGTCCAGATCTTAGGACTGTTTATAACACTTACCAAATATAATGACCTCTGTGTGACGCTCAGACACAGCCAAGACAAAACCCGACATCGTTTTAAATATATAAATCTCAAGTTGTCCACACCGTCTCTCTCCATCTCAGTCTTTTAAGTCAGAGTTCATTGACATTACTACCAGAAGGTCAAAATTACCTGTACTAAGTTAGCATGTGTCAACTCTTATCTACTGGTGGCATGAACCAGACAACCCAGTCATTTTTAACATGTGACTCTTTTAAATTAATTTTAATATAATGAGACATTAACAAATGAACATATGAACCAATTAAAAGAAAGTCGCAGTGCATCCTAGCTGCAGTCTTCAGAATGGGGCCACATGAGAGACATTAAATACTGTTGGATCATGAACTATCTTGTTACTAAGAAAGGCACAAAAGTTGCATCTGATAACCCTGCACTTGTTGATCAATTAAAAAAATTTAAAAATAAGTTGTGTGAATAAAATCATTATATTTTTTAAAGAAAGCAAAACTCAAGAAGTCAGTTCTGAGACACCCAATGTACTTATTTTAAAATAGGCATTTTTTTTTGTTTAGTTTTTTTGTTTGTTTTTGCTTTGTTTTGTTTTCATTTTGTTTTGTTTTTCAAGACAGGGTTTTTCTGTGTAGCCCTGGCTGTCCTGGAACTCACTTTGTAGTCCAGCCTGGCCTCAAACTCAGAGATCCACCAGCTTCTGTTTCCCTAGTGCTGTGATTAAAGGCGTGCGCCACCAGAAAGTTAAAACTAATATTGTCCACCAGGCAAATGTTTTATGAACTTAGAATTGATCATAAGTCTTATCTATTTAACTTTTTAAAGCACAAAATATATTAAACATAAAACAGTAAATCTTTTATCATGTGCTGAATGCTGGCGAGCAGACAGAAGACAGCTGACAAAAGTTACTTACTTGGTAGTATGGACCATATTCCAGAAGAGAAGCTGTGTCAGCAAAGACTGGTTTAAACTGCCCTTGGGACTAAAGAGAGGGCCCAGTGGTTAAGCACACTGGCTACTCTTCCAGAGGACCAAGGTTCAAATCCCAGCACTCACATGGTGGCTCACAATGACCTAACTTCAGTTCCAAAGGATCTGACACCCTCCATTGGCACTGTCTATACATGGAGTATAGACATACAGGCAGGAGAACCACTTATACACATAAAAACAAAACTAGGCAAGAAAAATACACACACACACACACACACACACACACACACACACACGTACACACGCACACACTCACCGACACACGCACACATACCGCCCCCAAGATAAATGACCCTGCAGTTATTTAGAGAGTTTGAATGTTGCAGCTCCAGAGGCAAATAACTTCACTTTCAGCTACCTTTAGTCCCTAAAAGAACAAAACCTTGACCACCTTTGTGTCTGAACCACTATCCTGTGATGAATAGACAGAAATCTTGGAATCCATTAACTTAGCAAACCAACCCAAAAGCCTAAAATGTTATCAAATAGCATCTAGGGGCTACAGAAATGCTTCTTCCCCCATTTGGCTATATGCACTTCTATGCTATACCCATCTATATACTTTAAACTTGCCTTGATTTATGACTTTGTTATGTAAAACTATAAAACTCTCATGAAACTGCTTCCATGTTTAAACGAGTAATTTGGGGTGACCTAAATCTGTCTTCCAAGGACATGGTTATTAAAATGCTTCAAAATACATTTTTATTCTCTTTAAGATGAGAGCTATTGTTTTTTTTTTCTGTTTGTTCTACTTTGATTTGGTTTTTTAATTTTGGAACCAAAAAGACCAATGCTCTGACAAAAATGTCATGGTTAAGAGACATTACCATGCATTTTCTGGACCTGGGCGCAGTAGGATGCTTTTAATATAAACACAGCACTCTCTCTCTCTCTCTCTCTCTCTCTCTCTCTCTCCTTCAGTCTGTCTGTCTGTCTTTTCTTTCTTTCATCGTACCCATAAGTCTGTCTATCAGTCTGTCTGTCTTTTTTTTTTCTGGTAAAACCACCCCTCCATCATTTCTATATAAATGGACATAGGATGGGAATGTGATGCTGGAGACTAGCAGCTGCTGAGGCCACGAGACACAGTCTCCTTTTCTCGCAGGTATGACAGGTACCCTATAGAGATACTGTCTGTGGTCCCTAGAAAACAGGCATACATGTGCTGAGATTTATCACCCAACAAAGTGAGTTTATATGCAAGCAGATATTGGCAGCTACACCTCCAACAGGCAAACTTGAAAACATGTCAGTTCAAGGAAATTTTACACACGCACACTCACACACACACACACCATCATCATCATCACCACCACCATCATCAACATGTTATCAAAGAGCAAGCTTCATGAAAGTTCAATCTTTGGTAATGTCCAGAAAATAAAAATGTGTAGAGACAGAAAGTGCAAACATACAGGCTGGTAACTGGGTAAGGACAGCCTGGCTGACTCAGGATAGGAGTCACGAATGGTCCTGAGTTCAGTTAGAGGAAAAAGCATTTGAAAATTGACTATGATAGTAATGGGCATGTCCACACACACAGTATACAAAACACATGAATGTTACATATTACATGGACGACTTGTGCATTATGTAATTTGTATCTTACAAAGCCATCATACAATGACTACAGTAGCACAAAACAGGTATGGAGATCTCGTGTGCTATGACATGGAGGAAAAAAACCAGCCAGACTTAGAGCCACCAAAGTGCTCAGTGTGAAAATTAATAGCACTTGTAGTCCACTTTGGTGTGTTCCCTAAGGCTGTGAGGCACTATGAGACTGAGGAGTCTAAATGCTCTTGCAATGGTAACTTGGAAATGTGTCTGACCTTTACATTGATAGATTTCCTGAATGTGGGTAGCTACAGTGCAGTCTGTTGAAGGCCTGGTGAGCAAAGACTCAGGGACCTTCAAATGAGATTGTCATCTGGACAGTGCAACCTAGACACTGACTAGCCAATTTTTTTTTTTCCGAGACAGGGTTTCTCTGTGTAGGCTTGGCTGTCCTGGAATGCACTCTGTAGACTAGGCTAGCCTCAAACTCAGAAATCTGCCTGCCTCTGCCTCTGCCTCCCAAGTGCTGGGATTAAAGGCATGTGCCACTACCGCCCAGCCTAGCCAATTATTCTTTAAGGCAAATCTCTTCATCTGTCTCACTGTTCCTGTGTCTCTCTCTCTGCCACACTCTATAGCTGTGTTTGTGAGCATGTGCACAGTTCCTGAGCATTTTAGACATGAAGGGACCCCATACACATAGGGCTATACGAGTGCACACATCCACATAAAAATGTTAAGTGTAATAAAATTATGAAAATTAGTAGAGACTGTCAGGGATTAGCAATGGAGGAACATCCTGTCACCTCAGCAAAAGCAGGTGGTGTGGCAGAGACAAACCACTTGTGAAGGAATTTGTCCCATGGAATAGGGAAATCACAGATGTGACAAGACTATCAGGCCCAAGGACCCAGGTGCCAATCATTGCCAGACAGCACCCCCCTTCCCTTCTCCGATGGCCCAAAGAATCAATGAACCTGTCAAGAAATAAGGTCACCCGAGCTCAGCTGGGACCTGTCTTATCAGCCCACATACTGACTAGCCTCAGAACACTTTGAAACACTCATTCACCCAGGTTTTCAGATGCTTTGAACCCACCCACGTGATGCATATTCAGCCTGCAGTGTTTAAAGGCTGTCGAAGCAACACAAACCATGATACCATAAAGGAACTCCTAAGGTTATGGAGTAGGGATGAGCTAGTCTGAGCAGACAGCCTAGACTGAGGGCTCAAGTACAGCAGGAAAACAATGGCCAGGGGCATTTCCAACAAGCAATGCCTTTATTTCTTTCCTACAAGAAGTGATGAACAGACCCAAAAGATGCCCTGGACACTGTCTCTGCTTCATGAGGAAGCAAGAGAGCACAAAGTTTCTTTCAACTGTGGGAAGATGAGTACACCTCAAAGAGGGGTTTTCAGGTCAGTATGCTGCAGGAGAGTATTAAGGCAGGACACAGGAGAAGATTGAACTGCCCCAGAGACACAGCTCTTGCAATTTCCTCTTCCTCGATCGATGATTCAGGTAACAAGTCCCTCTCTATATTATGGGGTCCTCCCTCATTGCAAAATGTGCCTGAACAGCACAAGACAAAGTAGAAGCTCTTGACACTTCTAAGCAGTCTAGGGGATTCTGGAGGAACTTGACTATGATATACAAATGAGCAATTCTTTGTGCAGTCCTTGTAGACGTAGAGCAGTCGAAGATTCACACCTACAAAGAAAGCAATCAGGAGAATTACCACCTTCACAGTTTAATTCTAAACCCACCAAGACAGTCAACTACACAACTAGCTCCATACCAGACATTGTCAAGAATGCCTGACAAAAAAAAAAAAAAAAACTAAGTTAGTAAGCAAGATGGCCCAGCTGCTTGTTACCAACATCTACACTTACCTTTCTTTCATTTTTTATTGAATATTTTATTTATTTACATTTCAGATGTCATCCCCTTTTCCCACTAGACCTACCACCCCCAGAACCCCTATCACAACCCCCATTCTCCTTTTTGCTTTTATACCGTTTTAATTACATGCAAGTTTTAAAGTTAGTTCTAGGTCGAGGAACCAGCAATACAATAGATGCAAATAGTCAAGGAACAAGCTACAGGATAAACATATGCAGGAATCTGTCATTAGGCTAGAAAAAAGAAGTAATTTCATGCAGGAATCTAAATCTGAGGCCAGAACAAAGAACTAGGATTCCAGCATGAAAATGACTTTGGGCTAGGACAGGAAAGTAGGTTCAGATATTTTGGTCAGCATAACAAGCCCTTAAAAACAGTGATCACTGGGTGATCACTGGACTTTGTGTATTCTCCTGTTTCTTCTTTGACCATTTGTGTTTATTGTCTTACCATACTTTCTATGCACGCTACCAAATTCATGACTGTCAAGGTCCCTCCCCAGTCGAATTCTTAGTCTCAGGACACACAGATATACAAATGAAATATCCTGTTCAATTTGGGCTCTGCTGTTACCATAACTGTTCTCCAAGTATGAAACAGTGACCAGAAACAATGCTCTCTGAGACTCCAGAGAGGTTTCACTGGAGTGTCCATATTCACGACTCCAGATTGAACTCCTTCCCAACCCTCTACCTGGCTTCCCAAGCTTTGGCACCTATGATCAAAGTGGGGGACCCCTAATGACTGACACTTTTCCACCACAGACTACATGGCACCACCCAAGCAAGGCTCCATAGAGAACAAGACCACCGCCTCCAGTGGCTTGAGCCCACTAGGGGTGTCTGACGTGAGCCCACTGAACACACCCTGCTGGTGTCCATGGGCTGAAGGCTTGAGGCCTTGCTGCTGCTGCTTGTTCCCCTTGTAGTCTACAGCCATGATTTAGTTCCTCTGCTGTGGAACTCACCCCAACTACTTTACCATTCACAGCCCTGAGACTTCTCTGCTGCTGGACATCAGAAGGGCCTTGTGATCATAAACCAAATAGCTGCCTCCTACACACAAACTCTGTGTTTATCAACAGTTGGACTTCAGCTCTCTGTCAGGGCTCTCTACTCACTTTGATAAGCCCTCTCTTAGCAAATGACCCAATCCAGGCGTGTCCGTGTCCCAGGGTGGCTTCCTTGTCTACTGGGCTGCCTAGAAAGGTTCTTTCCTGTCGGGGAGACGGCAGCTCCTTCCTGTACAACAGTTTATAGTGCAATTGTACTGGCATGGAGAAATGACTCCTCATAGCTGCATTTATGAGGACCATCGATTCCATGAACCCAAGAGAAGTGTGTGAATTTGCCCATTTCTGTTGTGCTGGACTCATAGGGTGATTTCCATTTGTTAATGGTGCTATCAGATTATCTGTTGCATTATATGGGCAAAGTAAAGCCAGGGGAGGGGGCAACCCAGTCCCTCACCTACCACTGGAAACAAACTACCCTTGGACAAATCAGCAATGTGTTATCTAGGGGTACATCATCCCGGACAGAGGCACAAGCACTAAGACCGTTGCTATCTGCTCCTTTCCAGACAAAGACCTTCCATCCTCCTCAATCTAGAGCCATAATGAGTTTAGACTCTATGGTGTAGCTTCCAGATACGACGGGCAGGGGCATTTAAAATGGGAACTTCAGAACTGCCAGATGAACTGCATTTAGAAATACTGCCAGTTTCCCTGGACATTCCCCAGTACAGTGGCTGTTTTCATTGCATGTTACTTGATGATGTACATGATATACTGACAGTAGTTATATCTTCATTGTAACCTCTGCTGACACCTCCACAATAGGTCACTGCTCATGTAAGCGATGTTTATTTTACCTGTGTGTGTACTCTGATTCAGCCGTAGCTTTGCCATCTCAGAAGGCAGGAGTCACCCCGAGGAACCAAGGTACCTCAGTGCTTGAACCTTGCTAGCTGTGGTGTTTGGTGGTTTGAATGAGAATGGTCCCTATAGGCTCATGTGTTTGAATACTTGGTTGCCCTCAAGCCCCTGCCCTTGGTAGAACTGTTTGGGAAGGATTAGAAGGTATGGCCTTACTGACACAGGTTTGTCACTTGGGGACAGGATTTGAGATTTCAAAACCCTAGCACCTTTCAAAGTTAGCTGTCTCCTGTTTGATGATCTAGCTGTAAGCTTCCAGCTGTTCCTGCCATTGTACCTTCCCCTCCACCATAACAGAATCTAGCCCTCTGAAAACATAAGCCCAATGAAATGCCTTATTTTAGAAGTTGTCCTGGGCATGCTGTTTTATCACAGCAATAAGAAAGTAACTACTACAGGATATGACTGCACAAGACCAGAAATCAACACTTGCACAAAGATTCTCAAAAGATAAAACAGAATGTCTACCCACATGCAGAGAGAGACCCTCAGGAGCAAAGGTCTGGGAGGAGCCACAATAGTCTCATTCCCTGGATATGCAAGGCATGTTGACTGTCAGCCTGCCACCAACCACAGGCTCTTGGTGCCATGAGCCACACTACCCAATCAGTGGGCTGAACCCAGTGCCTGTGGACAGGTTCTGAGTTTGAGGAGCTACCAGAAGAGTGGTGGATCCGGCTCCAGAGAGAACAGAGTGATCCTGCCCCCTAAGATTGTACATGGGATGTACAGATTTTATACTCTAAGTGACCAAATTACAGATACTTACGTATGGCGAGTGTCAGACATCGTCTGATATTTTCATGACAATCCACGTGATGCTCACATTGGAAGGTGTTTTCGAGCTCACATGTATTGCATTTAATTTTAGGAACCCCTAAAGGAGAAAATCGTGTTGGACTTTTAACCCCAAGAAGCCTTTTAACCATCATACTCCCACTCATTCACTCCTCAGCCCCTCACAGCTGTTCTCCAGTATATTTCTCTACATAAGCCACACCCAAAGGCCTCCAGAGCTCAGATTCTGGCATGGTTAGTTAAGGTATGGCTAAGCTGGATCCCAGCAAAGCAAATGGCTCACCACAGTCCTTTCCTTGTCCTGAAAGGCTGTTCACATATAAAACAGCCAAGCACTCCAAAGAAGTCCACCCCTCTGTGGATCAGTTTTCCCCCCAGGAAATCTCCATCCTCTAGTGATTCTAGGGACTCTGCACCTTCTGTACCTGCACAGGCAGTGCTATGGCCAGATACTCCCTCAAGTCTCCAGGTCAGCAGCTCTCTGTAGGAGCCTTTGGTTCAGTCAACGCTGTTGAATCTCAGAAGTATCCTGCAGTCCCACGTTAACACAACAAGACTAGTGTGATTTGCTTCTGGTGAGGCCAAATCAAACAAGCCTTCTTATAACCCTAGACCACTCTAAGTGGATTCTCCTTCCATCTAAAACACTGAGAGTCTTCGGATCATACTTACACCTTGGCATAACTTCCATGTCATTGTCCAAGCCACTAGTACTGTTGTCTAATCCACTGGAATTGTTGACAGTGGTGTCCACCCATGGGAGACCCAGGAGAATTAGCAAGAAGAAGGAGAGCACCATTTCCAACAGGTGGGTGAACCTGAAAGTAAAGAGAATTCTGTCCCCATCAGTGAGGGTCAGGATCCTTGCTCCAGGTCCATGTCCTCAAAATCACTGAACTAAAAAGTCAGCACCGGCCATGGCCTCCACCTGCCCTCATGCTCCTACCACAGGAGCTTCACGTCTTTACCTATTCCTTCCTGCTCTGCTTCATATGTGGATCTTGCTTCCCATTTCTGAAACTGTCCTGGTGGCTCTGTCAGCTTCCCCCGTCTAGACCTTCTGGTTCCCATGGACACAGCCCACATCCTCCCCACTCCCAACCTGTCCTCCCTACCCTAACATTTGATGTGGATACCATACCCTTGTTAGAAACCTATCCCCATCTTCCTACTCTCCTGGTCAAGACTCATCCTGCTGACTCCCCTGAGTTTTCCTCATGGAGCTGTCCCACTGGGCTGGAGCTTATCATCTCACGTCTGGAACTTGGCTGCTTAATTGGAATCTAATGCACCCTTCTGGAATGTTCCAGGATAGTTACTCAAACTCTGATAGCACCTCTCAGCTGCTGGCCCCACTGGGCTGGTCTGTACTCATGAGAATGTTCTAGAAGGCCCTGCCTGAGGAAGATGGGCAACATCCTCTTTCTGGAGACTATCCTGAAGACTGTCCCCATAAAGGGCATCTCTCTGTACCTACCCTCCTTCCTTCAGGCTTCAAGCTCTGGAGTACCATTCCCCTCACTCACAACTCTGACCATCACTCTGAGTGATT
>NW_021621624.1:0-4022 GCF_004785775.1 Grammomys surdaster
ACATAGAGTGAAGGCTCCAAGCCTGCACAAATTTGATTTTCACATTTAGTGAGTTGCGTGGAAGTTATTCTAAACAATGAGGCTCTTTGGTAGAGTTGCAGAGTGTAAAATGGTTTTTATGGAATCAGCATGGATTATTTTGAGACCTCCTTGGCTGCCACCTCAATGAAATGTAACCTGTTCCTAACACTGAACCCATGCTGCCTATTAAAAATGGCCAGTTCAGACTCTGTCCTCCACTAGGAGTGGTCACTAGAGTCACCCTCAGAGTTCCCTGATAGTTCCCAGGGCACTTTGTTCCTTTACTAACCCTCAAATGCCCCCTAATCCCAGGTCTCTCTCCCTGTCCTATACTCTCTCCCTAAATCCCACCCTCCAAATGATACCTACCACTTCTTTTCCCATTAACCTCAGTCTACCCAGAGCATCTATTCTATTTCTGCTCTCCAGAAAGATGTCTGTGTCCCCTCTACATCACTTCTCTTTATAAAACCTCTCTGGGTTGGTAGAGTGATAGCTGGATGAAAGTTTACCTAGGGGGTAATATCCACTTACCAGGGATTGGATGACATTTCTGTCATTGTGGGTCTGGGTTACCTCATGTCGGGTGATTTTTCTCTAGTTGTAGTCATCAGCCTGTTGTCATGGATTCATTTTATGTTGTCAGATATTTAGCTGTTGAGTGGTACTCTATTGTATAAACATATTATATCTTTTTAATCCATTCTACAGCTGTAGGACATCTTTGTTTTTATATTCTGGCTAGTACACATAAAGCTGCTATGAACATAGGTGATTATGTGTCCTTCTGGGTTGCTGGGTGGAGTACCTTTTTCATGTATGCACAAGACTGATAGAGCTGGGTCTGGAGGAAGACAGATTTCCTAGTTTCCTGAGGAATCATATTGATTTTCATATTGGCTATATTAGTTTGCACTCCTACAAGTGTAAGACTTTTGGGTCTAAATGTAGGATTTTTGGGTCTCAAGAATCTCACTGTCTCAGGACACATCCCGGGAGGGACACCTTCCATAGTCAGAGGACACTTGCTGGATTAACATTCAGAGGAGGAAGGGAGAGGCTGATTAACATTCCTCAGACCACAGGGGTGTGAACCCACCTTCAGGTGAGGAGAGCCCAGAGCACTTAGATACATTCCAGGAATCAGGAATCTGAGCCCTTAACTTAACAAACCTAGGCAAAAGAAAGGCACTCCTTGTCATAATCTTAGTCACCTAGAGACAGAACCTGAGACTTTGTGTGGTTTGCCCTCATGAACTATACTGTACCCATAAACACTGTACCCAGCTCTTGTTCGGCACTCTCTTGCCTGCATGTGAGTGCAAACCTCATGTGATTGCAGCAAGTCCTGTCCCCGTGGGTTTCTGTGGGAGCACATCCCCTGCTTTTGGATCTTAGATTCCAACAAAGGAGTAGTGGGTGGAACATTTGCTTTATATTCTCACTAATATTGAAAGGTCATTTATGTTATTGATGATAACCACTCTGACATGTGTCATATAGAATCACAAAGCAGTTTTTATTTGCAATTCCATAATGGCTGAGGACGGTGAATGTTTGAGTGATTCTGAGTCATTTCAGATTGTCTTTTGAGAGTGAAGACCTCCGCAGAGGGGAGACCCTCACTCAAGTCTCAGAAAGTCGCTACCACCCAGTAATCTGGTCGAGACACCCTGGACCAGAGCAAAAGGTTTATTCGGGCATGTGACAGCTAGCTGCCTGTCAATTCGAATGCCCACACAGGAGCTGAATTGACCCTGACAGCAAGTTTGAGAGGGGTTTTTAAGGGGAAAAACCACAAACCAAGGAATGGGGAGGGGGATGAGGGGTTGTTAAGGTGGGATAACATAAAAATAGTGAAACATTCCGAAGGAACCCAAACCTACATGAGTCAGGATCAGGTGAAAACTCTCTGTAGGCTTACCTTTCTCAAGAATGTGGTCCTGCCCTGTTACTTCAGCATTGCTTTGTCACTACGGTTCTCAGCTTGGTTCCCAGCTGGCTAACTTACATTCTAGCCAGTTCCCGTAACTAGCCTGTCCACATTCTTTTTGTTGTTGTTGTTTTTTCGAGACAAGGTTTCTCTGTGTAATCCTGGCTGTCCTGGAACTCACTCTGTAGACCAGGCTGGTCTTGAACTCAGAAGGCCTGCCTCTGCCTCTGCCTCTGCCTCCCAAGTGCTGGGATTAAAGGCGTGCGCCCCCACCACCCGGTGCCTGTCCACATTCTTAACTTGCTTCATGGCTCTGTTTCTCAGAGAATTTTCCATGTCCTTATAAGGAAAGCCTAAAGAATATTTTATATGTCTAAAAAGGATTCTATATACCCAGCATCTGTAATTTTTCACTCTACAAGAGTTTGTGGTTTAAAACTGTACCCTAGTTTTTAATCTGGAATTTTAGCTTTTAGAACATCTAGTTTTGTGAGGTCAGTATTTATTTTTATATATTACAACTTTTATCAGATGTGGATATGGAACAAACACTTTTCTCATTCCTTAGACTGTCTGTTTGCTTTACAGAAGCATCACTGTTTCATGAGGTCCATCTTACGAATTTTTGATCTTAGCGCCTGCACTATTAGTGTTCTGTTCAGAAGGCTGACTCCTCCGTGACAGTTAATTCAGGGAAGTTCTCCCCTTACTCTTCTCTCAGGTTTACTGTGTCTGGGCTAATCTTAAGCCTTTCATCCACTTGGATATGAGTTTTGTGCAGGGAGAAGAATATAGGTCTATTTGCATTCTTTTCTGTATAGAGCTAGAGTTTAACAAGCACCACTTTGCTAAGCCCTGCCCCTGTGACAGGGAACAGTTTCAGCCTTCCAGGAATGTTGATGGCTGCTCTGGCCATAAATAAGCCTTGTTTGTATAGTAATGTACATACTTTCCAGACCCAGTAGCAGTGGAGGACTCTTTCCTTCAGAGGAATGTCCTCCCTTGAATGTTAATGACTCTATGACAGTGAGAAATAGCAGGCAGGCGTCCTGAAGTTGAGGGTGTGGCTATGTCTCTGCAAAGTGGTAAAAACTGGGATTTCAGGACAGCCTTTAAGACTATGGGAAAAGCTCTAACTACATGAGTTTAAAAATATATAATTTCTCAACTATGCAAAAAATACAGGTGCAATATAAATTATATGTGGGGCTCTTTAATGAATCTTAAAAAAAAATAAAGGGAGATACACTATGAGCTAGTGAATGAGAAAGATGCAAAGGCAGGGAAATAAAAAGGCAGGCACATTCCTGAGTTCAAGGTCAGTTTGGTATGCAGCAAGTTCCGGCTCAGGAGTGGTAAAATGTTAATTTCAAGGTAGGGTCCCTTGCTATTAAATTAGTGTGTGGTTAAAAAAGACAGTCACATCTCTGAATTCTTTTGCAATGTTAATAAAAAAAAAAATCTATGTTTGCTGTCTCTTAAGAATGGAGGGACTTGTTGGGCAGTGGTGGCACACCCCTTTAATCCCAGCATTTGTAAGGCAGAAGCAGGTGGATTTCTGAGTTCAAGGCCAGCCTAGTCTACAGAGTGAGTCCCTGAACAGCCAAGAGTACACAGAGAAACCCTGTCTCAAAAAAAACAAAAAAAATTTAAAAAATTAAAAACTAAAAAGAATGGAGGGACTTGGGCTATAGGATGGTGATTCCTGAGATACTCCAATGGAAACTTTGAGTAAATTGAGATTGAATTGATATGTAAAATAAAGATTGGACCTGTGTTCTATGGGAGATGTGGTATCCAGAAAATGTTATAGGAAAGAGAGAACTACTTGGAGAACACACACACACACACACACACACACACACACTCACCATGGGCAGAAATCTCTTAGAATAACAAGAATGCAGGACATGGACAGAGAGATCTCTTAGTATAGCCAGAAAGGAGAATATACACAGAGAGATCTCCAGGGAGAAAGCAGATCATAGAGGGAAGCCGACTGAAAAACCTGTATCAAGCGTAACACACAGGTCATCAGCTTGAATCCACACTTTGACTTCCAATCATT
>NW_021621625.1:0-332 GCF_004785775.1 Grammomys surdaster
ATTATACAGTCAATGAAACTTACAATAAATAGTGTAGAAGAGACAAAACCAATTTTATCTTGACAATTAAAAGAGCCTTAAAACATGCACTAACCCTTGTTTGAAATCCAGATCTTCTTCCAGTTTTATCTCTTGCTATCATAACATCACTGTGAACTACAGCCAACTTTCAAATTTGGCTCTGAAAGTGTCCAGATGCAGCTTTCCACATGTAGACTGTTCTTTCCAATATTGGATTGATTTCTAGACCAGTACATGATTGAGTCCTTAAAGCTGGTCACCTTGAAGAAGAGTACAAAAGATATTATAATTTCTCTTTTTGATTCTCTCTC
>NW_021621625.1:342-4083 GCF_004785775.1 Grammomys surdaster
GTCTGGGTTTCCAAAGTGTAGTTTACAGTTCATGATGTGATAGTTGGATCTGGAAGTTCATGTGCCCCTCTTAAAAGCTAGTGGGAGCTCCATTAAATAGGGAGTGGGGGAAAAGCGGCTACAACGCCGAGCGGAGGAGGTAGGAACCTGATTTCCAGAAGCAGCTGGGTAGGCACCATGGCCGGGAACTCCACCATCGAGGCGGTAAAGCGCAAGATCCAGGTTCTGCAGCAGCAGGCTGATGATGCGGAGGAGAGGGCCGAGCGCCTCCAGCGGGAAGTGGAGGGAGAAAGGCGGGCCCGGGAGCAGGCTGAAGCTGAGGTGGCCTCGTTGAACCGCAGGATCCAGCTAGTTGAAGAGGAGCTGGACCGTGCCCAGGAGCGCCTTGCCACTGCTTTGCAGAAGCTAGAGGAAGCGGAAAAGGCTGCTGATGAGAGTGAGAGAGGTATGAAGGTGATTGAAAATCGGGCTCTAAAAGATGAAGAAAAGATGGAACTCCAGGAAATCCAGCTAAAGGAAGCAAAGCACATTGCAGAAGAGGCAGATAGGAAGTATGAAGAGGTGGCTCGTAAGTTGGTGATTATCGAAGGAGACTTGGAACGTACGGAGGAACGCGCCGAGCTTGCAGAGTCCCGTTGCCGAGAGATGGATGAGCAGATCAGACTGATGGACCAGAACCTGAAGTGTCTGAGTGCTGCTGAAGAAAAGTACTCTCAAAAAGAAGACAAGTATGAAGAAGAAATAAAGATTCTTACTGATAAACTCAAGGAGGCAGAGACCCGTGCTGAGTTTGCTGAAAGATCGGTAGCCAAGCTGGAAAAGACCATTGATGACTTGGAAGATAAGCTGAAGTGCACCAAAGAGGAGCATCTCTGTACACAAAGGATGCTGGACCAGACCCTGCTGGACCTGAATGAGATGTAGACCTCCCCCATCCCTGCCCTGCGGCCTCTCCTCCCTCTGACCTTGACTCCGTCTGTGGCCAGCCTCCCAGAAGCTGACCTTGAAACTGAGGGCTGATCTTTTTAACTGAAGGCTGCTTTCCCTCCTGTCACCCCTTCTACCCTTCTTGTCTTTTTCACAAAACTGTGTCAGCCTCTTCCCAGAGTTCCAGCTGGAGGGGCTGAACACCTTTGGGAACAATATTTAAGGGAATGTGAGCACAACGCAATGTGTCCTCAATGCAGTTGTGATATGCACATTGTGATTACTTTTTGTCTTAGCAACCCTTTTTAACATTCCAAGCACTGCTGCAGCTTGGAGCAGCACATTTTAGCCTAATGGATACTGTCTCACCATGGAGGAGAAGCACAGGAATGGGCCTGCCTTCCTGAGAGCCAGCAGAGCCCAGGCAGGCTCCACTGTGGGAGACCTCAGTGCTCTGCACTGCGTCTTAGCCAAACAACGGGGATTCTAGGAAGTTAGCCAAAAACAAAAAACTCTTCCGGGCTGTGAAGGGTTTCAGCTTTGATATCTTTGAACAACTTTTACACTTATTTTATTTTTTACTTTTTCCATCAAATGTGACCAAATAAGACGCTGAGACAGCCCCACCTCCCAGGGCCACATGCATGTCAGGCAAGCGTGCTACCATTCAGCCCAGCCCTGAGCCCAAACTTGTCTGAGCTCCACCCCTTCCCCAACTGCTCAAAATGGATCATGCTGCTCCTTAGTGTTGTGGTGACCTCTTAGTGTTCACCTGCCCCCAAGGGAGACAGAGAAGGAGAATTATGTTTGTGCCACTGATTTAGCCACATGAAAGGCATCTCATCGCCCTTTTCCTGAAGCTGCTGTCTCTAAAGTGCCATCTCATTGTGCTTTGTATCAGTCAGTGCTGGAGAAATCTTGAATAGCTTATGTAAAAAAAAATAAGAACTTTTTAAATTTTATATTATTTTGAAATTTTGTTTTGGGGGGGTTGGGTTACCTTGGCCAACCCATTGGCTGTGAGGATTCTTTGCAGTCTGTGGGCTAGTGTAGTGGTATGCTGATCTTTCAAGTGTCCCCACCCAATTGCCATCCATGTTCAGGTGGTTTCTTCTCGGCCTGTTAGGTGGGCACCCTGCAGATTCCTGGCTTGTTTGTACTCTCCTCTGACCGGAGAAAGAGAACCCTGTAGTGCAACTGTTTTGATACTGAATATTGACAAGTGACATTTTGAAATAAAGAACCAGTCCCTCCACAAAAAAAAAAAAAAAAGGGAGTGGGAAAGAGGAGGGACTGGGAAGGTATAACTTAATTAGCTATGCCTCCTGGCATTTAGATCTCATGAATATGGAAAATTTTAGTCATGCCAACTACCTGGATATTAGCAAACCTCTCTGGGAGGAGGTACTCTGAGTCAAAGTTGTCTGTAAGATGTAGGCTAATGAGGATGTATTAGGATGCATGTCAGGGTAGTCTGGAATCCCGGAGCAGGTAGAGATTAGTGCCTTCCCTGACAGATGTCTCTGTTGTTTCCCCAGCTATTTGCGACCCAGTGCTCTACCAGGGAGACCAAACCACCTCTTTGTGGTCCCACAAAGTGCTAACATCATTTTTGTTGTTGTGGTTTCCCTTATATTGATGAGTATCTGCAAGCCTGTGTTGAATGTTTGCACACTCTGTGTGTGGACGAAGCACATAGAAGCTAGCAAAAAGCAATATAGATTCCCTGAAACTAAAGACAAATTTGTATTTTAGTTAAGCAACAACTAAGTATCCTTCTTAGTTTGGGGATTTGGTGCATGTGATCATTCCATGGAACTCCCAAGGAGGTCAAGAGTAAATTTTATCAAATCAGTACCCTCCTTTCAGAGTCTAAAGTCGGGTGATGATGCTGATGCCAATATCAACTTTACTGGCTGAGCCTTTGCAAAGAAACTCCTTATCATACATGAACATAGCATACATGTCTTTGAGTGCCTGAGTTACCTCACTCATTACCATGTTTTCTACTTGAATCTGTTTCCTTGCAAAATTCCTACATTCAATGAATTTAATCTCTAAATAGTAGTCCATAGTGTAGTTGTAATACTTTTTATTCATGCATTCTCAGTTGGGGGACATATAGGTTGCTTCCAATTTATATTAGAAATAAACATGCTGTGAACATTGTTGAGGAAGTGTCCTTTTTGCACAGTGGAACATCTTTTGGGAACGTGCTAAGGAGTGATGTATCTGGGTCTTCCAGTATAACTCTTCCAATTTTAAAACAAAAAAATTGATTTACATCATTGTTGATTCTCAACCCAGTAATGTCTCAAAAAATAGTCTCAAGCACACATTGCATAATTGTTCAGTACCCCAGACAGCAGCTAGGCTTCCTCCTGGGAACTGTCTTCCATTCTTTTTTTAGATTCCTCTTTCATAGTTCTGATAACTGCATATAGGACTTTCACAGGGTTAGGCAGCAGTAATTCTTCAAGGTCTGGTAGTACATACTTTTAATCCCCATAAAAAGACTGCATGTGAATCTTCTGTCTTGGAGGCAAGCATTGTCACCATAATGAGTTCCAGAAAGCTAGAACTACAGGCGTACAGAGATATAGATCTACACAAATACACACACACACACACAAACATACACACACAGAGATAGAGATAGGTAGATATAGAGAATGACAGTGAGAAGAAGCAGAGAGAGACAGAAAGAGATACAGAGACAGAAACAGAGATAGAGATAGGTAGATATAGAGAATGACAGTGAGAAGAAGCAGAGAGAGACAGAAAGAGATACAGAGACAGAAACAGAGATAGAGA
>NW_021621626.1:0-4835 GCF_004785775.1 Grammomys surdaster
CGAGACTCTTTCTGGACTACCTTTCCCTTCCTCTTCAGTTCGCAGCTTGGCAGACAGCCCTCTCATATCTCCATTGTCTCTAGGCCCTTTGCGCTCCTCAACTCTGAAGGGCCTGTAGAACCCAGGGCCATTAGATTCTCGAATTGCTAGACTGCTGCTAGGACGATTGCCATGGAGACTTCTGAGAGGACCAACCTTCGGCATCCTAGTGAAGGAATAAAGTTGGTGACAGCGTCGCCAGGGGACACTGTAGAAAAAACTAGTGAAAAATTCACGAAAAATAGTGAAAACATGAAGAAAAATTACACAGTCAATAATAAAGTATAATCAAATGAAAGACAAATCAAAGAAAATTATTAAAAAGGAGAAATTTGTATTGAAAATTCATAAAAAAATTAGAAAATTGATAAGGAGACCATTTAATTTGTAAAGGAATGTGATTTAAAACAGATTTTTTAGATAAAATTGAACATTTACTTGGCAAGAAATGCATACAACTGAAAACACTGTAAAAAAACTAGTGAAAATTCACGAAAAATAGTGAAAACTTGAAGAAAATTTCAAAGCCAATAATAAACGATAATGAAACGGAAGAGAAATCAAAGAAAAATATGAAAAAGGAGAAATTTGCATTTAAAATTCATAAAAAATAGAAAATTGATAAAGAGACCATTTGATTTGTAAAGGAATGTGATTTAAAACATTTTTCCAGATAAAATAGAACATTTACTTAGAGAAAAATTCATAAAACTGAAAAAACTGTGGAAAAAACTAGTCAAAAATTCAGGAAAATTAGTGAAAACTTGAAGAAAAATTACACGGTCAATAATAAACTATGATCAAACGGAAGAGAAATCAAAGAAAATTATGAAAAAGGAGAAATTTTCATTTAAAATTCATAAAAATAGAAAATTGATAAGGCGATCATTTGATTTTTAAAGGAATGTGATTTAAAACAGTTTTTCCTGATAATATTGAACATTTAATTGGTAAAATTCATAAAACAGAAAACACTGTGGAATAAGCTAGTGAAAAGTTCAGGAAAAATAGCGAAAACATGAAGGAAATTACACAGTCAATAATAAACTATAATCAAACGGGAGAGAAATCAAAGAAAATTATGAAAAGGGAGAAATTTTTATTGAAAATTCATAAAAATATAGAAAGTTGATAAGGGGACCATTTGATTTGTAATGGAATGTGATTTAAAACAGTTTTCCCTGATAAAATTGAACATTTACTTGGCAAGAAATGCATAAAACTGAAAACACTGTGGAAAAAACTAGTGAAAATTTCAGGAAAAATAGTGAACACTTGAAGAAAAATTACACAGTCAATAATAAACTGTGATCAAACGGAAGAGAAATCAAAGAAAAATATGAAAAAGGAGAAATTTGCATTTAAAATTCATAAAAAATAGTAAATTGATAAGGAGATCATTTGATTTGTTTAGGAAAGTGATTTAAAACAGTTTTTCCTGATAAAATTGAACATTTACTTTGAAAAAAATTCATAAAACTGAAAACAGTGTGAAAAAATTAGAGAAAAATTCAGGAAAAATAGTGAACACTTGAAGAAAAATTACATAGTCAATAATAAACTATAATCAAACGGAAGAGAAATCAAAGAAAATTATGAAAAAGGAGAAATTTGCGTATAAATTCATAAAAAATAGAATAATGATAAGGAGACTATTTGATTTGTAAAGGAATGTGATTTAAAACAGTTTTTCCTGATAAAATTGAACATTTACTTGGCAATAAATTCATAAAGCTGAAAACACTGTGGAAAAATTAGTGAAAAATTCACGAAAAATAGTGAAAACTTGAAGAAAAATTTCAAAGCCATTAGTAAACGATAATCAAACGGAAGACAAATCAAAGAACATTATGAAAAAGGAGATATTAGAATTGAAAATTGATAAAAAATAGAAAATTGATAAGAAGACCATTTGATTTGTAAAGGAATGTGATTTAAAACAGTTTTTACTGATAAAATTGAATATTTACTTAGTAAAAAATTCATAAAACTGAAAACACTGTGGAAAAAGAAAGTGAAAATTTCAGGAAAAAGAGTGAAATCTTGAAGAAAAATTACACAGGCAATAATAAACTATAATCAAAAGGAAGCGAAATGAAAGAAAATTATGAAAAAGGAGAAATTTGGATTTAAAACTCATAAAAAATATAAAATTTATAAAGAGAACTTTTGATTTGTAAAGGAATGTGATTTTAAATCAATTTGTCTCGATAAAATTTAACATTTACTTGGCAAAAAATTGATAAAATTGAAAAAACACTGTGGAAAAAACTATTGAAAAATTCAGGAAAATTAGTGAAAACTTGAAGAAAAATTACACGGTCAATAATAAACTATAATCAAACGAAAGAGAAATCAAAGAAAATTATTAAAAAATGAGAAATTTGCATATAAATTCATAAAAAATAGAAAATTGATAAGAAGACCATTTGATTTGTAAAGGAATGTGATTTAAAACAGTTTTTCCTGATAATATTGAACATTTAATTGGTAAAACTCATAAAACTGAAAACACTGTGGAATAAACTAGTGAAAAGTTCAGGAAAAATAGCGAAAACTTGAAGGAAATTACACAGTCAATAATAAACCATAATCAAATGGAAGAGAAATCAAAGAAAATTATGAAAAGGGAGAAATTTGTATTGAAAATTCATAAAAATATAGAAAATTGATAAGGAGACCATTTGATTTGTAAAGGAATGTGATTTAAAACAGTTTTTACTGATAAAATTGAACATTTACTTGGCAAAACATTCATAAAACTGAAAAGACTGTGGAAAAAATTAGTGAGAAATTCAGGAAAATTGTGAAAAATTGAAGAAAAATTACACAGTCAGAAATAAACTATAATAAAACGGAATAGAATTCAAAGGAAATTATGAGAAAGGAGAAATTTGCATATAAAATTCATAAAAAAATTGAAAATTGATAAAGAGACCATTTGATTTGTAAAGGAATGTGATTTAAAACAGTTTTTCGAGATAAAATTGACCATTTACTTGGCAAGAAATGCATAAAACTGAAAACACTGTGGAAAAAACTAGTGAAAAATTCAGGATAAATAGTGAAAACTTGAAGAAAAATTACACAGTCAATAATAAACTATGATCAAACGGAAGAGAAATCAAAGAAAAATATGAAAAAGGAGAAATTTGCATTTAAAATTCATAAAAAATAGTAAATTGATAAGGAGATCATTTCATTTGTTTAGTAAAGTGGTTTAAAACAGTTTTTCCTGATAAAATTGATCATTTACTTTAAAAAAATTCATAAAACTGAAAACACTGTGGAAAAAACTAGTGAAAAATTCAGGAAAAATCGTGAAAACTTGAAGACAAATTACACAGTCAATAATAAACTATAATCAAACGGAAGAGAAATCAAAGAAAATTATTAAAAAGGAGAAATTTGCGTATAAATTCATAAAAAAATAGAAAAATGATAAGGAGACCTTTTGATTTGTAAAGGAATGTGATTTAAAACAGTTTTTCCAGATAAAATTGAACATTTACTTGGCAAGAAATGCATACAACTGAAAACACTGTGGGAAAAACTAGTAAAAAATTCAGGAAAAATAGTGAACACTTGAAGAAAAATTACAGTCAATAATAAACTATAATCATACGGAAGAGAAATCAAAGAAAATTATGAAAAAGGAGAAATTTGCATTGAAAATTCATAAAAATACACAAAACTGATAAGAGGAACATTTTATTTGTAAAGGAATGTGATTTAAAACAGTTTTTCCTGATAAAGTTGAACATTTACTTGGCAAAAAATTCATAACATTGAAAACACTGTTGAAAAAGCAAGTGAATAATTAAGAAAAAATTGTGAAAATTTAAGGAAAAATTAAAAACGAGTAGGAAAATATAATTAATTGGAAGACAAATCCAGAAAATTATGAAAAAAAAGAAATTTCTAACAACAATTCTTTAAAATATTAGAAAATTGAAAAGAGAAACATTTGATAGGAAGTGTGATATGTTTCAAAACTACTTTCTCTGATAAAATTGTACATTTACTTGAAAATAAAATTGTTAAAGTTGAAAACATTGTTGTAAAAACGAGTGAAAAATTAAGGAATATAATGAAAATTTAGGAAAAAATACAAAATGAATAGAAAAATGTAATTAAGTGACAAATCCAAAAGAAATTATCAAAAAAGGAGAAATTTGTAATGAAAATTTTTAAGTAAACATAAAATTGATGAGAAAACCAGTGGATATGAAATAGAATGTGATTCAAAACAATTTTTTCTGATAAAATTGAACATTTACTCGGAAAAAAATTGATCAAATTGAAAACATTGTTGAAGAAGCTAGTGAAAAATTCAGAAAAATTGTAAAATCTTAAGAAATACATACAAAACGAATAGAAAATGAAACTAAATGGATGACAACTACAAAAAAAAATACGAAAAAGAATGTATTAGTAACAAAAATTCTTAGCAAAATAGAAAAGGAAAACATTTGTTGTGAATTGGAATGTGATTCAAAATAATTTCTTCTGATAAAATTGAACATTTACTGGAAAAAATTTTGAAAAAATTGAAAACATTGTTGAAAAAAACTAGAAAATTTGAGAAAAAAAATTTAAACTTGAGAAAATAATAACAAAATGAATAGAAAAACGTAATTAAATGGATGACAAAACCAAAATATTATAAACAATGAGAAGTTTTTAATGAAAATTCTTTAAAAAAACATAAAATTGATGAGAAAATCATTGGATATGAAATGGATTGTGATTTAAAACAATTTTTCTGATCAAATTGAACATTTACTTGGAAAAAA
>NW_021621627.1:0-11556 GCF_004785775.1 Grammomys surdaster
CTCAGGGGGCCCACACTCACTCAGAGGAGAAAAGGGGGGCAATTGATGAAAGACTGTAGAAGGAGATGACCTGTGAAGGGCCAACGAGCAGGATATAAAATGAATAAGTAAAAATATAAATTTTACTTTAATTAAAAAAAATATGGGAAAGCACATGCCGGGGAGGATGTGCATCAAAGGGAACACTCCTCCATTGCTGATGGAAATGGAAACTTGTATAACTACGTTGTAAACCCATTTAGTCATTTCTCAGAAAACTAAGAATAGTTCTACTTCAAGACCCATCTATACAACTCTTGAGCTTGCTTTACAATCCCACAAAGACATTTGATCAACTATGTTCATAGCAGCTTTATTCATAGTAGCCAGAAACTAGAATCAACCTAGCTGTCCATCAACTGAGGATGGATAAAGGAAATGTAGTACATCTATACAGTGGAATGCTATTTATCTATGAAAAGCAAACACATTATGAATTTTCCAATGGATCCTGCAAGTGTATGGATCATGAGTTTACCATCCTGAGTGAGGTAATCAAGTTGCAAAAGGACATACATAGTATGTACTCACTTGTAAATGTATATTAGTATAGGATTAATGAGGTCCCACGTCTGCCCCACCACAGGGCTCTGGCCACTCAGGGAGGCAAGACATGGGAAGTTGGACTACAGGGGATTTACAGGACACTGCTCCAAGGGTGGAACAGTGCAGTCTGAGGTCCCAGGGATGCTGGAGCTGGCTTGGGGGTCCCCAGGTCTGCAGAATGGCCAAGGCCATCTGGTTCTCAGGTTCTTGGGCATCCAGGCACCACTGGGAGCCACTAAAGGGCTGAGAACAAAGTGGAGGCTCACAAGCTGTATCTGGCCTCCAGCCGAGGGGGGAAAGAGGGAACTCTGGCTGGATCCTGTGGGGATGAGTTCTTGGCTTTGTCAGCATGTGGTTGGCTTGGTTTGGTGCTGTGGCTGGGAGAACTCAAAGACCTTCTTCAGGAGATTAGATGGCAACCCTTTTTAGGTGAATGCCTGCTCCGTTGCTCCCCATGGTGGATCCCAATGAAAAGAGACAGTCCATGGTTTTAAGTCATTTATTTTCATGGCAGAAAGTGGATGAATCAAACCTTACTGAGTTCTCAGGGAAGGCTTGAGGCTAAATACCGTTTGTAGGGAGGACTGTCTGGGAAGGAGAATTTATTGGCTAAGCCTCCAGCCCTTTAGGTACCTCATTAAAATGGAGATCTCTCTTGAGGTTACCTGACCACAGGTCATGTCCTCTACCTACAGAGGGGCTTGGGGCATTTCCCTTACATGACTGAAGGACACAAATCTATGAAGGTCTGTGGCCACATGCCAGAAGCCTAGTGTCCAGGAACCAGGCAGAATGACTGCTGTCCCTTTAGGGTCACCGGGGTTTCTAACCTTAGCTCAACAAGGAACCAGACTGCCTTTCATGATCCTACATATTACCCATAAAATACAGGATGCCCATGGTATATGTCACAGACCCAAGGAGGCTGGACAGGAAGGAGGGCACACGCGAGGATGCTTGAGCCTCACTTGGAAGTTGCAATGGAGGGAGGGAACTGGGTGGAAAAAGAGGATCTGGATAACAGAGTGGGGATTGCGGTCATGTGAAGGGAGGGGCAATGGGGATGACCAGATTGGATCGCCATGAGAAAGAATGAAAATCTGCAACCGATGGACAGTGGTAGGGAGCATCTCCAGGAAAAAAATGGAGACCTGGGATAGAGAGGTACCCAAGAATCAATAGGGTTGTCCTTAGGTGTGACTCACAACAGTGGGAATATGGAGACTGGGGAGGCTGCTTCCTGTGTGCAGGAATCCTGGTGGACCCAGAAGGACACCAACCCACCTGTAGGTAGTCGGTGATTAATCTTCTGTAATCTCCCCTCCTCAGTGGCAGAGTTCCTCTCTGCCTGCCCTGATGCTGTGAATTCTTGAATGTAGTTTGGGGGAGCCCAATTAACATAAGTATTAAGTGAAAAACACAACACCCACCCACAAATGTTCAACCCAAGACTTATCCTAAAATACAAAACATGCAGAGATTGGGGATGGAGCAGAGACTAATGGAAAGGTCATCCAATAACAGGCCCAACTTGAGACTCATCCCATGGACAAGCACAAATCCCTGTCAGGAAGATCAACAGAATCAACTAACCTGGACACTTGGGGCTCTTGGAGACTGGACCACCAATCAAAGAGCATACATGTGTTGGACCTAGGCCTCCCTGCACGTATGTAGCTGATATGCAGCTTAGTCCCATGTGCGTCCCAAACATCTGGAGCAGGAGGCTATCCCAAAAGCTGTTGCCTGTGTGTGGGGTATGAACTTCTAACTCAGCTGCCTTGTCTACACTCAGTGGGAATGGAAGCACCTAGTCTCATACAGACTTGAAGTGCCAGCATAATGGAGTAATATAAAAAAGATGTTGTGAACATGACTAGAATGCAATACTATACTTACAACAGAGAGAATGCTTAACTCCTGGCTTGATATTGTATGTCAGACTGCCCTTCCCTAGACTAAGCAATGAAAGACATAATATCCCATGATTCAACTCAAAGTGTTAATAACATGGGACCATTATGACCTTCTGAACTCTTGGCTTACTATGGAAGTTCTGATAAATTCCATTATCATGATTGCCAATTGTGTTCATACATATGTCTGTTAACTCATGGTGTGGCCCAAGCTGCTCAGGAGATTGTCTCTTGAGTGGATGCCATGGATAGGTATGAAATCATGACACCTGAGGATGGAGAACATGATCTTTACAACATATTTTTAGAAATGTTTTGATCAAAGGTTTTCAGACCTCAGATGCAGAGCTTGAGGCCAGATATTTTCAGATGTATCAAGGGAACACAGCACAGGATGAATGGAAAGCAACTTAACAATATAATTAAGCAATAGCCTTAAAACAGACACATAGGTGTGAATGTGTGTGTGATGTTTGCCTGTGTAAGAAACAGATTTCACAACTGCTCCTTCTTAGATCCTAGCAGACATGAAGAATCTGTGTATTTTCACTATTTTCTTCTCGCTCCTGAAGTTTTCTCTCATCTTGTGCAGTTTGACTGAACCCCTTTGCTTTTGGAGGATGAAGAATAGTGTTGATAATGATGGAGGTATGAGAAGTGACTGCGGTTTTTTTCTTTTAGCAACTGACTGGCCTATAGAAGAAGATTTTTATAAAGACATTATCAACTGTAGGTAAGTTATTGAGTTTATTTCCTGATTCAGTGTCATGAATTTGAAATATATAGTTGTGTACTCAACTGTGGGATTCTGTCCTGTTCTGTCCTGTTACATTAGGAAGTACTGAAAATCAATTATCATATCAATCTCTACTTTAATTCTTTCAAATGTGTCACATTATTTTGGTTTTAGTACATTGGTCTCCAGGTCACAAACAGGACAGTGATAGAGACTGGATTATATTTTTTGCCTCCATGTGTATTTTAGATGTTGAAAAATGGCATTGCACAAGGTGTCTTGGTCAGTTTTGAATTCACAATTCTCCCCACTCTTAGGAGCTGAATATGAAGAGGCTCCCTGTCTCCAATTGTCTGCCAAAGATTTCAATATGAGCATGCAGTCTAAATGCCTTCATGAAAATGTTATTGAATTTAGGTCTCTAACTTTTGGGCATATATTCATACCTT
This sequence comes from Grammomys surdaster, assembly GCF_004785775.1. NCBI lineage: Eukaryota > Metazoa > Chordata > Mammalia > Rodentia > Muridae > Grammomys > Grammomys surdaster. The sequence continues at coordinate 3,687 of NW_021621627.1, forward strand.
GAAATTTGTGTGTGTCTAGTATACATGATTATGTGCATAATATCACATATATATTTGTGAACATACATACACATTGCTTTTAAATATAGTCTCTCAATAAGCCTCTCCTTTCATCCTGGACACTGTAAATGTAAAAAACCTCCCAGCCTTCAGATTATGTTGCCAGAATACTATTTTGCTCCACTTGTGCATATGCCCAGTCACAGATTAGGTCCATGATCACTATCAGATAGGTGGTCAATTTTCCTATTAATTGGTGAATAAATATAACATTATAGAAATTATAGGTGAATATATCTCGTGAATTAGAAGATATTCTCAATATGTCTACATAAGTTCTCAGATCTCAAGTGTGAGATATCAGTGTCAGCTGCAGATCATGAGGGAAGGACTATTAAAATCATTCACCTTTCAAAGAGGTTTCCTCTGGTTTCTGTCTCTGACTCTCATCCCATCTTTTATTTCCTTTCTGTCTCTGACTCTCATCCCATCTTTTATTTCCTTTTCACCTCTTTGGGATTTTAAGAATACATTTTCCTCTTGCTAGTCAAAATACACTATGCATACTTTGATACATTGCTTCACATTATTATTCCTGGATAACAGGTCAGAAGGAATCTTATTTCTAATGTATCCTATGTTATCCCATACCTCATTGAGAAATTAATAGAATTTATCAGTAGTGACACTTTTGTCTGTAGTAATAAAGATCAGAATTACAAATATGTGAACTATGTCAATACATATTTGTAGTTTAAAAAGAAAGACATAGCTGTAAATTCTCAACTGACCATGTTTGGTGTTTTTCCTTCTGATGAGAAGTAAACACTAATAGTAACAGACATACTGGGAGACCTGCTGGGGCAGATAAGCACATTTCATATGAAGAATAGAGAGATGTCAATGTTCAGATATCAATTAAAGGATGGCAAAGAATTAGGAAAACTGAGATGTATAGAGGAATCTGATATCATTTTTAGTAAGTTGACATAGTAACATTCAAACTAAAACTAACATTAAATTGATGTATAGATGAGCCTACAGGATAATATTCCTCTTTTGTGGTATACTCTCCTTTATATTTTGAAATGGATATATAAATGTAAATAAAATGTATTCTAAAATAATTATCATGCTTGATGAACATTAACCTTTGAAAAATATGAAAAGCATGCTCTATAAATTTCATGGAAATATCATTATTGATAATTTTTCTCACTGTGCTTGAGATTAGCATTTTCTTAATGTTTAACTTCAAAAAGTTTTTTTTCTATATTGAGATTTGTAAAATTTGCTTACAGAAACGTAGATAATCATTTTTAAGTAAACTGATTTTTAGAGAAGTTATGCAGTTATATAATGCATTTTGAATACTCTCACTATATGTCAAGTGGTATCATATAATGGCTTTTGAATATATTTCTTTATGATTTATTCTTTAGTGTTTTGCCCTCTTTTACTATGTTTAATTTCCAAAGAATATTTTGAACACAAGCATTAGAGATAGAATCCTGAGTTATGGACATTAATCAATATGTGATAATGATATTTTAGTGTACAAAGAAATTTGAATATAAAAAGAAACATGAAATATCTTGATGTCTTATTTGATTCTTAAAATACTCAATATGATAAAGAATTTGATTCATAAAAGAAAATTTTAAAAATAAAAACTTTTTTGTATATCACTATGAAATTTTACATGATGATTAAATTCTTTAATATAGAAGGGAAACTCAAATCAATAGAAAGTTAGAAAATAGTAATTTGATGTCATTCAAGTTTTTTCTTTATCTTCATTTTTTTTTTAGTTTCTTTAAGACAGGGTTTCTCTGTGTAACCCTGGCTGTCTGAGAACTTACTCTGTACACCAGGCTGGTCTCAAACTCAAATCTGCCTGCCTCTGCCTCCCAAGTGCTGAGATTAAAGGTGTGTGCCACCACTGCCCAGCTCCCTCCCTCTTCCTCTCTCTCTCTCTTCCTCTCTCTCTCTCTCTCTCTCTCTCTCTCTCTCTCTCTCTCTCTGTATGTGTGTAGACTGCTGGCAGGACTCACTTCTCTGCTCACACCATGTTGGCACTGGAGATTAAACTAGGCCCTAGGGTTGACAGTGAACTTTCTTATTATTTTTATTTTAGTTAATCTTTTTCTACAGTCCAGAATTTATCCCCCTCTCAGTTCACTCTGTGACTGTTCCACATTTCATACCTCCTCCCTCCATCTCCAGGAGGATGTCCCCAACATCGACGCCCACCCCAACAGACCTTCCCACTCCCTAAGCCTCCAGTCTCTTGAGGGTTAGGTATATCTTTTTTGAATGTGTTCAGACCCGGCAGTCCTCTGCTGCATATGTGTTGGGGCCCTCAAATAAGCTGGTGTATGCTACCTAGTTGGTGGCCCAGTGTCTGAGAGATCTTGAAAGTCCAGGTTAGTTGAGACAGCTGGTCTTAAAGGGTCATCCCCCTCCTCAGCTTCTTCCAGCTTCTACCTAATTCTACCATTAGGGTCAGCAGTTCCTGTCCACGGGTGGGGAGTAAATATCTGCATCTGACTCTTTCAGCTATTTATTGGGTCTTATAGAAGGCAATCATTAAAGGCCCCTTTTTGTGAGCATGCCACAGTATCAGTAATAGTGTAAGGCCTTGAGGGATGGATCCCAATTTGGACCTGTCAATGGATGTCGATTTCCTCAGGCTCTTCTCCATTTTTCTCCCTGCAGTTCTTATAAACAGGAACAATACTGAGTCAGAGCTTTTGACTGTGGGATAGCAACCCTAATCTTCCACTTGATGTCCTGTCTTTCTACTGGAGATGGGCTCTACAAGTTCCCTCTCCTCACTGTAGGGCATTTCATCTAGGGTCCTTGCCTTTGAGTCCTGAAAGCATCTCACCTCCCAGATCTCTGGTACATTCTAAAGAGTCCCCCCACCTCCTACCTACCAAGGTTGCCTGTTTCGATTCTTTCTGCTGGCCCTCAGTGCTTCACTCCTGTTCCGTCCATCATGATCCCCTCTTTCCCTCCCTGTCCACTTTTCCACCCAGGTCCCTCCCTCCTTCGTTCTATTCCTTCCTCCCTCAATCCCTCCCCCATTCTGTCATTGCTTTCTTCTCCTTCCCACGTAGAAATGAGGCATCTTCACTTGGGCCCTTCAGCTTGATAACCTTCTTGAGTTCTGTGGATTGTGTACTGGGTATTCTGTACATTTTTGCTAAGATCCACTTATTAGTGAGTATGTACCATGCATGTCCTTTCAGTCTGAATTACCTCACTCAGGATAATATTTTCTAGTTCGATCCATTTGCCTGAAAAACTCATGATGTCCTCATTCTCAATAGAGGAGTAGCATACCATTGTGTAAATGAACCACATTTTCTGTAACCATTCTTCTGTTGTGGGACATCTGTGTTGTTTCTGGCTTCTTGATATTATAAATAAGGCTGCTATGAACATAGTGGAACATGTGCCCCTCTGTTATGGTGGGGCATCTTTTGATATACCAAGAGTATATCTTGGTCTTCAGGTTGATCTATTTCTAATTATCTGAGGAACTTCCAGATTTATTTCCCAAGTGGTTGTACCAGTTTGCAATCCCACCAGCAACAGAGGAGTGTTTCTGTCTTTCTCTACATCCTCGACAACAGACGCTGTCACTTGAGGTTTGATCTTAGGCATTCTGATTAGTGTAAGGTGGAATCTCAGGGTTGTTTTGATTTGCATTTCCCTGATCACTAAGGACTTTGAACATTTCTTTAAGTGCTTCTCGGCCATTTGAGATTCCTCTGTTGCGAATTCTATGTTTAGTTCTAGACTGTAATTTTTTTTTGATTAGGTTGTTTGGTTTCTTGGTTGGAATTCTTTTTGAGTTCTTTAAATATTTTGGATATTAGCCCTCTATCAAATGTAGAGTTAGAGAAGAATTTTTCCTAATCAGCAAGAAGAAGCATGTGTTATCGATTTTATACATGGTTCATTATGGTTTTTATGTTTTTATGGAATTCAAACTCTAAGACAATTGTATAGAAGTCTTACTTCCTAGGATTGAAATCTACTTTGCTGGGGGCCAATCTTATATGTTCCTCTTTCTTGTTTGGTTCTTCTTGAGGCAGCAGAGGGGGAAGAGGGTTGGTAGGAATAAGAGTTGGTCTTACAAGATGTTTAAGGTTGCTGTAAAATAATAAAAATTTTCACTATCTTTAACCTGAGTCACTTTGCTTTAGCTGGCCTGCCTTCTCTGTTTCTCTGATTTTAGAAAGTACAGTTTCTGGCATTAACACATCATTGCAAAAGAGCAGGATAATAAGTAAAGAGTTAATTATTACAGCCTTTTCCCTTTTGTCCAGATGCCTCTTGAATGTCAAGGTGGGGAAAAGTTTGGAGCAATAAACTTCTATTGAATCTGGAGAAAATAATCACCCTCCCAAAGGAAAAAAAATTATGTAAGCAAATAGGCATAAACTCATATAAATTCATATACTGATTCACACATGCACATGTATACATTTCCATTCAAGCCAATTGGATCAAGCTTATATACATTTTCATAATTACATACACACACTCATACTTACATATGCATTTGGATCACCTCCCCGCCCCCAAAAAAAGCACCAGTGCAGAAAGAACTCACCTATTCTGGATAAAAAATTGAGTTCCAATCTTTCTTGCATAATGAAAGGGAAACCTTCTACCCTTTTATTGCTAAATGTATTAAACACAAGTCTATATGAAGAAAGCTTTGTTCTCTTTAATAAGACTGAGTCTGCCTGGCTATTAAGGAAAGAACTGTTCTGTTCCATGGTAGGGAGAATCTTGCCTGCTCCTTCTGCTCTCTCTGCAGCTTCTTCTTTTTTCTGAGTTCTCTCTCGGTTTTTTACATTTCTTGATTAGTTTTTTTTTAAGTTGCCTTAGAATTTCTTCTTTGTTGTTGTTGTTTTGTTTTGGAGGTTTTTTGTTTTGTTTTATTTTTGTTTTTTGAGGCAGGGTTTCTCTGTATAGCCCTGGGTGTCCTAGAACTCACTCTCTAGACCATGCTTGCCTTGAACTCAGAAATTCACCTACCTCTGACTTCCAAGTGCTGGGATTAAAGGCATGCACCACCACTGCCCGGCCTGCCTTATAATTTCTAAGTTGTTTCACTCTGCATTCTCTTCAAGCTCTGATACCACAATAATGCCTTTACTCACATTTCATTACTTCTAATTCTCTGCCTTAAGTCTAAGTTCTTCTTGAGTTCAGTTCTATCTAAAAAGTATTCTCCTGAGTTCTGTCTAAAAAGTTCTGTTCAGTTCTGTGTAAAAGGTGATCTGTCTAAAAGGTATCCTCAGATCAGTTCTGTTTCTTCTCTTTGCCTCAGCACTTACACAGCTTTCACAATACATGATCTCATAGTAAATAGTTCACCACAGCTTTACGTATAAATTCAAATTAGAAATCAAATAAGAAGTTTACAACAGACAATGTTTACATGCATATCCATTAGGAGTAATTATGTGGCTAACCACTCATCATTTGTCACAATTCTACAGGTTCATGGAGAGTTAGAAACCATAACATCTATGACTAAGTAATTAGTGAAGTTTTGTAAGGATAAAGCCAGTAAATATTTTATTTTGTGTCCTAGCACTTATAGTGAATCGCTAGTTACCTTTTTAAGACCTTTGGTTAATGGTTTTAGAAGCTCTTGGAATATGCTCTGAGTAGAAGTGCCTGCTTGCTATCTCAGAAGCAATTAACTCATAAAACTAAAGACTGGCAGAGTTCTCACTGCAGTCTTGACTACCAGAAATAATTAAATAGCATTGTATTATAAAAGAGTTAAAGGTTACTATATTTTTATGAATTCCTATAGGATCATCATTAAGGATTAAGAAATCATTGATTTATCAATATAGCATCGCTACAAGACACTATATCTTCATCTGCAGAGATCTGCTTGAAAGGATGGGCTAATACCTAGTGGTTGCCATATATATTTAATAACAAAAGGAAAGCATATAAATAGCAGGAATCATTCCTAAAATAAATGTCCCCTGGGACTTGCCTACAAGATAAAATCTATCATAGAGTTTTTTAAATCTAAGGCAGATCCATCTCAGGAAGATCATCTGCTAGTTTTCAGCTTCTCCTTGTCAGCTCCTGACACTAGTTCGGGAATGGCATTCAGAGATAAAACAAGGTCTTTATGGATTTTCTTGATTATAAAAAGTATCACACTACAGTAACATATTTTGAGGAATATTTAAATTATATTCAACCCCAAAGATCTCTAATTTCTAAGGCTTATTTAAGCAAAAGTAGCACTTACACAGAAGCTTAGCATTCTTCATAGCACAATGATTACTGCAATTTAGCAGAAAATTTCATGTCTTGTACATCCTCCTTAATCATTCCTTTGGCTTCTTGTAGCATGCCAGCAAGAAGATATGAGGAGTCTTTAGTAATATTTTTTGCTATGGATGAGATCAACAAGAATCCTTATCTTTTACCAAACATGTCTTTGATGTTCTCCCGAATTGTTGGCATGTATGAAGACACATTTGGACTTCTGGATGAAATCTATTCACTACAAAAAGACAATTATTATGTTTTTGTTAATTATAACTGTGGAATACAGAGATTTTGTGATATACAACTTACAGGACCATCATGGATGGCAACCTTAAAAATGACAAGTTGTTTTAAGAGTGTGAAGGTGAGAATGTGTGACACTGGATGAGTTCATAATATTCAGTCCACTCACAGTTGCATAGGGAGAAACCTTGGTCAGCATGTGTTTCTGTGTGTGCTGTTTTACACATATTATAAAGGATATAAAATCAGATCATGGACACACTGTAGGAAATAGGCAAAACATTTTTCTAGAATGCTCAGAGATGACAAGAATAGTCTAGAATACAAAAGGAACAATACATGCTATTTATAGAATTATTTTACTATCCTTAATGGGAGTTCTGAAAGGTGAGTAATGTTATTTGTATGCAAGTCCAAACTTCCTAACAATCATATTCCTCATGTGGATGTTTCTCCTTCTCTTCTACATCTTTTAGATTTTCTTTGGACCATTTAATCCTAACCTGAGTGACCATGACCAGTTTCCCTATGTCTATCAGATAGCAACCAAGGACACACGTTTGTCCCATGGCATGGTCTCCTTGATGCTTCATTTTAGATGGACTTGGATTGGCCTGGTCATCTCAAATGATGACCAGGGTATTCAGTTTCTCTCAGACTTGAGAGATGAAACGCAAAGCTATGGGATCTGTTTAGCTTTTGTGAATATGATCCCAGAAAACATGCAGATATACATGACAAGGGCTAAGATATATGATAGACAAATTATGACATCAACAGCAAGGGTTGTTATCATTTATGGTGAGATGAACTCTACCCTAGAAGTCAGCTTTAGAAAATGGAGATATTTAGGTGCACAGAGAATCTGGATCACAACCTCACAATGGGATGTCATCATAAATAAAAGAGATTTCAGCCTTGATTTCTTTCATGGGACTGTCTCTTTTGAACACCACCACAGTGAGATTGCTAAATTAAAGAATTTTATGCAAACAATGAACACTTCCATGTACCCAGTAGATATTTTAAGTGTATGCTATGGTGGAATTATTTTAATTGTTCAATATCTAAGAACAGCAATAGCAAAATGGATTATTTTTCAGTCAACAATACAGTGGAATGGTTAGCACAGCACAAATTTGACATGGCCCTGAGTGAAGAAGGTTACAATTTGTATAATGCTGTGTATGCTGCGGCCCACACCTACCATGAACTCATTCTTCAACAAGTAGAGTCTCAGAAAATGACAGAACCCAAGGGAATGTTCCCTAACTGTCAACAGGTAAGGTCTCTTACATTT
>NW_021621628.1:0-4528 GCF_004785775.1 Grammomys surdaster
GGTGGCTCCCGTCCACACAAAGCAGACCTGCTCAGGCACTGTCCTCCACAGCTCTGCTGTCATCCTGTGCTGTTCTACGGGGATCTACTATCTATTTCACACCAGCAGAAGGTTCTAAAAGCATTTTCCATACTTAAAGAATGTCTTATTCCTTACCTGAGAAAACTGAAGTTTTGGTGGAATTTGCAAAGTTGAAGACAGGAAGAGTACTGAGCCTTAAAGATGAATAAAGGACACCCCAGAATAAAGAAGGGCAGAGGGACACTCTGCCACCTTCTACTCCTTCACCACCTCTGACTAAAAATGGTGAGCCGGAGGCTGACAGAAAGGTATGGAGAATCAATAAGTGCTCACTCTCACAGACAGTTTTTGGAAGAAGCATACCTGCCACAAGTAATAAATCGCTTCATTTTAAGTTTATCGTTTTAGCAGAGCACAGTGGATTATGCCTATATATCACTTCAATCTCTCTTTTCTGCCCCATTGACAAAGGAGAAATTGAGAAGGATAGGGGAGGGGGGAGAGCCGGGACATGGGGATGGGAAACACAGATCTCCATCACAGGGCTTCTGAAATGAAAGAAATAGCACAGAAAGTCATTATTCGTTTATATTTAGTGTGTGTGTGTGTGTGTGTACACACAACTTTAAGTACCACCGTGGTGCACATGTGGAGGTCAAGAGGGCAACCTGTGGGGAGCTGGTTCTTGCCTCCCACTATATGGGATCTAGAGATCAAACTCCAGTCCTCAACCTTGTCAACAAGTACTTGTTGGCTCAATTTCTGGTTTTCAGAGCAGCCATTTGTATAATCTTACAGGGCTGCATTGCTGCTGTTGCTGTTTGTTTGTTTGACTCTTAGAAAGGTTTGGGAAATAAAAGCAGCTTTCTGTCCCTCTCAAGACATAAAATATGTGCCAGGCAGTGGTGGTGCACACCTTTAATCCTAGCACTGGGGAGGCAGAGGCAGGCGGATTTCTGAGTTCGAGGCCAGCCTGGTCTACAGAGTGAGTTCCAGGACAGCCAGGGCTACACAGAGAAACCCTGTCTTGAAAAAACCTAAAAAAAAAAGACATAAAATATGTGCACCATCAGTGACAAGATCTCCCAGTCTGCTTTTCTGAGAGTGGATGACAGGACTGAGAATGCTCAAGGCCAGAGCTCAGTGTAGTAGAGTTGACGTCTAGGTGAATAACGTTGTGGCAATAAGACAGTGTAAGGGGCGGGGCTGCTGAATAAAATCTGCCCACCGCAAACACAAGGATGCATAAGATGTAACCCCAGGGGCAGGGACACATAAACTGGGATTTCGAGCTTGTATCCAGTCCAAAGGGGAAGTAAAGACAAGGGCCTTCGCTGCTTCCTGGGCTGTGGGAGGGGGCTTTCAGATCTGCATTTTAAAATCCAAGAACATGAAGGAGGTGAAACCCTGCCCCACCCTGAGAGGACAGCTGAAATGCCCCAAGGGACAGTGGAGAAAAATCTACCACAATCTCACAACAAGAGACAATTTTATTGGCCTGGAACCCAGCACAAACAAACAAACAAATCCTGAAACATGGGTACTCCAATTCTGAGCTTGAAGTAGGGTGATCCTAGAAGCTCTTAACTAAGAGCTTTGAAGAGACATTGGCTCCCAGCCAGATAAATTTAGGACACTAAAATGAAATGTAACCTAATGACCAGCCTAAAGAAGCCCCAATATATTTCCTCTTAAAAAACAAAATAAAACAAACCAAAAATAGCCTGATGTGAAAATAAGATTACTAATACTGCTATAAATAAGTGTCTTGCTGGACGCTGGTGGCAAGTTCTAGGATAGTCAGGTCTATACAGAGAAGCCTTGTCTTTGACAAACCAAAAAGGGGGTGAGGGGTGCAGCAAGAAAGGGACTGTAATGACTGATTAGAAATTAAGAATTCGGGGCTTGGGAGATGGCTCAGCAGTTGAGAGCACTGACTGCTCTTCTAGAAGTCCTGAGTTCAATTCCCAGCAACCACATGGTGGCTCACAACTATCTGTAGCAGGATCTGACACCCTCTTCTGGCGTATCTGAAGACAGCTACAGTGTACTCATGTGCAATAAATAAATAAATAAATAAACAAATAAATAAATGTGAATTAATGCTTACTACTCTTGCACAGAACCAAGGTTCTGGTCCCCACACTCAAATGGAGATTTCCAGTCTCTGTGACTCTAGTTCTGGGGTATCTGCTGCCCTCCTCTGGCCCCTAAGGGCTCCTGTATGCATGTGGTATACATGAACTCATAAGGGCACCCACAAGCACATGCAACATAATAAACATTACTTTTTAAATAAAATATGGGAGAGAATGAAAGAATAAAGGGCAAAAGAGAATACGATGTGAAGATCCATATACACTCAGTCCAAGAACAAGTTAATGAAAACGGAGCCATTGCGCTAGTCTGTGCTCTCCAAGGAGCAGGTTTCGAGGGACCATGTCAAGGAAACATCGGAAAAGAAAGAAGAGGAAGCAGGAGTTGGGAGAGAGAAACCTAGAGCTTCAAAGGTGATGTGAACTGGCCAGAGAAAGGAAGACATAGAACCGGAAGAGAGTAGGCGGCTGGAGAGGAAGTGCGGGGCACAGCACTTGCCTAGCATCTGGGAAACTCTGGGTGAAGAGGGAAAGAGGGAGTGTGTGGACATGCTGATGGGGACTCCTGGGCAAAAGTCACTTATTAAAGGAGTCCTGATCCTGAGGGAACAGACCAGCACCTGTCACATCCAACATTAGCCAGGGCGAGTTCGTCTTCTGAGAGGGAATTGAGTCTGCTGGGGCTGTCAGTCAACTCTTGTGTGCGGATCTTAGCAGCACCGGTCGCAAAGTAGTGTTAGCAATATTTTAAAAGATAATATTTAAGAGGCTTTCTAGATTTTGAAAGCGCAAACCCTCCCAAATGTCAAGCTCTGAACAGAATAAAAGAAAAAAATCTCTACACACAGTAGTGAGGCTGCAAAATGTCAAAGACATAAACCCCTAAAGAGCGCCAAGAATAGTGGAGCATGGTGGCCACATCTGTATTCTTAGCCTTCCAGATCACCTTGAGCTACATAGTGAGTTCAAGGGCAGAGAGATCCAGCTCCCAAAACAAAACAAAAAAACCCACAAAGGAGCCAGACAGACAGGAAATTTTGTCAGGAACAACGGGGAGCCCAGAGGACAGGTAAAATCCAATTTAGTGTGGAAAGAGAAGATCCTCTCTACCTAGCCAACAGCCACTGAAGGGTGAAGGGGGGAGGGTCAGAGGTTAAGACTACACTGCTTGCAAGTGGTGGCAGCAGTGGCAGATCTCTGTGAGCATGCCTGGTCTACAAACAGAGTTCCAGGACAACCAGGGCTACACACAAAAACCTTATCTTGAAAAACTGGGGGGGGGGGAGAGAGAGAGACAGAGAAAGACAGAGAGAGACAGGGAGAAACAGAGACACAGACACATAGAGAGACAGAGACACATAGAGAGATAGAGACACAGAGAGAGACAGAGACAGAAAGACATAGAGAGACAGACACAGACACAGAGAGAACTAATGCTCTTACAGAGGACTGAGTGGTTTCCAGCAGCAATGCAAGGGAGCTCATAATTGCCACAAACAGAAAATTCTAAAATAATAATAATAATTAATTGCTTGGTTGAAAGAAGACATGGTAATGTGCACTTGTAATCCCAGTATCAGGAGGCTGAGACAGGGGCATCTCAGCACAACTCCGGTTACCAGGTAAGACTCTTGTCTCAGAAAACCAACCCTGGAGAAATTAAAAGTTTAAAGAAAAATAAAAAATGCAGATATGAGAACCTGCACCATGGGAAAGAAGCTGAAATGAAATGCAAGCACGGAGGGAGAGGAGGGTGACTGGAGTTAATGTCAGGTGGCTGCTTAATACACATTAAACATTAAAGAGCAGCAACACCAACAGAGGGCAACAGAGGGGGAGCGAGTTTAAGTTTAATTCAACAGGACAGGAGAGGAAAACAAAGAGAAAAAGTATAGAAAATGGGAAACGTGAAAATAACAAAAGTCATTTTTGTTTTTGTTTTTCGAGACAGGGTTTCTCTGTGTAGCCCTGGCTGTCCTGGAACTCACTCTGTAGACCAGGCTGGCCTCGAACTCAGAAAAATCCGCCTGCCTCTGCCTCCCAAGTGCTGGGATTAAAGGCATACGCTATCACTGCCCGGCCAAAAGTCATTTTTAAAATGGGAAAATCCAGACTCAACAAAGTAGCCAGTTAAAAATGAGCCATTAGGGGGCTGGAGAGATGGTTTAGTGGTTGGGAGCACTGGGTGTTCTTCGAGAGGACCTGGGTTCAATCCCCAGCACCCACAGGGAAGCTCACAACTGTCAGTAACTAACTCCATTTCCAGGGGATCTGACACCAATGCACATAAATAAAAGTAAATTAATTGTTATTTTTTTAAAAGGCAGCAGTAAGTGCTTCAAACACTCAGACAAGCATGGCTGATGTTGCTCTTCAGTGGTGACATACAAGCGTGGTGACCTGAGGTCCAG
>NW_021621628.1:4628-5842 GCF_004785775.1 Grammomys surdaster
AGAGAGAGAGAGAGTATGTGTGTGTGTTTGGTGGGACTAACCCCAGGTCTCTTGTAAGAATAGTGTGTGCTTTTAATCACTGAGCCATCTCTCTAGCCCCCACAGAGAGACTATCTAGAAGCCCACTGCGGTGGCACATGCTTTTAATCTCAATACTGGTCTGGACAGAAGGCAACCTGGTTTACATAGTGGGACCCTGTCTCAACACAAAACAAAACGGTAGACAGAGCTTGACATCCAAAGCTGTCCTCTGGTGTCTACACACCCATGAGCATGCATGCATACACAGAGAAACACACAAAATGTAGGCCCCCTTCATCTTTTTTAGTGCCGGGGTTCAAGCCTTGCCTCGTGCTGTGCAAGCATTCTAACATTGAGCTATATATCTTTCGTCATCTTTAACTCAGCAAATCAACTTTGTAATTTACCCCCAAGGAATTCATCAGAGCTGCATACAAACATGTATGTGCTGGTTTAGCACTGAATTAAGGCTAATGCGGAAAACAAATGCAAATCAAGCTTAAGGCTTTTGAAAATTGAGTAGGTACCACTTAGTGCATTGTATAATAGACTAGACTGCAGTTGCAAAAGCTCACAGCATTGAAATATTAAGGGTGGTATCTTTTCATAAGTGAAAATAGTACCAAACAATAGGTTTGATGTAGGCTTGGAACTTATTTTAAAATTCATGGGGGGGAGGGGCGATGGTGGAGAGATGGCTCAGTGGTAACCAAGCTTGCTTACTCAAGTTTCGTTTCCAACACCCACATTGAATTGAATGGTTCACAACCACCTAGAACCCCAGTTCCTGCGCCCTCTTCTGCCCTCCTCGGGCACCTGCACACAGTTGGCATATACAGACACACAGATAAACACATATATCTATACACTAAAAAGAAAAACCAGCGAATGCGTGTGATGTGTCCGGATAGCAGGCTGAAAAGCACACAGCAGTAGAGAATCCGAGAAGCATCTCTGTGCTGTGGATAATGTGCTTAATTTTAGTTTTATTGGGCTTTTCTGTGTTTTCCAAGTTTCCTGAGGTGAGCATATGGTGCCTTGCAATTAAGGGAAGAAGCAATCACTGTCTCTAAGTAAGTGGTAATGATTCCTATGTCTACTCCAGTGCGGTGTTCCCAGACTGCATCAGTAGGCCATGTTTGGCCTCTGACTGAAGAGTACTTTTATATCTTTAAATGACTGGGAGAAAAAAA
>NW_021621629.1:0-5537 GCF_004785775.1 Grammomys surdaster
AGGACTATTTAACCATAATCTACATTCTAACAAAATGTCCAGGTGATCTAATGTGGCCTACAATTGTTTGAAAAATACTAGTTCAGTTAATTCTTCAAACCATGAAGATACATGTATACAGTATACTTGTAGACAGTTAAACACACTATAAATGAGTGGGTTATAGTGAAGGAGGATAAGATCAATATAATGTCCTTATTAGAGGTTTTATTTGAGTCTTTCAAATATTTATTTTATTTGCAATCACTTCAATTAAAGAAAAGGTCCTTGAAATGTTGTATTTCTTAGCTTATTTACAAAATTGGTGCAATATTTTCATTCAGAAGAACGGTTCAACTCTAGTTGTTCATCCTTTAGGGTCTGGGGTAAACCAAAACATTGGGACAATTAGAATTTGGAAGAAAGCCAGGGGCCTTTCACACTGGCATCTCCATCTCTAGATGGCAGAGTACTGTGATCTTGGTAATTTTTAGAATGAAGTGTGGTGCTCCCATCCAGACGGGGGATGACTACCACCTTGCTCGATCAGAGATGTTCTGAAAACTCATGCTCAACTCCGACCCTTCCTGTGTTAGTGTTTAGGCTACTATGGAGGGCAAAGGAATGTGGATCTAACATTTCCCTCAACACAACTGGGTGCTGCTCCAGCTGGTAGCAGTTTTGGAATGGGCTTTAGGAGGGTGAACTCAGGTTTGCTGATGTGACAAGGGACAGAAGTGTAGAGACTGAAAGTTCATCTCAGGAAGGGAAGAAGCTGGCAGGAGACAGGACGATGCTAAATCCTCACACCTTCTATGATTCATCTTCACATTGACTCACCTACAGCCCACAGATGTACACATCATGGCCAATATAAGAATTTTGAGATGGTGACTACAGCTTTCAGCTGTTAGTGTAGGACCTTTCTCTGGATGGGGCCCTATACAGCTAGCTGCACTGGTCACATGCCCCTGAAGCCATACTTGACTCTGGAAACTGGAATTTTTGCATTTCTGGAATTTATTCAGAGCTTAGCAGGTTTTATCTGTCTAAATCCAAATCATGCAGATGATATTTATAGAGTCTACCAGAGTGCATCTCCAGTTCTGGGCCTAGATCAGCATCAGCAGTAACAGGACATGAGAACTCACTGGGAACAGATTCTTTTTCTCCTTATCCCCAGTGAGAGCAGGGGTCTCTAGGTGTGGAATCTAGAAGCCTGTAGTTCCAAGCTCTTCCAGTGCTCTTGTGCTCTGCCTTTTTTGTGGTGCTGGGACTTGAACCCATGCTCTTGTGCATACAAGACTAGCTCTACCCATTGAGCTACATCCCTTGCTTCTCTTATAAAGGATCTAAAGTGTTCCATGTTTGAGAGTCAAATGGTGAAATGGTTCTAAGCTTTCTGTAGATTTAGAGTAACTTTATACAGAAGTTTCCTGTGGATCATAAGTTCTTCTTTTAGAGTTCCTAACAAGTATTTGAGGTGACAGTGACATAGAATTATGGGCTACATAGGTATTCACTACTTATGTTCATTTTCTGCTAATGAGGAAAATATTTTTACAGCAGATTTGTGCCTGGTGAAATGGTGCTTTCTGTAATGCTAGTACTTGGGAGGCTGAGGCAGGAAGCTTGTCATGATTCTGAGGCCAGCATGGCCTACATAACAAGTACTAGACCAGTTAAGGGCACCTGACTATACCTAAACACTAAACCCAAACCCAAAGCAAACCAGCAAAACACACACACACACTCTCTCACACATACACACACACGAAAGCTCAGATTCTTCAAACCCCCTAAACTTTATATATGTGCTCCTAATAGCTGTTAAAGGATACTAGGAATACTCTAGCATTTTGTGGGCAATGGATGAAGAAAATGCTTAGCATTGTTCAAATCCCAGTTTTCTTCCTAACTTGTAGTGAAATTCAGAGAGATTATTTACTCTTCCTGAACTCACTGGGATAACTATCATTGGCTATCAAATTGAGATAAAATTAATATGTACTGTATTGCTTTTTTACTTTTTGTGAGGTTTCATTGAGCTTATGAGTGAGAGTCTTTATCATTGAGCCTGGCACATAGTCAGCACGTAAAAGAACAATTGATTGCATGCTTATATTATTAAAAAGTAGAGGAGTAAGTATTTATGGATTGGGTTGCCACTAATAATTACCTGTTATAAATGGAAACACTATATTTCCATGAAGATTCATGGGATATATACACACACAGTTACACACACACACACACACACATACACACACACACTCACAGACATACACAGGTGTATATACACATACACAGACACATAGAATCACACACACACACAGATGTACAGAATCACAGACACACAGAGACACAGATATGCAGACATCCACATACACAGACACACATATAGACACACATATGCAACAAACATGTAGAGTCACAGACATATACATAGACACACAGAGACACATATACAGACACACACAAACAGACATATACAAACACACAAACAGATATACACACAAAGATTCTCACACAGACCCACACAGATAGACACACAGAAACACACCCCTTGTAAAAATTCTTTCATGAGCTTTCGCTCCTTTTCCCAGGTTTTCAGAGTTTCTGTTTGGTCCTCTGGGGGCTTCAGTTTGGTGCTGGAAGTTCACTTCTTTCCATGATGAACTTTTGTGCTGAGCATACAATATGAGAATTTCATGGGCTTTCCTCCTCTTAGCTCCCAGATACTTTTAAAATCAATAATTTGCAAAGTAAAAAGGCCCCCTTTCAGTAAATATTTGTGAGGTAGATCCATCTCCCTCTGCATTCTGAGCTGAGCAAAGGCTGACTCTAAGCCTGGTGACGAGAGGATGATGCTGTACTGATTTTCTGCCTGCTACTTGCTCCATCATTGCATCCCTTGTAGGAAGAATAGAATTATAATAGCTCAGATTCATGGGTCTTTTCCTGTATGTTTGTGTCTGAAAACCAACTCCAGGCTGCTTGTATTCGTCTTATTGAATAATAAATGAAGATCGAGGTCTGTTTGGCTCTGAGTACAAATTAACTTGAGTGTGAGTTAAATATCAAGGACAGGCTTTTCCTGCAAGCATGGTCTGCTTTTCCATTAGTGAAGAACCAACTAAACAAAAGCAAGAGAAAAACAACCCAAACCCAAATGGCTTAGTGGTAAAAGAGAAGTCTGCTTAGAGACTTGGTCCCCGGTGGTATGCATCTGGATGCCATTAGTGCTTCAGAACTCTGATGCTGAGGGCTGAGCACATGTACACCCAGCTCCCCCTGGTATTGATTTCCTTCACTCTGATTCAGAGTCAGCCTCTTGGCATTGCTCTACTGCTGCTAGC
This sequence comes from Grammomys surdaster, assembly GCF_004785775.1. Classification (NCBI taxonomy): domain Eukaryota; kingdom Metazoa; phylum Chordata; class Mammalia; order Rodentia; family Muridae; genus Grammomys; species Grammomys surdaster. The sequence goes on from NW_021621629.1 coordinate 3,339, forward strand.
AGCTCAGCTCTGGCCCCAAAGGGCTTTATTGAATGAAATGTAGAGCTTAGACTGTGAGAAGCTTGTCCTAGAATTGAAGTTGTAGATGTCCCAATGGAGAAAATAAGTCACAGGAACCACCAAGGGATTAGACTGTGATGCAGAACCTGAACCACTGCGTCTGTTTTAAAGAGACAGACAGCAGCTTTCCAATGGTTATGGAGAGTCAACAGGAGCTGAGTGAAAAACTGCTTATGTGATGGATGCAATACTGGGAGAGGAACCAGAAAGAGGAGGGGCTGCACATTATAAGGAGAAATCTCTCTGTCTATCTATTAGACCTGGGCACAGACATCAGGGCCTTTAGGTAGAGTTAAAAAAATGTGTCTTTAAAATACAATTTTATTTCAGAGCAGTTTTATATTTACAGAGAAATCATCATAACAGACATAAAATTGCACTGCAGTTATTTGGAAACAAGGGGACATAGACCACACCCTCAAATATTTACTTCTACAGACATACCACACTGAGGTTAAATGGCTAGTTCACAGTGATTACATATCAGATATCCTGTGTATGAGCTATTTCCATTATAATTCCTAACAGTAGCAAAATTACAGCTAAGAAGTAAGAATAAAACAATTTTAACGATGGGAGTTACCACAACATAAGGAACTATATTAAATAAATGGTCACAGCATTAGGAAGTTGAGAAACAGAGGTGTAGAAGGTCTTGTGATTTTTACTGGTTGGAAGAAGTTAAGTAGATTTTGTCAGCTTAGCAGGGACAGGTGGAGATGTGATGGAGAAGGAGGATGATGCAAGTGGTGAGATGGAGTGGAGATACTTAGAATTGGGGAACCATTTGGGGAATTATAAACCTAATACAGCGGAAATATTCTTTACAATATGATGGTGTTTCTGATGAGGAGTTTTAGTATTGGGGAATACAGAGTCTCAACTGTCATCTCTTCTAGTCATGAAAAGTATGCAGTGGCAGAACTTAGTTGCCTTTATTTGAGTTTTTAGCAAGAGAGTCCCGTGGAGATCATCCAACACCTCAGGCTGGTGCTGGGACAGAGGGATGCTATCTGCAAACTGACAATGAGCCCATAGCTCATGACAACAACCACACAATTCACTGAACATGGAGAAGTCAGCTGGTGCCTACATGGAGGTTTTTCCCTAAATTCTAGAGTTTTGTGAGGGATGATACCCTGCAGGCTATTAAAGGAGAAACATCAAACTCAGTAACAAAATCTTTGACCTACAGTATGTTTAGCCTATGCAATCTGTCTATGCTAGGGCAATGGTAACCCAGAATTTTTGGGAGTAGCCAACCAATGACTGTTTTAACTTATAGCCTATCCTACTAGATCGAACCCATTTCTAACAATACTTGGGGAACTAAGAATCAGAGACTAGGTAGCCTAGAGACCTGGAATAGACAAAAACATTGGTGATCTTTAAAAAAAGAAAGTCAAATAATTTCTAAAGAAATTCAGTTCTGATCAAATATCAGTGTCCTCTCTATTCATCATCAGAAGTGTTCCTCTAGTAGCAGATGTGAACAGATGCAGAGACACACAACCAGACATTTTGCAGAGATTTTCTCTATCACTTCCTTCTACTCAGAGCTCAGGGATTATAGCAAGGCTTTTGAGGTCCTGATGGATTTTTACTAATAATGAGACACAGACATCTATATAGTCTAATGCTGTTGGCTTTTGGCTGGGGCAGTGTTTCATCAGCCCTCACAACTTAACTCAATTTCTTCTCTGATGTTTTCCTACCACTGATCCTCTCCCCATGGCTGTCACTGTTTCCCTCCAGGCTTCAGTCACCTCCATAAGATACTCCTGTAGAACAGGAGGCACAGTGACTCTAAAAGAGGACAAAGGACACCTCGGGAACTAGGCTCTCTGAATTAACTAAGCAGTGGCCATAGGAGCTCATCCAGACTGAAACTCAAGTACATGGCCAACATGGGCCTATACCAGGTCTTCTGCATCTTTGTTTTCCCTATTAGCTTAACATTTTTATGGGATACTGAACAGTGTGTCACTGACTCTTGTGCCTGATCTAGAAACACTTTATCTTCTGTTGGGTTAGTGTGTTCAACTTCAGTATCATACCTTTTTCTTCATCTTCCTATATCTTATTTTGTCACGTTTGGAAGCTCATTCTTTGAAGTCTGTTCTTTTCTCATAAGTGGCA
>NW_021621630.1:0-2655 GCF_004785775.1 Grammomys surdaster
AATTGCAAGTCCCACCTTGGCTTTGAGAGACCTAAGCTGTCACAATTCCACATGTAAATGTTGTAACAAAGGCATGCTGACGGCTGAGTGATGCAAGCCTCCATGGACTCAGGTAGTAGATACCATACTGAAACCTTTCTTTCATGTCTCTACATTGTCTGCATGCTTTAGATGAAATCCCACATGCTCCTTTGACTCAGGAGCCAGTAAGAAGGCAAAGGGTTGGTAAGGTAAACAAATTGACTGGAGACACGTTGCAGATTATTAACCTTTAGGGGTTGAGACTTTTAGTTCATCTTACAGAACCCCCATTATCTGTCTTCTGCTCATGCTTAAAGCTCCTACGGTGTTCCTTGCCAACCCTCTGAGTGACAGTAAGCCTTTAAAACGGACTCAATTAAAGGTGCTGTGTGAGGTGCATCTCCTTGTTTTTCTCACAGAAATACTTCCACATCACCCGCTGCTCTAAAAGACAGCCTGTAGGAAGGCAGGAGAAGGATGCCAGAAAATTCGAGCTTTGAGATAATGTGTGAGAGAAAGACAGTTGGGGTGCAAGGCTCCAGTGACTTCCTTCTTCCAATAAACCTCCCCACCGAAGTGTTTCCACTGAGAAGCATTCACTCGTAACCATATGCCCATTATGACAAGCACAGCACATCTCCATGGTATAAAATGTATTCTAAGATTATAAACACTATCAAAAGCAAAAGTACCCCATTTTTCACTTCTCAGAGATAGTGGCTAGGAAAGATTTTTCTTGCTAAAAGTGCTTTTTAATATATTATATTTAAAGTAGCTTTCTTGTCAGCCAGATGTTGTGGCACACATCTCTAGTGCTAGCGGCACTTGGGAGGTAAGGGAAGAGGACCAGGACTAGCCTGGGCTACATGAGACCCTGCCTACAAATAATAATTCTCATCAACTTTGCTTAGGTTCCTTAGCACATTCAAAATCTGCTTCTAAGTCACTCGTAGCCTAACACATGTAATTCCAGTACTTGGACAAGATCAGGGTGAACCTGGGCTACATGACTCACCCCCCCCACCTCAAAATAACTAAAAGTAGGAAGCAAATAAATATAAAATATAAAATATATAAAATTATTGTCATCACCCTTTACATTTAAAATACACTTCGAAACCAAGTAGGGTAATCCATACCTATAATCCCAGCACCCGAGAGGTGGAGGCAGGAAGATCTCTAGTTCAGGGTCAGCCTGGGCTCCCTGCAATCCAACTTCTAAATAAAATGTACTTTTTCTCTTCTCTTTTCTCATATTCTTCTTTTCAAGTAATCATGGTAGTCTCCGAAGCATGGTAGTGCATTCGTTTAATCCCAACACTGAGGAAGCAGAGGCAGGTAGATTTCTGTGAGGTTCAAGCCAGCCTGGGCTACATAGTGAGACCCTTTTCAGAATAACAAAATAGGAATAAAAATAGTAGTATTCTGACTCTCCAAACCAAGCCACTGTACCCCTCCCCCTCGAGTTTGTCCCCATCTTCCTCATTCCATTCTTCACTGAAATCCAGCTCCACCTTTGGCATAGAATTCCTTTCAAACTGGTGTGGCCTTTGTCTACCATGCAGAAACTCAGATGGATCATATCCTATCCTCCTCATTCAGCATCTGTGTGTCACACCTTCTGTCACTTCTGGGTCTTGTGTGTGTGTGTGTGTGTCAGTGTATATGTGCGTGAGTGTGTATGTATGTGAGTGTGTGTGAATGGTGCGTGAGTGTGTGTGTATTTGTGTGCGTATGTGTGTATGTGAATGTATGTGTATTTGCGTGAGTGTGTGAGTGTATGCGTGTGATTATGTGTGTGCATGTGTGTGTATTTGTGTGCGTGAGTGTGTATGAGTATGTATGTGTGGTGTATATGGAAACCAGGGCCCGAGCATGCTAGACAAATGTTCAACTGTGCTATACGCCCAGTTCACTTCCTTTCCCCCCACCCCCCATCTCTCTAGGAGCCAAGACTTTGTGCTTGCTAACAAAGTGCTGAGTCTCCAGGTTAAATCTCCAAGTCCTGTTTTGTTGTTGTTTTTGTTTGGTTTCGTTGTTGTTTCTTTGTGGTTTTTGATTCATTGAGGTCTCATATGGAGACTAGAGAGATGGCTCCAAGGTTTAAGAGCATGTGTAATATCAGATCTCCTGGAACTGGACTAACAGCGGTTGTGAGCCACCATGTGGTTGCTGGGAATTGAACTCAGGATGTCTGGAAGAGCAGCCAGTGCTCTTAATCACTGAGCCATCTCTATAGCCACTAATTTTTATTTTTAGTTATGGCTAGATATGTGTGTGTGTGTGTGTGTGTGTGTGTGTGTGTGTAAAACTGTGGGTTTGTATGAGCTGGAACTGAACTCCTGATTGTGAGCCTCCTGTGTGTTTGTGTGTGTATATGTGTGTGTAAAACTGTGGGTTTGTATGAGCTGGAACTGAACTCCCGACTGTGAGCCTCCTGCTATGCGTGCTGGAAACCAAACTCAGTCCCTCCTAAACAGTAGCACATGCTCTTATGACTGAGCCATTTCTCTAGCTACAATTTATTATTCTACTTTTAAAATTTATTTATTTTTATTTTCTGTGCAGGAATGTTTTGCCTGCGTGTATGTCTGTGTGAGGGTATTGGATCGCCTTGAACTGGAATTACAAACA
>NW_021621631.1:0-2736 GCF_004785775.1 Grammomys surdaster
GAGAAGACCTCCACAACTACCATGGTCTTCCCTCTTGTGCTGTGGTAGACAGGGAGGAAGGTGATCCAGACACTGCAGAACATCAGCATGCTGAACGTTAGGAACTTGGCTTCATTGAATCTGTCAGGAAGATTCCTAGCCAGGAAAGCCACAGTGAAACTCCCCAGAGCCAAGGAGCCCAAGTATCCCAGGACAAAGTGGAAGGCAATGACAGAGCCTTTGTTGCAAATAATGATGATCTTCCCATGTTCTGATTGTATATCTCTGTCAACAAAGGGAGGAGATGTTACCACCCAGATTCCACAGAGAATAAGTTGGATTAGGGTACAAATTGGGATGACCAACTTAGGTGCCCCAGCTGTCAGCATCCCTCTCATCCTATTTCCTGGAATAGTGAGCTTGAAAGCCATGACCACAGTTATAGTTTTGGCCAAGACTGTAGAAACAGCCCCTGTGAAAAATATTCCAAATGTGGTCTGCTGCAGGAGGCAGGTGGCCTGGTTGGGATGTCCAATGAAGAGCAATGAGCAGAGAAAGCACAAGATGAGAAAAATGAGGAGGATGTAACTGAGAATCCGGTTATTGGCCTTCACAATGGGAGTATCCTTGTACTTCACAAAAGTGAGGAGTACTAGAACCGTGAGCACAGAGAAGCACAGGGCCATGCAGCCTAGAGCCATCCCCAATGGATCTTCATAAGCCAGAAATGATATAGCTCTTTGCAGGCAGTGGGTTTGCTGTAGGTTGGCATACTTATCATCTGGACATCTTACACACTGCTCCATATCTGCTGGTGAAAAACAAACCTTCAGAAGATGTCATAATTATGTACTTAATAACTGAGTACTTGGATTACTCAGAGGATACCTCAAAAAATATTTTCTTGTTGAGGATTTATTTCTTTCCTTATTGCTGTAGGTACCAGTAACTTAAGGCTGCTCTGTACTATCCTATGCTTGGTGATGAAACAACATACCATCTTAGAGAATGGAAGAGAAAAATTACTTATTAGTTAAACACATAGCTGGTGGTAGAGAGAAAATTATGTGACCATTTTACTAATATCTTAGTTTCTATTGCTTTAACAAAAGACCTAGTCAAAAGGAACATATGAGAAAAGTGTTGATTTCTCTATATACCTTGTTCAGAGACAATTGAAAGACGTCAATACAACAGCATGGATACAGGATCCAATTAGAGATGTCTAGAAGAAATTCAGGGATTTGGGATGGAGCAGAGACTGATGAAAAGGCCACCCAATAACAGGCCCATCTTGAGATGGATCCCATTGGCAAACACCATTCCCTGAGACTATTAATGGTACTCTGTTGTACTTGCAGGTGGGAGTATCGCATGGCTATCATCTTAGGGGCTCTACACAGCAGCTTACTGAAACAGATGCAGACAGCAAGAGTCAAACTTTGCATGGTGCTTTGGGACTATTATGGAAGAACAAGAGCAAGGATTTCAGTCCCTAAAGGGATAGGATCTCCACAGGAAGGTCAATGGAATCAACTAACCTGGACCTTTAGGGCTCTTGGAGACAGAACCTCCTACCAAACTACATACACAGGCTGGACATATGTCTCTCCGCACATATGTAGCAGATACTCAGCTCAGGCTTCATGTGGGCCTTGAACACCTGGAGCAGGGGGCTATCCCAAAAGCTGATGCCCGCATGTAAGATATGTATATCTATCTGGGATGTCTTATCTGAACTCAGTGGGAGCAGAAGCACCTAGTCTCAAACAGATTTGAAGTGCCAATGTGAGGGGAATAATATAAAAATTAAATCGTTACAAATGTTTCTCCCCTAAAAGTTTTCTGCAAAATATAAAATCAGAACCATCATGTTGTGAAAACAATGAGTTTGTAGAAGATATTGCAGGTTATTGGCAGGCTCCCAAAATGTTGATATCATTGAAAAGATTAAATTGTGAAACACACAGATTTTAGGTCTTTCATTTCTATCTAGGCCATTTTACATTTCTACTTTGGAAAGAGACGATACTGGAATTCAGCAATTTTTTTTCTACATTGAAGGATGTACCTGTCTCATTGGAAACTTCATTTTCTGGGCAATGGGCACAATCAAAGCAGCACTCCGCTGTTTGTTTCTGATAAATTTTCCTGAATCCAGCAGTGCATGTCACACTACACATGGAGGTGGGAACCTGAGGATATATATGAATATTTATGTATTCATCAAGTGTATATGTATGTATATATATATATATATATATATATATATATATATATATATATATATACATTTGTTACAAAATTTTTGATTTATATGTAGTTACATAATTTTTGATATATATATTTATTTATATATTTAACAGATATTACTATATTTATTCCTCTGATAAATCACATATAAATTATAAATTTTAGGCACTTTATTATTTTGTATAAACCTCCAATACCTTGAATGTAACACAATATTTACTACATCATGTAATATTAAATGTGTAACAATTGTGTTGTACAGATTTAAGATTTTTCTTTTCTAAAGTGATTAAATGGAAACACAACATTTATGTGGCATCAATTTCTCTCAAATGATTTATATATAAAATAAGAAGGATACTGAGTTGTGTGAGCAGATAAGGTAGGGTAGATCAAGAAAAAGTTCTTTGATGACTATGAATAAACCATGTCATAGACTCTCATAGAATTAAAGATTTTGTAAGTTTAAAACAAAGCCAGGAATGTGGAAATAATGACTATTTG
>NW_021621632.1:0-2326 GCF_004785775.1 Grammomys surdaster
TTTTTAGATTATGTTATTTCATTCTTAGGTGGAAACACTTCTTGAGAAGACATTTCCCAGAACCACAAATGAATGCCGGACAACTGTCTCATTGGGTACAGCTGGTTACCTCTAACCCTGATGACCTGAGATCAATCACTGATAGACCCATATAATCTAGAAATGTTTTTCTAATTTCTATACTTAGGTTCTGGATTATGTATGTCACACACCAGCGGTATATAAATATGTTAAACAAAATAAGGAACAATGATATCACTTGTAGTCAAAACCTCCATGGGTTTTATCTCTAGAATTCACAGAGTGGGAGTAGATAATAGACATATGTTAGGTGTTTTCTCACTGCTACCTACACTAAGGGCACAGGTGTATATTCACAAACAGAGTTCAAATATTTTTAACAGGAGAAAATTAACTGAGCAAAGAACCCCATTTTTTGAGAACATATGAAATGATTTGCCAGTTTAAATTATTATTATAAAATTTCAGTAGGTATAACTGAACCTCAAAACCATGAGGTTTACTGTTTAATTCTTACCTTGTCATTCATTCTTTGATTCAAATAAGTCATTGACAAAGCATCTCAGATGATCTTAGAGGTGCATACCTGTAATCCCAGGACATTAGGAATGGTGATAGAACAGTCTCTGAATTTTAGGCCATGGTGGTATACTTAGTGAGTTCTTGGACAGTTATAATTTATAGTGACATTCTCTCTCAAGAAAAAAAAACAAAAACAAAAAGAAAGAGCTTATCTCATTGTATTGAAGTTTCCTTAATACAATCTGTCTGGTTTCTGGACTCATTTAGCAGCAGTAGGATCCAAGAACAATGCATGGTAATTTTTGCTTCCTGTAAGGAAAAAATGGAGCATGCATGCATGAAGATTGACTTGCTCAATTGGACCCTATTCTGGTTTTTTGATGCCTACAAAATATTCATTTAGAAACGCCGATGGTAACTCTAATTGACATCAAATCTGTCTTCATGGGACCCTGGACCTCAAACAGAAGTCACTCTAGAACTGTGAAAGTCAGGCATTTCGAAAGAACCATGCAGTATGGAAGAACTCTTGGAGGTAGATTGGGGATTTGGATATAGAAGAAAGAGGAAGGCCCTCTAGAGTGCATTGTTTGGGGTTTACCTCAACACCATCTGGCTTCTATTGTACTCTCTGTATCCACTCAGCTGTGGTGCTTCAGTCCAGTCCAGTTCTTCCCCTCTTTTTTTTTTTTATCTAGGCAACTACACAGATTTGTAGTGATAGCAACCTGCATATCCCTTGTGGCAGTCTCCAATTAGAACACAAAGCCTCTCAGTCCCTACCACATTAACCCTGTATAATGCCTGGATGGTAGGAATTGGATATTCTAAAGAGACATTCACATCTCTCCCTTTGGTTTCTGTCTAGTGTAATAGCAGACCACTTGAATTCTGAATTTCCATTGGAATCTCATTTTTGTAAATGACTCATTCCTCTAGGTAAGGACTTCTGTGCACAATAAATATTCATTTGTTAACTAAAAACGTCTCAGGAGAGCAAGGAGCCAAAATTCTGTTAAGGACTTGAAAAAGGGAAAAAATTCTCTGTTTCAAGTCAGTCACGCTCAACAAATATGTTAATTTTCCTTTTATTCATTTTTGTTGTTTTATTGTCAAGAGTATTCTCAGTATGAGTCTCTTGCTGGCCTGGAACATTAGCCTGTTCTAGAACATCAGAGAATTCTATACAACTTGCCACCAGATTACCAGCATTACAGGTGGGTGTGTCAGGTAGATAAATCACTTCTTTTTTTTTGTTTTTGTTTTGGTTTTTGGAGACAGGGTTTCTCTGTGTAGCCCTGGCTGTCCTGGAATTCACTCTATAGACCAGGCTAGCCTCGGATTCTTGAACTCAGAAATCCGCCTGCCTCTGCCTCCCAAGTGCTGGGATTAAAAGCATGCGCCACCACCGCCCGCCCGGCTAATAAATCACTTCTTTTAATTGGCTTATTGAGGATCAGTCGCTGAGTCTGGGTGGGGTAGCTAAGACACAGACTGTGGTCCTAATTCTAGTAACAGAAGTCTACCATCAAATGCAGCCCTGCTGACTTAAACTCCAATGTCTTTCAAATTAGGAGCAGTAGTATTGTTTTGCTTTTTTATAATGTCTGTTATAAGTCACCAAAGTATTAGGGCAGAGTTCTCTACCTATTCTCTAGATGGTGAAACACAGACTCTGAGTGTTAATTCATTAGTGAATAGATATTTGGAACTGTTCCTCTTACTCATGCTGTGTTTCTAATGACTCAGTAAATGAAGTGGAAGCCACCTCAGCTAAACATAG
>NW_021621633.1:0-5581 GCF_004785775.1 Grammomys surdaster
CCTATCCCTTTAGGGACTGAAATCCTTGCTCTTGTTCTTCCATAATAGTCCCAAAGCACCATGCAAAGTTTGACTCTTGCTGTCTGCATCTGTTTCAGTAAGCTGCTGTGTAGAGCCCCTAAGATGATAGCCATGCGATACTCCCACCTGCAAGTACAACAGAGTACCATTAATAGTCTCAGGGAATGGTGTTTGCCAATGGGATCCATCTCAAGATGGGCCTGTTATTGGGTGGCCTTTTCATCAGTCTCTGCTCCATCCCAAATCCCTGAATTTCTTCTAGACATCTCTAATTGGATCCTGTATCCATGCTGTTGTCTTGATGTCTTTCAATTGTCTCTGACCAAGGTATATAGAGAAATCAACACTTTTCTCATATGTTCCCTTTGACCAGGTGTTTTGTTAAAGCAATAGAAACTAAGATATTAGTAAAATGGTCACATAATTTTCTCTTTCCCACCAGCTATTTGTTTAACTAAATAATTTTTCTCTTTCATTCCCTATGATGGTATGTTGTTTCATCACCAAGCATAGGATAATACAGAGCAGCCTTCAGTTACTGGTCTCTACAGCAATAGGGAAAGAAATAAATGCTCAGCACCAAAGTATTTTTTGAGATATCCTCTGAGTAATCCAAGTACTCATTTATTAAGTACATAATTATGACATCTTCTGAAGGTTTGTTTTTCACCAGCAGATATGGAGCAGTGTGTAAGATGTCCAGATGATAAGTATGCCAACCTACAGCAAACCCACTGCCTCCAAAGAGCTATATCATTTCTAGCTTATGAAGATCCATTGGGGATGGTTCTAGGCTGCATGGCCCTGTGCTTCTCTGCCCTCACGGTTCTAGTACTCCTCACTTTTGTGAAGTACAAGGATACTCCCATTGTGAAGGCCAACAACTGTATTCTCAGTTACATCCTCCTCATTTTTCTCATCTTGTGCTTTCTCTGCTCACTGCTCTTCATTGGACATCCCAACCAGGCCACCTGCCTCCTGCAGCAGACCACCTTTGGAATATTTTTCACAGGGGCTGTTTCTACAGTGTTGGCCAAAACTATAACTGTGGTCATGGCTTTCAAGCTCACTATTCCAGGAAATAGGATGAGAGGGATGCTGGCAGCTGGGGCACCTAAGTTGGTCATCCCAATTTGTACCCTAATCCAACTTATTCTCTGTGGAATCTGGCTGGTAGCATCTCCTCCCTTTGTTGACAGAGATATACAATCGGAACATGGGAAAACCATCATTATTTGCAACAAAGGCTCTGTCATTGCCTTCCAGTTTGTCCTCGGATACTTGGGTTCATTGGCTCTGGGGAGCTTCACTGTGGCTTTTCTGGCCAGGAATCTTCCTGACAGATTCAATGAAGCCAAGTTCCTAACATTCAGCATGCTGATGTTCTGCAGTGTCTGGATCACCTTCCTCCCTGTCTACCACAGCACAAGAGGGAAGACCATGGTAGTTGTGGAGGTCTTCTCCATCTTGGCTTCTAGTGCAGGGTTGCTAGGGTGTATATTTGTCCCAAAATGTTATGTTCTTTTAGTTAGACCAGATTCAAATTTTCTTCAGAAGTGCAAAGCTAAATTTCATTATTCAAACTTTAATAGTTTTAAGTGTTAGATGGTACTCAACCTCTTCCTACTTTGTCATAACAAAAGTACTACTAAATCATACAAAATAATTAAGTAATATACTAAGATCTTACTGACACAGCAAAATAACTCTGCCTAATTAAATACTAGTGATTAAGGCTTGGTAGAAAATGAGTTCAGTCATGAGATACAACCTAAACTTTGAGAACAGGGACTCTCAATTGGGGAATGGCTGCCATCATTTTGACATGTGTATGTGTGTAAGACATGTTCTTAATTATTGATTAATATAAGGTGACCCTACTGTTTGTGAACAGTTCTACAGTTCTCTGGCAAGTTGTTGTGGGCACTGTAAGAAATAGCACTGTAGACAACATAGATATGATGGCAACAGTAAGCATTATACCATGGACCTTAATTAGGCCCTGCATCCATGTTCTTGTCTTGGCTTCTTTCATTTAACTGTGACCAAGGTACATAAGGAAATCAACACTTTTCTCATATGTTCCTTTTGACCATGGTGTTTTGTTACAGCAACAGAAAGTAAGACATTAGCAAAATGGTAAATTGCCTCATTAGGAATTTGGAATATCATAAATTACTGACACAACAAAAAGAACCAATTTGAAAAGGAGAGATAAGGGTGAATGTTAGTAGAATGTGAATCATGATGACAGCATTTCATATTGTTGATGGCCATCACAGAGGAAAAGGATTTTGAGTAGCTTTACAGTGTATTATGAAGATGTTAAGAATATCAGGTAACATATTAAGAAGGGTACAGTATATGAAAAGGACCGTGGGGTTCAGATTGTGTCTGCAATATAAGGCTCTTGTACTTTATATGAAAACACGCCATTTTATTATGAAATGAATGTGTTTCATTTAGTGGGAAATACCAATAATGAGAATAATATTATACACAATACCTTTATCACAATAAAGTCAGTGAAGTCTGTGAACACTTAATTCACTCTAGTTGAAAGGCATCATTATAAATTTTATAAGAGTAGGAGTAACTAAATCTTACTTGAGTTTAATATTACACACATGAAAACAGACACACACAAAGACACACATTATTATTTTTGGACAACTGTTGTTGAACTCAGTGTCATTTTTCCCTCAAAGTATTGTTTGTTGCTTTATTTTTAACTGCTATTTTGTAATTTGTTTTTTACATTATTGTTTAATTGTTCTTTCTTTACATTTTCCTTCTCTACAATATCCTTTGTACCCCTTCCTGCAATCCTAAAATGTACATGGCCTCTTATTTAATTAATTGCATTTCTTTATATTCTGATTGCTTATCATTTGGTAATACATGGCTAATCTTTTTTCCCTTTCTTGGATATGTCAACCACTTATATTCCCCGATTTACATTTTCCTGCGAATGCTTATGCAGGCTAAAAGCTTGGAAACTTTCTTCCATGAAGTTTGTTATGCTCACTGTTGTGTTCCTTCTTGAGAGGATATGGTGGGGGTAGTATTAGTGCGACTTCATGGTCTACCTATGCTCTTTCTAGAAGATTTATGTTCACAGGCATGATCCTCACTTTTTGACTCTCATGGTCTTTCCCACTATCTTCTTCCCTTTTCCCTGAGCATTGGCTGAGGGAAAAGTTTATAAGAGGGTACATTGCTTGTTTTTAAGTGTACATGTAGAATTGAAGGAATCTATATGGTATGAGTCCCATTTGGTCTTCATTCCCTTTACTTTTTTGTCTGGTAGCATGCTGTGTACTTTCTAGCAACTTGAATTCAAGGCATTGGAGGTAAGGCTTCCAGTTGGGAACCAGTCTATGTCTGATGAATTAAGTCAATATTGTCTTCAGGACTATCTCCTTACTACCAGTTTCTATAGAGGAACAATATCACTCAAGACTTAGAGATCTGTGTGAGAAAACATGTCAATGAAGATAAGGGGCCAAACTGTTGGGTAACTTCAAGAAATCAGTATCATCAAAACACAAAAGAACTGATGATTGCATGAACACACAAAAATTTTCTGATCATTAACAAGAACTGCACATGTTCAATTCATATATGGACAACTGCAAATACATTATAAATTAAGAATAGGTGGCGATGTCTTTCAAAGAACATTTTTCTGTTATGTTGAACTTCAATATGATTACCATTCATGTTCTCTATATTGGTGTCACATCACCTGACAAAGAAATTGATGAGGAAAACAAAAATATCCACCTAAATGCATTATTAAGAAAATAAAAATAAATCAATCATGATAGAATACAGTTTGAGCAGCTACTCATGTGGCCTTAGCTGATATTTATAACTACCTTCCTCTAGTTCTCATTTTGTACTTCCTTTATCCTCCTCTACTGTTCCCTCAGCAAATTGTAAACCTTTTCCTAGAAGAGTGACCCATACTTTTATTTCTGATGTACCTGTGCCCTTTGTCACCCTGTATGGATTAGGCTGTTGCATTTTCCAATATACTTTATTGAAAAACTTTGTAGAACCAATAGATACTGTAAAGTATCTCCTGCACAACACATATAAATTGTGTAACACACTTTGGGGACCCACTGTCATACTTCCGTGACTTTGAAGTAAGTTTGTTGGTCAGATGCAATAGTGTGTTGAATACCATGATAGTGAATAACGGACTCTCCAATTGCATATAAGGCATTCTGTAATATTGTGGTTTTGGTAGAAACATTTATATGAAGGAAATATATTTATATATTTATATGAAGGAAAGAAATATTTATATGAAGGAAATATAACTCCACAGACAGAAATATATCTGCTGGGTAACTTCAAGGAAACAGTATCATCAAAACACGAAATAACTGATGATTGCATGAATGCACAAATATTTTCTCATCATTCACAAGAACTGCCCATGTTCAATTCATATAGTATCCCACTACTAAGTATGAGGCATGGACAACTGCAAATATATTATAAATGAAGAATAGGTGGTGGTGTCTTTCAAAGAACATTTTTCTGTTATATTGAACTTCAATATGATTACCATTCATGTTCTCTATGTTGGTGTTATATCACCTGACAAAGAAATTGATGATGAAAACAAAAATATACACATAAATGCATTATTAAGAAAATAAAAGTAATTCAGTCATGATAGAATACTGTTTTATGCAGCTAGTTATGTGGCCTTAACTGATATTTATAACTACCTTCCTCTAGTACTCATTTTGTATTTCCTTTATCCTCCTCTACTATTCCCTCAGCAAATTGTAAACCTTTTCCTAGAAGAGTGACCCATACTTTTATTTCTGATATATATGTGCCCTTTGTCACTCTGTATGGATTAGGCTGTTGGATTTTTGAGTATTCTTTAATAAAAAACTTTGTAGAACCAATAGATACCCTAAAGGATCTCCTGAACTCCAGACATAAATTGTGTAACACACTTTGGGGACCCACTGTCATACTTACCTGACTTTGAAGTAAGTTTGTTGGTCAGATGCAATAGTGTGTTGAATACCATGATAGTGAATAATGGACTCTCCAATTGCATATAAGGCATTCTGTAATATTGTGGATTTGGTAGAAACATTTATATGAAGGAAATATAACTCCACAGACAGAAATATATCTGCTCCAGTAAGGAAGAAGAATTATCCTTTTAGAGAGGCAGGAGTCTAATGTAGTGAACCTGCAACCAAGTCATTGGCAGGTAATCCTGGGGAAGGATCACATGTGAGTGGCTCAGTCTTGGTCTCTCCTGTTGATAGATCTGTGCCTCGAGCCTTCCAGCCTGGAGAGGGTAGTGGCAGGGCACAGGGTAGGACTCTGGTGATGGCTTTAAAGTCTATGGGTCTTAGAGCTTTCTGGCTCTCTGACCTGTACTGAAATGCTGATGATAACTTCTAAAAGGTCCTAAAAACTTCTTCTGAGGGTAAAAGATTGCAGGCTTAGGTGATTAACACCTGTAGCCTAACAGCAGAGGATTAGGCAAAGTGGCCTTTGTTCTATCTCAGAACTG
>NW_021621634.1:0-4675 GCF_004785775.1 Grammomys surdaster
GGTCCTGGTTATTCGTGGGGGCGAGGAGGACTGCAACCTGCTATTCTTCAGATGATATGGTACACTGCTTTGAGTCTATCTGCAGTTGCCAAGCAGGATCTTGCAGTTGCCCAGCTTCAAGGGACCTTGCGCAGGTGGGAAAAGGTAGGGGGTGAGGGTAAGGGTGAGGCTCCTGGCTTCTGGTCCATCTGGGTTAGAACTTCTAATAGCAGGCATCACGGGTGATTCAATTTTACCTGGAAAGAAAAAAGAAGGGGATTCTCAGGGAGATTTCTCTTCCCTGGATGTAAATTGTTATTCATCGTATTTATGATTGGGCCTGGCTTTGTGAGGGTATCTATTTTTTTCATTAATATTTGTGGTAGCCGGTTAGCTGTGCCTTCTGTGGTATTGGACAGGCATATCAGTCCTCGGCTCCATAAGGGAACTGGGACTGGGGCATTCCCTTTATGGGTATGAGGGTCCTTCCCCATATCTGTGGCAAAGTTTTGTTGGTCTTGGTGGTGCCCGAGGTCACCAACATGGTCAGCAAGAGATTTGCCATGAGCTTTCAGCTTTAGAGAGAGAAAAGTGAACAAGGCATGATGGAGAGTATTTCAGGGGGACTCCTTCTGAGGGGGTACCGTTCCCCCTCTTTTGTTTTTAAAGCCAATTTTTCAGAGTTCTTGTAAAATCAGGGCAGAAGCGCCAACAGTTGCTCCTTCCACACTCAGAGAGTCATGAAGGCCTTATTTAAGGATATATAAATCTATATTAATAATCTTTTGTCAAAGGACTTTTATAGCTCCACTGACAATTAATCAGACTATATGATATATCGATTAGAAATAGCTTTTTCTACTTTTTGTGAGATTACCTCTCTTTTGTCAATTAACTGTTGAGGAAGTTAGGGTTTACCTCTCTCTTGAGAATATTGAACAGAGATTTAAATTCTTTTGTGGAGAGCTTAAAATAGTATCTTAGCCAATTTGCATCTCCTAGAAACTTTTGAAATTAATTTAAAATAAATAGACTTCCTTTTTTTTAAATCCTTTATCTGTGTGGGGTTTTTATTGGGTATTATACGTATTTACCTTTCAATGTTGTCTCCTTTCTCAATCTCCCCCCAAATCCCTTATCCCCTACCCCTTCCTCCTAATTTTTGTGATGGTGTGCTCCAAACATCCTCCCAGTCCCATCTCCCTGCTCTCGAATTCCAACACAGTAGGGGATCCAAACTTTTGGGGACCTTGGCTCTCCACTTTCACTGGAGTCTAACAAGGTCACCCTCAATTCCCTATACAGGTGCGTGAGTCCCTCCCTTTGTGCTCTCTGGTTGGTGGTTTAGACTTTGGGAGTTCTGGTTGAAACTTTTGATGCTCCTTCTAAAAAGGACCAACGCATTCATACTTTGGTCTTCATTCTTCTATGTGAGTTTTATGTGGTCTATATGAAGATTCTTAGAAATTGTGAGCTTTTGGGCTAATATCCACTTATCAGTGAGTGCATACCATGTATGTTCCTTTGAGATGGGGTGTTGAATTTTGTCAAATGCTTTCTCAGCATCTAGTGAGATGATCATGTGGTTTTTTTCTTTGAGTTTGTTTATATAATGGATTACATTGATGGATTTCCGAATATTGAACCAACCCTGCATTCCTGGGATGAAGCCAACTTGATCGTGATGGATAATTGTTTTGATGTGTTCTTGAATTCGGTTCGCTAGAATTTTATTGAGTAATTTTGCATCAATGTTCATAAGGGAGATTGGCCTGAAGTTCTCTTTCTTTGTTGGGTCTTTGTGTGGCTTAGGTATGAGTGTAATTGTGGCTTCAAAGAATGAGTTGGGTAGTGTACCTTCTGTTTCTATTTTGTGGAATAGTTTGAAAAGAATTGGGATTAGGTCTTCCTTGAAGGTCTGATAGAATTCTGCACTAAAACCGTCTGGTCCCGGGCTTTTCTTTGTAGGGAGACTTTTAATGACTGCTTCTATTTCTTTTGGGGTTATGGGACTGTTTAGATGGTTTATCTGGTCCTGATTTAACATTGGCAACTGGTATTTGTCTAGGAAATTGTCCATTTCATCCAAATTTTCCAATTTTGTTGAATATAGGCTTTTGTAGTAGGATCTGATGATTTTTTTAATTTCCTCAGTTTCTGTTGTTATGTCCCCCTTTTGAGTTCTGATTTTATTAATTTGGATACTGTCTCTCTGCCCTCTGATTAGTCTAGCTAAGGGTTTATCTATCTTGTTGATTTTCTCAAAGAACCAGCTCCTGGTTTTATTGATTCTTTGGATAGTTCTTTTTGTTTCAATTTGGTTGATTTCAGCCCTGAGTTTAATTATTTCCTGCCTTCTACTCCTCTTGGGTGTATTAGCTTCTTTTTGTTCTAGGTCTTTCAGGTGCTCTGTCAAGCTGTTAGTGTATGCTCCCTCCAGTTTCTTTTTGTAGGCACTTAGAGCTATGAATTTTCCTCTTAGCACTGCTTTCATTGTATCCCATAAATTTTGGTATGATGTGTCATCATTTTCATTAAATTCTAAAAAGTTTTTAATTTCTTTCTTTATTTCTTCCCTTACCTGATTATCAAGGAGTAGGGTGTTGTTCAGTCTCCATGTAAATGTGGGCTTTCCATTCTCTTTGTCATTTTTGAAGACCAGCCTTAGACCATGGTGATCTGATAGGATGCAGGGAATGATTTCAATTTTCTTATATCTGTTGAGGCCTGTCTTGTGCCCAATTATATGGTCTATTTTGGAGAAGGTACCATGAGGTGCTGAGAAAAAGGTATATTCTTTTGCTTTAGGGTGAAATGTTCTATAGATATCTGTTAAGTCCATTTGGTTCATAACTTCTGTTAGTTTTACTGTATCTCTGTTTAGTTTCTGTTTCCATGATTTATCCATTGCTGAGAGTGGGGTGTTGAAGTCTCCCACTATTATTATGTGAGGTGCAATGTGTGTTTTGAGCTTTAGTAAGGTTTCTTTTATGAAATTCGATGCTCTTGTATTTGGCGCATAGATATTCAGAATTGAGAGTTCATGTTGGTTGACTTTTCTTTTGACAAGTATGAAATGCCCTTCCTTATCCTTTTTGATAGTTTTAAGTTGAAAGTTGATTTTATTCGATATTAGAATGGCTACTCCCGCTTGTTTCTTAATGCCATTTGCTTGAAAAATTGTTTTCCAACCTTTTACTCTAAGGTAGTGTCTGTCTTTATCACTGAGGTGGGTTTCCTGTAAGCAGCAAAAAGCTGGGTCCTGTTTGCGTATCCAGTCCGTTAGCCTATGCCTTTTTATTGGGGAATTGAGTCCATTGATGTTAAGAGATATTAAGGAGAGGGTGTTCTTGCTTCCTGTCATTTTTGCTAATAGTGGAGACATCGTTTGTGTTGTTATCTTCTTTTGGGTTTGATGGAAAAGGATTATTTTCTTGCTCTTTCTGGGGTATGATTGCCCTCCTTGTATTGGAGCTTTCCTGCTATTACCCTTTGTAAAGCTGGATTTGTGGGAAGATACTGTGTAAATTCAGTTTTGTCATGGAATATCTTAGTTTCTCCGACTATGGTAATTGAGAGTTTTGCTGGGTAAAGTAGCTTGGGCTGGCATTTATGTTCTCTTAGGGTTTGTATGATATTTGTCCAGGATCTTCTGGCTTTTATAGTATCTGGTGAGAAGTCAGGTGTAATTCTGATAGGTTTGCCTTTATATGTTATTTGGCCTTTTTCCCTTACTGCTTTTAAAATTCTGTCTTTGTTTTGTACATTTTGAGTCTTGATTATTACGTGACGGGAGGTATTTCTTTTTTGATCTAGTCTGTTTGGCGTTCTGTAGGCTTCTTGTGTGATTATGGGCATCTCATTCCTTAGGTTAGGGAAGTTTTCCTCAATAATTTTGTTGAAGATATTTACTGGCCCTTTAAGTTGGGAATCTTCACTCTCATCTATACCTATTATCCTTAGGTTTGGTCTTCTCATTGCGTCCTGAATTTCCTGGATATTTTGAGATAGCAACTTTTTGCATTTTGCATTTTCTTTGATAATTGTGTCAATATTTTCTAAGGTATCTTCTGCACCTGAGATTCTTTCTTCTATCTCTTGTATTCTGTTGGTGATGCTTGTGTCTATGACTCCTGATTTCTTTTTTAGGTTTTCTATCTCCAGGATAGTCTCCCTTTGTGCTTTCTTTATTGTTTCCACTTCCATTTTTATGTCCTGGATGGTTTTGTTCTATTCCTTCATCTGTTTGTTTGTGTTTTCTTGTAATTCTTTAAAGGATTTTTGTGTTTCTTTAAGGACTTCATCCTGTTTTCCCGTGTTCTCCTCAAGTTTTTTGATAGTGTTATTTACTTCCTTCTTGTAGTCCTCTAGCATCATCATTAGAAATGATTTTAGATCTGGTTCTTGTTTTCCTGGTGATATGGGGAGTTCAGGACTTTCTAATGTGGGAGAACTAGGTTCTGATACTGGCAAGTACCTTGTGTTGCTGGTGCTTGTGTTCTTGCGCTTGCCTTTCGCCATCTGGATCACCTTTGTGCTATCAGAGCTGTCTCTGACTGGGGCCTGTCTTTCCTATTATCTAGGTTGTGTCAGAACTGTTTGGGATGGGTTTTGCTGCTTGAGTTAGAGATGAGGCCCAAGATGTGCTCGGTGCTCAGGTGGAAACCGGAAGGGGCCGGGGCTCCGGGTCAGGAGC
>NW_021621635.1:0-2494 GCF_004785775.1 Grammomys surdaster
GTCTGAGAATTGATTCTTGGGTATTTCAAGCTTCTAGGCTAATATCCCATTATCAGTGAGTGAATACCATGTATGATCTTTTGTGATTGGGTTACCTCACTCAGGATGGTATTTTCGAGTTCCATCCATTTACCTAGCAATTTCTCGAATTCATTGCTTTACTAGCTGTGTGATACTCCATCGTGTAAATGTACCACATTTTTTTTATCCATTCCTCTCTTGAAGGACATCTGGGTTTTTTCCAGCTTCTGGCTATTATAAACAAGACTGCCAGGAACATAGTTGAGCATATGTCCATGTTATATGTTGGAGCATCTTCTGGATGCCCAGGACTGGTATATCTGGGTCCTCAGCTAATATTATGTCCAATTTTCTGAAGAACTGCCAGTCTGATTTCCAGAGTGGTTGCACCATCTTGCAATCCCACCAACAGTGGAAGAGTGTTCCTCTTTCTCCACATCCTCGCCAGCATCTACTATCACCTGAGTTTTTGATCTTAGACATTCTGACTGGTGTGAGGTGTAATCTCGGGGTTGTGTTGATTTGCATTTCCCTGATGACTAAGTATGTTAACCCACATACTTTCTTAAGGAGCTTCTCAGACATTCGAATTTCCTCAGTTGAGAATTCTTTGTTTGACTCTGTACCCCATTTTAAATAGGGTTATTTGATTGTCTGAAGTCTAAGTTCTTGAGTTCTTTGTAGATATTGAATATTGGCCCTCTATTGGATGTAGGACTGGTAAAGATCTTTTCCCAATCTGCTGGTACCCGTGTTGTCCTATCAATAGTGTCTTTTGCCTTACAGAAGCTTTGCATTTTTATTAGGTCCCATTTGTCAATTCTTGATGTTAGAGCATAATCCAATGGTGTCCTGTTCAGGAACTTTGACCCTGTGCCCATGTGTTTGAGGCTCTTCGCCACTTTCTCTTCTATTAGTTTCAGTGTGTCTGGTTTTATATGGAGGTCCTTGATCCACTTGGACTTGAGCTTTGCACAGAAGATAAGAATGGATCGATTTTGTTTTCCTATGTGCTGACTTCCACTTCAACCAGCACCACCTGTTGAAAATGTTGTCTTTTTTCCACTGTATGGTTTAAGCTCCTTTGTCAAAGACAAATTGACTTATTTTTCTGGGTCTTCTATTCTATCCCATTGATCGTCTTGCCTGTCTCTGTACCAACACCATGTAGTATTTTTTTATCACTGTTGCTCTGTAGTAGAGTTTCAGGTCAGAGATGGTAATTCCCCTAGATGTTCTTTATTTTTGAGAATAGTTTTCACTAACCTGGGTTTTTTGTTATTCTAAATGAATTTGAGAATTGCTCTTTCTATATCTGTGAAAAATTGAGTTGGAATTTTGATGGGGATTACATTAAATCTGTTGGTTGTTCTTGGCAAGATGGCCATTTTTACGATATTAATTCTGCCAAACCCTGAGCATGGGAAATTTTTTGATCTTCTGAGATCATCTTTGATTTCTTTCTTCACGGACTTGAAGTTTTGGTTATACAGCCCTGTTTCTTGCATGATTAGACTCACATTGAGGTATTTTAAATTATTTGTTACTACTGTGATGGGTGTTGTTTGACTAATTGCTTTCTCACCCTTCTTATCCTTTAAGTAGAGGAAGGCTACTGATTTGTTTGCGTTTATTTTATATCCAGCCACTTTGCTGAAGTTGTTTACCAGGGTTAGGAGTTCATTGGTAGAAGTTTGGGGGTCACTTAATTATACTTTCATATAATCTGCAAATAGTGAAATTTTGACTTCTTCCTTTCGAATTTTTATCACTTTGATGTCTTTTTGTTGTCTAATTGATCTGGCTAGGACTTCAAGTACTATATTCAAAAGATAGGGAGAGAGTGGTTAGCTTTATCTAGCCCCTGATTTTAGTGGGATTGCTTCAAGTTTTTCTGTATTTCGTTTGATGTTAGGTACTTGTTTACTGTATATTACTTTTACTATGTTTAGGTATGGGCCTTGGATTCCTGTTCTTTCCAAGACTTTTACCATGAAAGGGTGTTGAATTTTGTCAAATGCTTTCTCAGTATCTAGTGAGATAATCATTTGTTTTTTACTTGAGTGTGTGTAAATAATGGATTTCCTTGATGGATTTCTGTATATTAAACCATTGCTGCATTCCTGGGATAAAGCATTCTTGACTATAGTGGATGATTGTTTTAATGTGTTTTTGTATTGAGTTTGTGGGAATTTTATTGAGTATTTTTGCATCTATATTGATAAGGGAGATTGGTCTGAAGTTCTCTTTCATTGTTTTGTCATTGTGTGATTTAGGTATGAGCAAAATTATGGCTTCATAAAATGAATTGGCTAGTGGTCCTTCTGTTTCTATTTTGTGGAATATCTTATAGAGTATTGGCATTGGGTCTTCTTAGAAAGTCTGATAGAACTCTACACATAAACCACCTCATCCTGATCTTTTTATAGAAGGGAGACTTTTAATGAATGCTGCTATTTCTTTAGTGGTTATA
>NW_021621636.1:0-41439 GCF_004785775.1 Grammomys surdaster
CTTCATGATAAAAGTCTTGGAAAGATCAGGAATTCAAGGCCCCTACCTAAACATAGTAAAAGCAATTTACAGCAAACCAGTAGCCAACATCAAGCTAAATGGAGAGAAACTTGAAGCAATCCCACTAAGATCAGGGACTGGACAAGGTTGCCCACTCTCCCCCTACCTATTCAATATAGTACTGGAAGTCTTAGCCAGAGCAATTAGACAGCAAAAAGAAGTCAAAGGGATACAAATAAGAAAGGAAGAAGTCAAAATATCGCTATTTGCAGATGATATGATAGTATATTTAAGTGACCCCCAAACTTCCACCAGAGAACTCCTAAACCTGATAAACAACTTCAGCACACTGGCTGGTTATAAAATCAACTCAAACAAATCAGTAGCCTTCCTCTACATGAAAGATAAACAGACTGAAAAAGAAATTAGGGAAATGACACCCTTCACAATAGTTGCAAATAATATAAAATACCTTGGTGTGAATCTAACCAAGCAAGTGAAAGACCTGTATGACAAGAACTTCAAGTCTCTGAAGAAAGAAATTGAAGAAGATCTCAGAAGATGGAAAGATCTCCCATGCTCATGGATTGGCAGGATTAATATAATAAAAATGGCCATCTTGCCAAAAGCAATCTACAGATTCAATGCAATCCCAATTAAAATCCCAAGTCAATTCTTCACAGAGTTCTCAAATTCATATGGAATAACAAAAAACCCAGGATAGCGAAAACTATTCTCAACAATAAAAGAATTTCTGGAGGAATCACCATCCCTGACCTCAAGCTGTACCACAGAGCAATAGTGATAAAAACTACCTGGTATTGGTACAGAGACAGGCAGGAAGATCAATGGAATAGAATTGAAGACCCAGAAATGAACCCACACTCCTATGGTCACTTGATCTTTGACAAAGGAGCTAAAACTGTACAGTGGAAAAAGGACAGCATTTTCAACAAATGGTGCTGGTTCAACTGGAAGACAACATGTAGAAGAATGAAAATTGATCCATTCTTATCCCCTTGTACAAAGCTCAAGTCTAAGTGGATAAAGGACCTCCACATAAAACCAGATACACTGAAACTAATAGAAGAGAAGGTGGGGAAAAGCCTCGAATACTTGGGCACAGGGGAAAAGTTCCTGAACAGAACTCCAATGGCATATGCTCTAAGATCCAGAATTGACAAATGGGACTTCATAAAATTGCAAAGTTTCTGTAAGGCAAAGGACACTGTCAATAGGACAAAAACGACAACCAACAAATTGGGAAAAGATCTTTACCAATCCTTCATCTGATAGAGGGCTAATATCCAATATATACAAAGAACTCAAGAAATTAGACTCCAGACAACCAAATTACCCTATTAAAAAATGGGGTATAGAGCTTAACAAAGAATTTTCAACGGAAGAAACTCGAATGGCCGAGAAGCATCTAAAGAAATGTTCAGCATCCTTAGTCGTCAGGGAAATGCAAATCAAAACAACCCTGAGATTCCATCTCACACCAGTCAGAATGGCTAAGATTAAAAACTCAGGTGATAGTAGATGCTGGCGAGGGTGTGGAGAAAGAGGAACACTCCTCCATTGTTGGTGGGACTGCAAGATGGTGCAACCACTTTGGAAATCAGTGTGGCGGTTCCTCAGAAAATTGGACATAGCATTACCCGAGGATCCAGCTATACCACTCCTAGGCATATACCCAGAAGGTGCTCGAACATATAATAAGGACATATGCTCAACTATGTTCATAGCAGCCTTATTTATAATAGCCAGGAGCTGGAAAGAACCCAGATGTCCTTCAACTGAGGAATGGATTCAAAAAATGTGGTATATTTACACAATGGAGTATTACTCAGCTATTAAAAACAATGAATTCGAGAGGTTCCTAGGTAAATGGATGGAACTAGAAATTATCATCCTGAGTGAGGTAAGCCAATCACAAAAGAAGACACATGGTATTCACTCACTTATTATTGGATATTAGCCTAGAACCTTGAAATGCCCAAGATGCAACTCACAGGCCACATGAAGCCCATAAAGAAGGAAGACCAAGTGGGGGTGATTCGGTCCTTCTTAGAAGGAGCAACAAAATACTCAAGGGAGCAAATATGGAGACAAAGTGAGGGACAGAAACTGAAGGAGGGGCCGTCTCAAGACCACTCCACCTGAGTATCTATCCCATGTGCAATCACCAAAGGTAGATGCTGATGTGGAAGACAGGAAGTGCATGCTGATAAGAGCCTGATATGGATATCTCCTCAGAGGCCTTCAAGAGTCAGACATATTCAGAGGCAGATGCTCACAACTAGCCATTGAACTGATCATGGGATTCTCAATAGAGGAGTTAGAGTAAAGACTGAAGGAGCTGAAAGGATTTATGGCACCATGAGAGCAACAATACCAACCAACCACAGCTCCCAGGGTCTAAACCACCAGCCTGGGAGCACTTAGAGGGGGATCCAGGGCTTCAGCTGAATATGTAAAAGTGGAGGGCCCTGCTGGGCATAGGTGGAAGAAGAGAACCTTGACCTCATGAAGGCTGGATGCCCCAGGGGGTGGAAATTTTGAGGGTGGGGAGGTGGGAGTGGGGGGGGTAGATAGAGGTTACATCCACAGAGAAGAAGGAGGAGGGGCGAGGGGATTGGGGGTTCCGAGGGGGTGGTGGGGGATGGGGTAAGGGGACAACATAGGAAATGTAAATAAATCATCCAATAAAAAAAAAGAAACTTGAAAAATAAAAAAGAAAAAAAACAGTTGTTTTATTGTGATGAACTCACAAATAAAGACATCACAAAGCTAGAGTGACGTAGCCACTGGAAACAAACAATTACTCATTCTGAACACTGCATCCCAGTGAACTTCTCTGGTGTTCAGTGGCCGTTCTGAAGCTGTGGAGCCTCACTCACGGCTTTATATTTCCATTTTCAGTTGTATTTTTACTTGGTTATCTACCATTAAAAGAAAAAAAAGTGACAGTTAAAACTAGAAAACAGTTAACTTTAAGTCCTCTCTTAGTACTTTATCTGCCTCCCATTCTTTCCCATCAACTGACCTAACCCTTTCCTGTTTCTTTTCTAAATGTTACAATGTGCACACACACATTTGTTTACACATAGGTCTGCACACATCTATTTTCCTACAAATTTTGAATTTCATTTTCTTTCACACTGAATCAATTTAGACTTCATGTATGTACAAGATTATCACCATTTATTCATCTGTTGATGAGCAACTATAATTTTATTTGTCCATTCTCTTTTAAACAAGAGGAGCCTTTACTCACTGCTGATGGGAATGAAAACTAAGAAAGCTAATATAGACATCTTCTTGGAGATTTCTTTAGAAATTAAAAATAGATCTAATAGGCTCCAGTCATTTCACTCCTGGCACATACCCAGAAGACTTCATGCTCTACCAGAAGACATATACACCCCAATGTCTATTACTGCTTTAGTCACTATAGCAATGAAATAGAACGAAATTAATCAATGTTTTAAATTTAATTTTAGAAACCTGTGATGATTGTTTATCTATACCATACACTACTATGGTCTGTTTTTAGGTAAATTTAAAACTTGAGAGCACTGACCCACAGTAGGTTGGGGATTAGACCTGGTTTCCCAGGAGGCATAGCATGGAACCAGGAAGTCATCACATACATGCTGTTATTCTCTAGACTTGTCTAGGAAATCCCATCTTTTTTCTACTATTTGACACTACTTGAGAAGGATTAGATTAGGGAGTGTGGCTTCTTGGAGGAAGTGTGTCACTCGGGGTGGGTCTTGAGGTTTCAAAAGCTCATGCCAGGCCCAGTCCCTCTGCCCCCTGCCTGAAGATCAGGATGTAGCTCTTGACTATTCTCCAGCACCATGTGTGCCACCATGCTGCCCATCAGGATGAAAACAGACTAAACCCCTGAAATTGTAAACAAGCCCCCAATTAAATGCTTTCTCTTATAAGAGTTACTTGGTGGTGGTGTCTCTTTGCAGCAATAGAATAGTGACTAAGACCAGGAAATAGTAAATAGCACCAATGCTTCTCAACAGAAAGTATTATAGAGTCTAGTTATGCCTCAGCAGTGCTTGAGATCATTTGCTGGTCTTTCTTGCAGAGGATATGAATTTGTTTCCCAGCATCCATATGGAAATGTTCACAACTGTCTGTAATTACAGCTTTGGGAATCTGGTGCTCTCTTATGGTCTCAGTGGACACCTGCAGACATGTGGACACACACACACACACACACACACACACACACACACACACACACATTTCAAGTGGTTATCAGTTACTGAGTGCTTCTGAGTTAGGAATAGGGACATATGCCCACTTTTTTCAGCTGCAGGAGCCCCTGTGATTAGACATGTGCAGGCCCTGTACGTGATCCTGTTGATTTAGAGGGCCTTGTTTCTTCAATGGCCTCCATCCACTCTGGGTTTTATACTCTTTCTACCTCCTCTTCAGCAGGGTTCCCTGAGTCCTCAGAGGAAGGATTTTTGCCTGTTTCTTAATATTGTGTTGTAGCTTAAACTTTGCATTGTTTAAAAATTACTATATAGTCAGTATTCAAGCGAGGGGATGGATGTGTGGCCAGAAGTCAGCCTTGGGCATTGTTCCTCAGGAGCATGTACTTGGTGTGTTTTATTTTGTTTTGGGTTTGTGTTGTTGTTATTGTTTAGTTAGTTGGTTTTGGTGTTGTTGTATTTGACAGGATTCTTGACCAAGACTAGGAACTTACCATTTAGGTTAGGATGGACATCAAGGTAGCCTCCAGGGATCTGCCTGTCTTCATCTCCCTCCCCCCAACACACACCCCAGTGCTGGGATATTATGAGCACATGCTGTTATTCTTCTCTTTTTATGTGGCTTCTAGGGCTCAAACTCAGGGCCTCATGCTTGGCAGCAAACACTATTAAATGAGCTGTCTCCCCAGCCTTGATTCATTTTTCAATATTCTCTTTATAACTATAAGTTATTTGTAGCCATAATTTCATATAATACTTTCTCTGAGAATGAAGCCATAATTTCTTCACAAATTGGTATAATAGCCTATTTCACTGGCTTGTGAGAATTTGTTAAAATAATCTATGTAAATCATTTATTGACCTGCTTAGAATGTGGTGAGCTTGTTTAAATGTTGGCTTTTAAACAAAAAAAGAAGGTTGAAAAGAAAACTGGGAAAGTAAAACTCTCATCTCCTAGGTCTGGTGTGTTCTCTATGGGAGCCCCTCACAACCATACTCAGTGCCTATATCCAATAGCCCTTTTTTTCTTTTTCCATTAAATTATTTATTTGTTCACTTTACATCCTTATCACTGCTACCCTCCTCCCAATCCTCCTCTTACATAGTACCTCCCCCATCTCCCTTGCTCCTCTCTGACAGAGTGGTGGCTCCTCCTGGGTATCTCCCACCCAAATCCTGACACATCAAGTCTCTCCAGGGTTAGGTGTATCCTCTCTCACTGAGGTCAGACAAGGCTGCCCAATTAGGAGAACAGGATCCACAGACAGGCAACAGCTTTAGGGACAGCCCCTGCACAGGTGATTAAAATCTACATGAAGACCAAGCTGCACATCTATTACATATATTCAGGGGCCCTAGGTCCAACCAGTATATGATCTTTGGTTGGTGCTTCATTCTATGAGAGCCCCCAATGATCTGGGTTAGTTGAATTTGTTGGCCTTCCTGTGGGGTTCTTATCCCTTCTTGAGCTCTCAATCCTTCCCCCAACCCTTCCATAAGATTCCCTGAGTTCTGTGCAATGTTTGGCTTGGGGTGTCTCTGCATCTGTTTCAGTCAGATGCTGGGTGGAGCCTTTCAGAAAACAGTTATGCTAGACTCCTATCTGCAAGCAAAACAGAGTATCATTAACAATGTCAGGGATTGGTGCTTGTCCGTGGGATGTGTCTGAAGTTGGAAAAGTTATTGGTTGGATGTTCCCTAAACTGCTCCATCTTTGTTCCTGCATTTTTTGTAGATAGGACAAATTTTTGTTCAAAATTTTGTGGATGGGTTGCTGTCTTATCCCTCGACTGTTGCGGAGGGGTGCCGTACCTGGCTACAGGAGGTGGCCAATTCAGGTTCTAAATACCAGCTATTAGAAGTCTCAGCTAAATTCACCCCCATAGACTTCTGGGATCCTCCTCCATCACAGATTTCTGGCATGCCCCTCCCTATTCTGGCTTAGAACAGAAAGATCATTTCTCCATCTAATATGTCTTCTTAGAATGAAAGATTGGCAGGGGGAGAATGGTAAGATTTTTATAATAGACGGGGGTTGGTAGGTGTGGCCTTGGATATTTCAGTGGTTATTTGTTTTGTTTTATTTTGCTTTGTTTTCTTCTCTTCTGAAACAGGGTCTCAGGTATACCATGTTGTCTTCTACCTGGCTTGCCAGGTTATCCTTGAGCTCAGAGAATCCTGCTTCCACTTTCCAAAAGCTAGGCTTACAATTGGGGCTTGCAAGGACTGTGAGGAAAGGGCCAGTCAGTGACAGAGATGGGTTTTCTTAAGTTGAGGTGAGTATATCCCCCAGTATAGCTATAACCATTTTCTTCCATCTCTGCCACCTATTTCAAATTGTTGTTATAATATGCCTGCTAATCACTGACATGAAAAATAACTTGAATAGTGCAAGATAGGGCAGAGTGATTACATCCTGTTATATTCTGTATGACATCTGTTATTCTTATAACTTTCCAAAAAGACTTACATATGACCCATCAAATTAAGAGTCAATATACATTGTTCTGTCTAAAATCGCCTGATCAGAACTGACCACTGGAAAGTACTTCCTGCAGCTTTATATGAGATACTTGTGGGTTTTTTGTTTTGTTTTTGCTTTATAAGTTGACAAAGATGTTTGTGTCAATGGCTCAGTCCCCAAAGTCTGAGCTATGGTTCTGATCAATAGTGTGTGCACTCAATCAACCATCAGGGTTTGACGTTTATAGGATTTTGTGTGGTGTGTGGGTTGAATGAGGTATCAGAATATGAGATGCTAGGCAGTTGTTCTGTCAACCAAGTTATGCCTATAGTATTGTCCTACACACTGTGCCTGCCCCTCACCACTACTGACTATTTTATTGATAGAAAGGATCCCATGGTATAGCTCAGAGGGGCCTGTGAGGAAACCTGCTTTGGTGACTTTGGCACTGAGAGGAGAGCCTGTCACCCAGCCTAATGGTTGCTACAATATTGATCTTCCTCTGTCAACAGATCTCCAGACTGTTGTGAGCACCTGATAACTGCACCTCTCCCTCCTAAGGCCCCTTGGGGTACAATTCAAATGGTAAGCACAAAGCTTCATGAGTGCACCCCCTAATACACACTAATTTTGGACCTGCCCTTCAGGATCCTCCAGGATGTGATTTCAAGCATCTTTACATGATGAGACAGGAGATCTTTCCTCCTCCACATTCTTCCTGATGTGATTTTCAGCAGTTTTTAATGGCTAATATTGCTGAATTATGAAAGCTAGAGTTAGGATGAGACATTCCTGGGCAAGGTCTAAAGGGAAAGAGTCAGTTAAATTCAGAAAATAAATGACTTAGGTGTTTCTGATCAAGTCTAGAGCAAACTCTATCTTTGGAAAGTGGAGGTGCCCAATATCTGTGACCCAGGAAACACCCTTATAAGGATGCCTCAGCTTCCTACCTGTACAGGGAGAAAATTAGCAGGGAGGTAAAATGTGTTCCCCATGACATCAGCAGCCCCTTTTTTGGACATTCCATTCCATCCGGAAGAGTTCTTGGCATCCCTTGTGATGTCACCAGTGTTGTAGTGACACCAAGTGCACTGAGCTCTCTCAGTCAGTGTCTACATCATGTGTTCCTAGACATGATTTCCCGACTGAGGAGACTTTTTGGAAGAGCAGAGATGGAGGTGGCAGAAACTAGAGAGAGGCAGAAAGTAGCTGGACTTTCATGTGAGAGTAATGAAGGACGAAGACGGTGGTCTTGGGGAATGTGGAGTAAGACCTTGGAAGGGGATGTTGAGCTTCTTGTCTGGGGTGGCCTGAGCTGGCCTTCCTAGCAATTTGGGCATGGAAACTGACTTCACTGGGAAGCAAAAGAATTTCCATGATTATCACAATACTTAAACATCAAGGATTTCAGAACATGACTTTCAGAACATGACTTAAGGCAAGTGATGCCAAGTAAGGCCAAAGCAGGTAGTTTCAAATACCAAGTCTTTACTTTGATTGGGTTTTGTGGCTGTTACATGGGGACAAAATGAGACCATCAAGTGTCACAGAGGGTCTAACCTATGCCAGTATATGTAAGGGAATCCCTACACTTCACTTCCATGCCTTTTTTTTAAGCTGCTGTGGGTATCTGACAGTAGTACCAGGGAAAGAATTGTGTTCCTGGACATGGTCTTATGTTCTCAGAACTCCTCTGACCTCCTCTCCCTGACAGTACCCACATTAGATTTCTTCATCACCCATTGTGTGTGGAAGGTATTTCTTTCCTTTAACCAAATACCTTTCAGTGTTGATACACTCAGACAATGAACCCTATTGCCATGTCTGGGGTGTTTGGTGTTTCAGTAGGGGGAATTGCCACTGTGTTGATCATGGTCTCACTCTGCATGAATTTTAGTCCAAACTACTGGGCCTTGACTAACAGGGTAGGACATCTGACCATCTCCTATCACTCAAGTTCTTTGGGTTATTTAATTTTCCATCTGACTTGTGAAACCACAAGGCTGAGGGATCTAAAGCCAAGTTGCACCTTGTCAAACTGTCAATAATGGTGGAGAAGCTATCCCTGTGGTCATCATGAGCACGTGTAGGGAGACAGAGGAAACACCTGGCTGCTTTCATCTCCTGGTCTCTATAGAGTGATGAGAGAGCTGAGATTCACTTAGGCGCATCTATTGCCTGGGCCAGACTGTTTGTGGTGTCACTGGTTTCCAGGCATGCTCTCCTTCTCTTAGAGCTGAGGGTGTTCACACAGGACTCTCTGCATTCCCTTGGGGCAATTTACTTATGTTCTTCTGCCTACAGTGGCTGCAGACAGTCATCATGCCCTGCAACTGTCTTAAGCCAGAAAGAGGCCAAGAAGGAGGCAAAGAGTCTGACCAAAGAGCTGGAGCTCAGTACCCAGGAGAGAAACGAGCTGAGATACCGCTTGATACAGAGGGATCCATGAACAAGAGGTACTCATTGCTCCAAACACTTTAGTGTCAGTCTGACATCTACAATGTCACCCTCATCTTATCCTTTTAAGGTTGTGAGTTCTGGCAAGCAGTACCTCCACAGAGTCCCTGTGCCTAACTTTATGTCCCTAAATGCTTCATAGAGGAGAGGCTGAACATGAAGCTTGGTCAGGAGCAAGAAGGGAAACGGACTCTTTTCCTTCCTCCAATTGAAATGTTGAACTTGTGGTCTGCGTAAAGAATTCTGGATGGAGGCATTTGGGACTGAGTAATAGTATCCTGGGTCATGGTTGAGTAGGTGCCTAGAACCCTGAGACTCTGCAGACTCTGCTGCAAGGAATTCTGCCTGAGAACCTGCAGGAGTTCGGTCCCTCCCATCATCCAGGATCCTGAAAAGCAGTCACATCTCCATAGAGTCACATAGGCCTGGCTATAGGCAACAGGCCCTAGGGATTTACATACTAATGAAGGCCAGAGGGCAGAGCAAATTAAACTTGCCTCCCCCAGATACTCCCCCAATCCTCCCCTTTTCTCCCTTCCTATATAACTCGGGACTGCCCTGAGTTTTTGGGGGGTTACGCCTAGATCATTCTATTATCTGCCATGACAATAAACCTTTTTGGAACCAAGGACTTTTTCGTGTTACTGGGGCTTGCCAACGCCAAGGCCCTCAGGCCGCTGGAACCATAGGACTCCCTCCCTAATGTGAGACCCACCACAGAGGTGGAAGCCTCTGGGGCTTGCGCCCCTGTGGCAGCCTTCTTAAATTTTCCCCACAGAGTCAGTGGCTAGTGAATGCTCAGCATGCATTTGGAAAGTCCTCGACAGATGCAGTGAGTTTGTGCTGACGCTTTGTACTTACCTGGCTCTTAATTGAGGGCTGGAAAGTCCTAGCAGCAGCTGTTCCCACACTGTTCATCTCAGTGCTTGACTAGAAAGCCTGAAGCTTATGCCTGTTCCTCTTTGTCTGTGTGCCTTATACTCTGAGTCAGTAATGCTGAATGAATTTCTTCTTATTCTGCTTCTTCTTTCTCCAATGCTGTATCTCTCTCTTTCTCATTCTCTGATTCTGTTTCCTTTTCCTTTTCCTTGTCTGTGTGCTAGTGTGTCCACATGCATATGGATGTGCAGACATATAGTAGGTATATATTTCCTTCCACTCTTTGGGAACTTGGGTTCTGTGTTTTGTCCTGTGGATTTACCTGTATAACAGTTTAAAGGTGAAGTGAGTCCAGACGTCCCGGAGCCCCAACTGTAAACAGCACTGTTCATTGCCTGTGTGGTGCCATTTGTCTGTACATTTTTATCTCTTTGGCAGACTAGAAAACTGTGTTGATGTCTGGTCTCATCTCCAGAATTATGTGTAATGAATGTCTCTACACTATTAGTTATCCAGGATTTAGAGTCCCTGTTTTGAAAGTAGGAAATATATAATCACAGGTTTCTGGTGGTTCAGGACCTGTGGTCTAGTCTCTTTAGAGGGTAAGCTGATAGACCTCTAGTTCAGGCCAGCTGAGTGAATACAGGGAGCCAGGGTACCCTCCATCTGGATGCCAAACTTCTGCTGTCCAGGATAACAAGTTTCCAAAGGTGGAGAAGATGCGAGTATGTAGAAGGAAGAAATTGGCCTTCCAGGATTGGGGTAGGACAGGACCCAGCCTGAGTTCATGTGTTACTAAAAGCCATGTTCATGGTGTTCTGTCTTCCTGGGGCCAGACCCTATTACAGGCCAAATCCACTGTATGAAAAATTGAAGTTCAAGGAGAAGATGGTCATGTCATTCCTGAACAAATTAGAGACTGAGAACATTGACTCCTGTGAGAACTTCCAGGAGCACAAGAAGGAGATTAACTTCTATAGGTAAGTACAGGTCATGGAGGCTACCACTTGTGCAGTGGCGATTTCTGCATTCCTTTGATTCTGGAATGGAGAGTCTGCAGGTCCGGTCTCTCCCTTCGGTTTTTTAACCATCAGTGTACCTTGGGCCCTTTGGACTCAGGTTTCTTAAATCTGTAAGAGAAAGTTAGCCCTCTCATGGTTATCCAGGCATCCTGAGGAGCCTCTAAGATAACAAAATGAGAGGGTTCTTTTGCAGTACTGGACCTCTGGGGCTCAGGCAAGGTTTTACAGAGGTGAGTGTGATGGAACACATGGGTAGAATGCCCTCCCCTTAGTTCTCCTGACCTCCACTGAGGGTATTTGCACCCTACTAATTGAAGTTGCTGCAATACACTGGGCTGTCATGGAGATACCTCTTTCTTTGGGAGAGGCAGATAGATGGAGATTCCTCTTTCTTTTGGAGAGACATGGAGCTTTATTGGAGTTTGGGCTGCAGACATGATTAGTTCTTACCTGCATTGGCTGTTTGCTGCTTGTGCAGCTGTCATGGATATACTGAAATGTATTGCTCTAGGTCTTCATGGGAACCTGGATCCTGGTGGGGTAACGGCACCTATAAGTAGGAATGGCAGGAGGAGTCTGCAAGATGTTAATATGCAGAGTGTGTTTCCAGAAACCTGCACAATCGGCTCCTGTTGCAGTCCTCTCTTGTAAAGAAGTCATTGGTCCAAGTGAAGCAGGATTACAAGGAAGTGAAGGCTGATTGGTACCTCCTCCAACAGTACTTGTCTGAGATGAACCTGACTGTTGAAGATGAACAGGAGAAGACCAGCAACCTCCAGAAACAGCAATATCAGGTAGGAACAAGCAGTTTATTCAGACTAACACTGTCTGTTATCATTTGCCTATTGGATCCATCTTTGCATTCATCCACCACCTTTTAAATCCACACTCCCAACCAGCCACCCACTTCATGGAATATAGTTGTTCATTACTTTGTCTATGCACAAGTATTCTGGGAACTTCAACTATTGGGAGACACTGAATTATTGGCAAGTGTACCTTGCTACTCTGCTTGAAGCTGCAGTCTAGAAAGGGTAACAGATGAATGACAGGTCACACTCTTGCATGTCCTCATGATAGGAGGGTGGCTAAGCAGAGCTTTCAGAAAGTTCTATGTCTTGTGACAGGAGTTGTGCAGGGGTCATGTGACTTCCCAGGTAGGCATCACTTGCAGGGAGTAAAGTCTAATGCAAATATTAAATGAGTGCTTCTCTCTGTCAGTGGTCTGGGTGGCATGTGGCCTTCTCCTTTCTCCTGCAGCCCAATGAGGTCTCTTCCCATTGGCCAGGTCTAGGTTTGCACTGATAGAAGTCTGAGTGTCTGCTTGTCAGCCCATGTGTTTGTGAGCTTTGCTTGATATTTTGCCCTGCTTGCAGATTTAGCAGCAAGGGTTTCAGTTAAAGGATCAGTGTTGAAGTCTAGTTGAGGTGGTGGGAGGCAGCAGCTGACATTTGACATGCATGTCCCCACCAAGCCTGTGTCTTAATAACTGCCTTCCTCTCCCAGGTCTCTGAATCTGCAAGAGAGCTGGAATTGGCCACATCCCAGCAGGAGAGCCTCCTGCAGAATGAGTTGCCACCTCAGGAGCCCCCTGCTGAGCTCCCTCCTCAACAGCCACAGACTTCTTTGGATGAATCTCCTTCCTCATAGATCATTTCCACAGTGTGATTGGGCCCAAACTATGTAGCCAGTGAGACATCCAGGCTGATTCAGTGTCTTTTTCTCTTTCCTGTGTGACCCCTTGAGAGAGAACTGAGGTGACTGCATTACCATCAAGTGCTCAAGAGGAGAAACTGGCTGTAGTCTGTGCTGCTAAATGTGCAGTGAGAAAATGTCACTTCACATTTTTTTCTGTTAGAGTTCTCATTGAAATTTTCTTTTGCACGGTTTTGGTTTTTTCTTATGTTATTGAGATATTATTACAAGTTCTTGTTATTGATTTTGATTTTTCTAATGATTTTCACCGTTTATATTAACCTTCATATCAAAACTTGTTTTGTAAAATTGATTTTTTGTGAATAAAAAGTTGATCTGTAACTCTTGACTCT
Source organism: Grammomys surdaster (assembly GCF_004785775.1). Classification (NCBI taxonomy): domain Eukaryota; kingdom Metazoa; phylum Chordata; class Mammalia; order Rodentia; family Muridae; genus Grammomys; species Grammomys surdaster. The sequence goes on from NW_021621636.1 coordinate 13,112, forward strand.
TTTTTTTTAATTTTATTTAACCTTTCTTTTACACTCCATTTTTTATCCCTCTCCATGTTCACCCTCTGATGGTTTAACATACTGTTCTGCTCCCCATCTGTCTCTCCGAAAAAGTCCCCAACATCTCGCCTAAACCCCAACTCCACCAATCCTCCCCATTTTTTGGAGTCCTTTGAGGGTTAGGTGCACCTTCCCTGACTGAATCCAGACCTGGCAGTCCACTTTCTCTATATGTGTGGGGGGCCTCACATCAGCTTGTTTATACTGGCCGATTGGTGGTCCAGTGTCTGAGAGATCTCTGGGGTCCGGGCTATTTGAGACTGCTGGTCCTCCTACAAGGCTACCCTACTTCTCAGCTTCTTCCAGCTTTTCACTAAGTCAACTCCAGGGGTCAGCAGCTTCTGGTCACTGGTTGAGTGTAAATATCTGCAACTGAGACTTCCAGGTGCTTGTGTGGTCTTTCAGAGGGCAGTCATGATAGACCCCCTTTTTGTGAGCACTCTATAGCCACAGTAATAGTGTCAGCTCTCTGGTCCTCCTCTTCAGCTGGGGCCCCCTTGCTGTTGTTGCTGGACCTTCAGCCAGACTGATGAGCATCTCAGGCAAGAATTCTGTCTTGGCTTCCTGGCTCTGGACTGATGGTTGTCTCCCGATTTCTCCTTGCCTGCACCTGCCTATGTTGCCCCATTCAGAAGATTTCTGTCTAAGGCTCATTTCTAACCACAATCCATTGTAACAGGCAGGGTTTCTTGTCTGCAGCTTGCTTCCCACCACTGATTCCAATCTAGCCCTACACAGAACAAGGTCATTTCAGGATTGCTTTTTACAGGGTGATTTAGTATCTTTTTTCCCTCTTAGATAATTTCTTAATTTACATTTCAAATATTATCCACATTCCGAGGGTCTTCCTGGCTTTCTGGTTGAGACACAAATCCTCCTGTATCCTTCTCAGGTAGCGGTTCATATTCTGAATGGTCTGGAGCCAGAGTGCTCATGTCTGTCTGCTCTGCCTCCTGTGCATCCTGGAGCTCTGCATTCTCACGACTTTTGTCAGCATCACCATTGGCATCCAATCCCTGCTGGTCGCAGTCTGTAGGTTGACCAGGAGCATCTTCCCACGCAGCATTCACACCAACAGCAGCACTACTTGCTTCCAAGTGGAACATATGAGTCCCCCATACTTTTGCATTAGGGTTTAGCTCTGAAACCTTAGTTGTTGGGACCTGAGTCAAAGCTGGGAGGGAACTTGTTTGAGAAGTGGCTTGTGATATAGGACCATTCATCAGATGAGAGCTGTCCTTGCCCTCCTGGACTCGCTGTGCCTGAGGTTAAGCCAAAACTTTAGCTTCCTGATCTGAAGTCATGGGCTCCACTGGAAAAGTATAATGCTAACATCAGGACTTTGTCAGCTGCCCGCCCTGCCCAAGCAGCCTCCCTTGGGCTCATCGCAGTAGCCCCAGTGCCCAGTGCAAAACATGTGGGGACAGCTGAGAAGGGAGACAGGAAGAAAAGGCAGCATGACCAGGCCGGGCTGGAGACAGCAAAGAAGAGATGGAGGGGGCTTGGCTTCTATGGCAGAAGATCTTTCCTTTTTTGGGCCCGAAACTATCTCAACCTTAAAACTCCAGATCCCAAACGCTCCTTCTCCGACTTTGAATTTTATAGTCATTTCAAAGGATTAATTCAGGAAATCTCTGAATGCAGGAGACCACTGCATCTTCTTTGGTCTTCTTAAATATATTTTATTTCAAAGCCTTTCAAGTTCACTATAGTGGATGTGCATTCCTTGTTTTATTCTGACTACTAGGTTGTTCTTCAACATACCCACTCCTCCTCTTGTATTAATTTTCATAAAATGCTTACTCATTATATAATATCATCCCAGTAATGCTCCATATACCTATCTATTTAAGATGGAGACATTTCTAGTAATGGTCAAAATCCTTTCGGTACCCACAATTCTAAAACATTTGGAGTTGACTGCATAAGTAATGATTAGATCAGATACTCACTGAAGTCTAGGGAGGGAAAGAAACTGAAGAGAAACAGACAACATACACAACTTGTGAAGTAATAATAGATCGTTTTGTCAGTTGCTAGGATATTTTTCTTTTGTTGAAAATCGATTTTTTTCTCATTCCATTTATCCTGATTATAGCCTGCCCTACCTTCCATCAGTTCCTCCTCACCTCCTCTACCTCCCTGATTCATCCCTTTCTGCCAATTATGAGAAAAGAACAGACTTCAAGAATGAGCTTCCAAAGGTGACAAAATAAGATATAGTAAGATGAAGAAAAAGGTATGATAGTGAAGTTGAACACACTAACCCAACAGGAGATAAAGGGTTTCTAGATCAGGCACAAGAGTCAGTGACACACTTGTTCAGTGTCCCATAAAAATGTTAAGCTAATAGGGAATACAAAGATGCAGAAGACCTGGTATAGGCCCATGTTGGCCATGTACTTGAGTTTCAGTCTGGATGAGCTCCTATAGCCATTGCTTAGTTAATTCAGAGAGCCTAGTTCCCGAGGTGTCCTTTGTCCTCTTTTAGAGTCACTGTGCCTCCTGTTCTACAGGAGTATCTTATGGAGGTGACTGAAGCCTGGAGGGAAACAGCGACAGCCATGGGGAGAGGATCAGTGGTAGGAAAACATCAGGGAAGAAGTTGAGTTAAGTTGTGGGGGCTCGATGAAACACTGCCCCAGCAAAAAGCCAATAGCATTAAACTATATAGATGTCTCTGTGTCATTACTAGCAAAAGTCCAGCAGGACATCAAAAGCCTTGCTATACTCCCCGAGCTCTGAGTAGAAGGAAGTGATAGAGAAAATCTCTCCAAAATGTCTGGTTGTGTGTCTCTGCATCTGTTCCCATCTGCTACTAGAGGAACACTTCTGATGATGAATAGAGAGGACACTGATATTTGATCAGAACTGAATTTCTTTAGAAATTATTTGAGTTTCTTTTTTTTAAAGATCACCAAAGTTTTTTCTACTCCAGGTCTCTAGGCTACCTAGTCTCTGATTCTTAGTTCCCCAAGTATTGTTAGAAATGGGTTCGATCAAGTAAAATAGGCTATAAGTTAAAACAGCCATTGGTTGGCTACTCCCAATAATTCTGTGTCACCATTGCCCTAGCATAGACAGATTGCCTAGGCAAAACTTATTGTAGGTCAAAGATTTTGTTACTGAGTTGGATGTTTCTCTTTTAATAGCCTGCAGGGTATCATCCCTCACAAAATCTCTAGAATTTATAGGAAAACCTCCATGTAGGCACCAGCTGACTTCTCCATGTTCAGTGGATTGTGTGGTTGTTTTCATCAGCAATGGGCCCAGTGTCAGTTTGCAGATAGAATCCCTCTGTCTCAGCACCAGCCTGAGGTGTTGGATGATCTCCACGGGAATCTCTTGCCAAAAAATTAAAAAAAAATGCAACTAAGTTCTGCCACTGCATGCTTTTCATGACTAGAAGAGATGACACTTGAGACTCTGTATTCCCCAATACTAAAACTCCTCATCAGTAACACCATCATACTGTAAAGAAAATTTCCACTGTATTAGGTTTACAATCCCCCAAATGGTTGCTCTATCCTAGGTATCTCCACTCCATCTCACCACTTGCATCATCCTCCTTCTCCATCACATCTCTACCTGTCCCTGCTCAGCTGACAAAATCTACTTAACTTCTTCCAACCAGTAAAAACCACAAGACGTTTTACATCTCTGTTTCTCAACTTTCCTAATGCTGTGACCATTTCTGTAATATTGTCACTTATGTTGTGGTAACTCCCATCGTTAAAATTGTTTTATTCTTACTTCTTAGCTGTAATTTTGCTACTGTTAGGAATTATGCTGGAAATAGCTCATACACAAGATATCTGATATGCAATCACTGTGAACTCACCATTTACCCTCAGTGTGGTATGTCTGTAGAAGTAAACATTTGAGGGTGTGTCTATGTCCCCTTGTTTCCAAATAACTGCAGTGTAATTTTATGTCTGTTATAATACATTTTAACTCTCAGATTCAATACTCAGACGATATGAAGACCAAGAAGAAGGAATATCAAAACGTGTATATCTCATTGCTTCTTAGGAGAGTGAACAAAGTGCTCACATGAGGAAATATGGAGACAACATGTGGAGCTGAGATTGAAGGTAAGGACGTTCAGAGACTGCTCCACCTGGAGATCCATTCTTAAAACCTGCACACTATTGTGGATGCTGGGAAGTGCTTGCTGACAGAGGCCTGATATAGATGTCTCCTGAGAGGCTCTGCCAGAGCCTGACACATACTGAAGTAGTTGGTCTCAGTCAAACATTGAACTGAGTGCTGGTTCCCAGGTGGAAGTATTGGAGAAGGGACTGAAGCAGCTGAGGGGGTTTGCAGCCCCATGGAGGGAGAAACAGTGTCACCTGGCCAGACCCCATGGAGCTCCCAGGAACTGGAAGACCAACCAAATGATACACATGGACGGATCCATGACTCTAGCCACATATGTAGCAGAGGGTGGCATTGTTGGTCATAATTGGAGGAGAAGCCCTTTGGGCCTGTGGGTTTTTGATGCCCCAGTGTAAGGGAATGCAAGAGAGGGAAGACTGAAGCGGATGTATGAGTGGGTGAGCACCCTCATAGAGTTGCAGGGAGGTTGGATGATATGAGAGTTTCTGAATGGGAGACCTGGTAAGGGAAAAATATTTGAAATGGAAATAAAGAAATTATCCAATAAAAAATAAAATAGTATAAAAAATATACAAAAACTTAAAAGACTTGGGGACCTGGTATTTTTTATTAAGAAGCTGCAAGGACTAATACCTTAATATCATCTGTCTTTTTGTCACTCAACCAAACCACTAATCGTCAAGTTGCCAATTACATGGTCACTCTGGTCTATAGCTGCTCTCTCATCTTGACCTCATGGAAATTATCCCTTTTCTATTCATGTGACTTCCCTACAGTATTCTCCTCCTAGAGGTCCTTTTGGTGATCATGATCCTAGAGTTTAGTACAAGTGTTTAAATCACTATTGTGAAAAACTTACAGGCCAAGGAAGGAACCAGACCTGGAGCTTCAGGAAGAAGCTTGGTCATCTCTAGGGCTACTGGATTCTGAGATCCAGCAGATGGCCAGTAATAAGAACCCAGGTGTTCTCTTTGGTCCATGAACCAAAACCATTGCTTTCCCACTGGGCCAGGGAACCATCCTTTGGGACTCTGGGGTGCCTGGACTCCTGCCCCCTAGCTCTCTAAGATCCTCATATTCCATCTTAGAATGAGAGGCTGGTGTTCCGGTTCCTACGGGTCCTTTAAATAGGACCACCCTGATCCTTGGAGCCACCTTTTGTCTTTGTGTGCAGCTAGCTCTTGTTGAGCACTCCTTTTGTGCCCCATATCCTGCTCTAGCTCCAAGAGTAACATATCTGCTTTGTGGTTATTCCAGCACATGGGTTGGCCTCCAAACTCAGGATTTGGAAGTTATAATGCAGGAGGGAAGGGCTGGGAAGGGGAAACTGAGGTCACATGGTAAGATTTGGGATGGGTTGGCAGGGATAAATATGAAATCATTCACTTTTAAATGTTGACATCACGGGTTCTGTTTGTTTAATAAAGTATTATTGGGTTGGAAAACTCAACTGTGGGTTATGTGGAGCCTAGGTTGGTACGATAAAACGCATCCTACCTACTGCTGCTTGGTCCATAGGTCATATATCTTCATGCTGGCCTCCACACACAGCCTTGTTGTCTCCTCACAGCACCCTGCCATGTTATCTATGGCCTCAAGGGAGTCATTAAATCTATGTCCTCACCATTGAAACCAAGGAACTCATGGAGGAAGGCAAGATTGATGCCAGCGGGATTTTCAAACCCGATTCTAGGATGGTTAAGAAATAGGACCCGCTACAGTTTCACACATGCATTAAAGAGCCCGGGTTCTGGTGTTCCTCTGAGAAGAGCCTCAACTGCATGGGTTGAATGTAAGTATAAGATGCTAACTGAGAGTTAACTTCTCTGCTTCTTTCACTAGCAAACTGGTAGCCACCACAGCTCTTAGACAAGTGGACCAGCCTGACGATACAGGGTCCAATAATTTGGACAGGTCTATAACACTGTGATGCCATGGGCCTAAAGTGTGTGGTTCCACATCCTTTGCAGTAATTTTTGTTTCATGGGCCTGTAGATGAAAAGGTTTGTAGGTATCTGGAAGTGCTAGAGTTGGAGCCAAAACCACCTGTCTTTAAAGTCTCAAAGATGATTCATTCCTGATTAGACAATCAATGCCCTCATTTGTGCTGGTGTTTTTTTTGTTGTTGTTGTTGTTGGGAATTTTTTTTAGTGAATCCTTCTATTTCTATAGGGCTTATCGGACTGTTTCCTTAGTTGACCTTATCTTGGTTTAAGTTGGGTATGCGGTATCTGTCTATAAAATCACCTGTTTATTCTAGATTTTCCAGATTTCTTGAGTATAAGGCTTTCTAGTAAGATATGATGAATTTTTAATTTCCTGTTTCTGCTGTTATGTCTCCCTTTTCCTTTCAGATTTTGTTAATTTGGGTACTGTCTCAGTGACCTTTATTTAGTTTAGCTAAGGGTTTATCTATCTTGTTGATTTTCTCAAAGAACCAGCTCTTGCTCTTGTGGATACTTTTTATCTTTTTGTTTCTATTTGGTTGTTTTCAGCCCTGAGGTTGAGCATTTCCTGCTATCTACTCCTCTTAGATATGTTTGCTTCTTTTTGTCCTAGAGATATCAGGAAAGCTTTAAGGTTGCTGGGATAAGATGACCCCAGATTCATGATGAAAGCACTCAGTGCTCTGCACTTCCCAGTAACACTGCTTTTCTTGTGTCCCAAAAATTTGGAAATGCTTCGTCTTTGTTTTCATTGAATTATAGAAAGTCTTTTTTTATTTCTTCCCTGTGACCCTGGTTATAACAATACTTCTGTTTTCCTAGTTAGTACAAACTTTCTGTGGCCCTGATTAGGACAAATCTAATGGAAGACAGGCAGGCTTTGTGGTACAAGAGAAGGATCTACCCCATTTGCAGAGGAATGTGCAAACTGGAAGAACTCTTCAGATCAGGCAGAGCAGGATAGATCCCACTGATGATGGATTCTGTAGGATTGCCAGCTGGCATGTTTATTGACATGGGTGTCTTAGCTAAGTCTCTGGTTAGAGCAGATCTCCTGGGACATAAGCAAGCTCGGTGATCCAGGGTCAGGATCTGCCTGAGTTGCAGATGGAGGTACAGACCTGAGGAATGATGGAGTTCAGAGAGTGGGGATAGGTCCTCAGTCAGCTGGGCTCTGTGGTTATCCAAGCTTGGGTGCGTATTCTGGCAGGTGTTTCACATGTGTATTTGTTTACAACAGACCTTGGGATACAGGTGATCTGTGAGGTGTGGGAGGGGACCAGGCATGCTGGTTTACCTGGGTAGATGTGAAAACTCAATTGCTAGACTATACATTTGCGACTCCTCTTTCGAGTATCTGAAAGGCTGTGGCTCATTATCAGAGAAGATGATGATAACTTTCAGTATATGTAAAAATTCTCATGCCTACACGGGATAGGGATAATGGGACACACCAGTAACATGTGGTTCTTTTCCCTACTCAATGGAATATTTACTGGTCCAGTGGTAGTCAGGTAGCATTCCTGTTTCCCCTTGGACTGAAATCTTTTGAACATCAATTGACCTATGGGATTCTTAAGGATTTTAAATGTGTCACCCTTGTGTCCATGAAGAAGTCAGTTCCTCTGTCCCCAACTTTAAGTATTACCCTTATGATCCTCTTTAGGATCCTCAGAGCTTAAAGCAATCAACCTGGGGCGAAGCTACTTTTTTATCCGTGGTAGTTGGGGATCTTTTCATCCACTTAAGGCACTTATTTTTACAATGTACTTTCCCTTGTGGTAGGCACATTGTTCTTTTTCTAATACCGCATTGCTTGTTTCCAGCCCCCATTTTTTCTGTTTCACTGAACTAGTTTATTATTTAGCTTTTCTCATCAGGATACTCCTTTGGTCTTGGTAAGTCTCTTGTTTCTCTGACTCGAAAACAGTTTACTGTTGTCACACACATTTTTGAGCTAACTCCACACAATGGGTCCTATTGGTATCTTCAAATCCTTCTACATTTTGGAGCTTCAAATACCTTGTGCAAACTGAGTGACAAAATCAATGTATTTTGAGCACTTGACTCTTCTCCAGTGCATATGGGTCTGTGGGTGTATGGGTATGATAAGACCCTAGGAAGTTCTCTACAAAAGGAGCAGGATGCTCTTATAACCCCTTTGTGAGCTCACTTATCTTTGTCATTTTTGTGGGCTTCCGTAGTGCTGTTATGAGCCCAGCTGGTAAGTCCTGGACTAAATCTCAAGTGTCCCATTATCTTTTTCTCTTTTTGGATATCTGTGACTGTAGATTTGATGAAGATATAGTCTTCATCCAGTTAAGAATCCCAGTAATTCTTCTGGACCATCTGGATCAAGCACCAAGTTTCTATATTGTCCTGTCCAGCAGGGCATTAAATGGGGTCTAGGAAGGTCAGTTAAGAGAGAATGGAGGAAAAAAATGGGCAAATGCAAAGAAACTGGGCTTTTCTATAGGCTGATCAAACCATAATTTTTACTTTTTTCACACAGGGGTTATATACACAAAAAGGCAGGATGTGGGGAAGGGGGTGCCACAAAGTGTAGGTGTTCAGGGGGAGTAGAGATACCTTCCAGAACAGAGTGTCAACTGGGTTAAGGTTCAGGGGACAGATCACTATGACTCCACCTATGATTTTCTTGTCCTTATTTAAGTTGGTACTATCCACCAAGGTTACCTCTCTACAAGGTCTATGACTTTCAGCCTGACAATTTTCCACCAAATCTGCTTGTTTACAATAGCTTCTAGTCCTCTGTTTCAGTGTTTTTCCACAGAGACCCAAGATTTTGTGTTTGGCAGGCATGTATGGCAGGCCTATTGCTGATTTTTAGGCCTATGGCTCGTTTTAGGCCTTCAGTGTATAAACAGGTCTGCCCCTGACAGCGGATAGTTCTGCTTGAAGTTTCCAAAGCCAGCAAACTGGAGCCAGAAGAAATACAAGCAGAGGGTATCCATAACCAGCACCTCCAGCACTTCCCCCAAACACAGGGTAATGTGGCTTGAGTAGAAGAAAGGATGTCCTCAAGACAGCTGGCATACCAGTACTACATCCAGCACCTACCATGTCTAGACCAGCACAAAGAAGAGCATGAAGGCAGAGGCTTCCTATAAATTGTTTCCTGGGCCAGGAAGCAGTTCTTGTCCTTTGCTGCTAGGTAGCCAGAACTACTAGACTGACTGACAGTTGCCCAGCATTTTGGTTACTGCCAAGCCACACAGTCACACCTAAAACACAAATATGGGTGATGCAGGGACAAAGACCATAGAACCAAGGCCCTGAGTGCAGCTGCAGCACCAGCACCATCAGTTTGACCAGCAGCCATGCAGAGAAGTGTACACTGCCCCTAATCAGCAAAAACCTAAGTTCACTTAAGTGAATGGTCAGAAACAATAGGACTCATTCAAGGCCTCTGCTCCATTATACTGGAGGGGAAGCTACAGTCCAGCCAGATGTGGCGGTGTCCCAAGACCTTCCTTTGCAGCTAGGAATGGAGTTTGTTCAGCAGAGAAAGCTCTTCAGGAGGCAGGGTGTTGTTCACAGTCATATTTCCTATCTAAGCTCTGGTGACTCACACACCTATGAGGTCTAGAAGCTCCTGAAGGTATCTAGGGCTGCAGAGGTAGAAACAGCTCTACTAAGAACTTAGCTTGATACACAGAGTCCTAAGGAGAGACAGAACCCATACCCAGAGTCTCAAACTAAGACAAATTACCCAGAATCTGTGTATCACAGGTGGATTCTTCAGATCAGACAAGAAAATAGAAAGAATGGAGAATGGACCCTGTAGGAGCCAGTGGGGAGAATGGAGGCCATGTGCTTCTGGTGGTTATGAAGTCTGCCCAGATTCCATGCCAAGATTCAATGTGGATTATGCAACTAAAACATGCTCAACTTGTTTAACTACATTCACAGTGTTTGGACTGATAAGCCAAGCAGGGAGGCTGAGAGAAGGCTGAGATTTCCACCACACTTGAAGCCACTATTTTTTTTTAAGGTCCCCACAATGTGGAGCTTAACAATGAGTTCAGTAAACAGGGTCCTTGAGCAGTTAGGGGATCTGTTTCAGGTCACAGGGTTTGGAAGTGGCAAGGTCAACAAGGAATCACATGATTCTCTAGTAAGCCTGTCAGTTACCATGACTCATATCCCTAATAGGCAGAGCCCTTTTCAAGGCCAGCTCTGTCTGCAAATGAAAATCCAAGAAGTGATATTGATTTGGGTATCAGCAAACAGATTGCCTTTGTAGCCATAGTGACAGGCATATGGTAACATGAACTGAGGGTGACAACATGCCTGGGATCAAGTCCTGGATCTTTTGTTACTGTATGTGATTTGCTCAGTTTCCTAAACAGTAGCATCTGTTTTGTTTGTTTGGTATCTTTGAAATATGTAGTCCATGTTGGCTACATGTTTGATATATACTGCTTTAACTATGTTTATGTATGGGCCTTGAATTCCTGATCTTTCCAAGACTTTTCTCATGAAGGAATGTTGAATTATGTCAAATGCTTTCTGAGCATCTAGTGATAAGATTCTGTGGTATTTTTTTTCTTTGAGTTTGTTTATATAGTGGATTATATTGATGGATTTCTGTATATTGGACCATCCCTGCATTCCTGGTATATGCCCAACTTGATCATGATGGATAATTGACTTGGTGTGTTCTTGGATTCAGATTGCAAGAATTTTATTGAGGATTTTGGCATCAGGATTCATAAGGGAGATTGCTCTGAAGTTCTCTTTCTTTGTTGGGTCTTTGTGTGGTTTAGCTACGGGCATGATTGTGACTTCATAGAATGAATTGGATAGTGTTCCTTCTGTTTCTGTTTTGTGTAACATTTTATAGAGAATTGGTATTAAGTCATTTTTGAAGGTCTTATAGAACTCTGCACTAAAATCATCTGGTCCTAGACATTTTTGGTGAGTAGACTTTTAATGACTGCTTCTATATCTTTCAGGGTTATGGGACTGTTCAGATGGTTTATCTGATCCTGATTCAAATTTGGTAACTGGTCTTTATCTAGAAAATTTTCCATTTCAGCTACATTTGCCAATTTTGTTGAGTATAGGCTTTTGTAGTAGGATCTGATGATTTTTTGAATTTCCCCAGTTTCTGTTGTTATGTCTCCCTTTTTAGTTCTGATTTTATTAATTTTGATAGTGTCTCTCTGCTCTCTGATTAGTATGTCTAAGGGTTTATCTATCTTGTTGATTTTCTCAAAGAACCAGCTCCTGGTTTACTGATTTTTTGTATAGTTCTTTTTGTTTCTACTTGGATGATTTCAGGCCTGAGTTTTCTTATTTCCAGATGACTACTCCTCTTTGGTGTGTTTGCTTCTTTTTGTTCTAGAGCTTTCAGGAGGAGTGTTCCTCGTTCTTGATATCCTTGCCAGCATGTACTATCACCTGACATTTTAATCTTATCCATTCTGACTGGTATGAGGTAGAATCTCGGGGTTGTGGGGGGAATTCAAGGGTGGGGAAGTGGTAGTAGCAGGTGAGTGGGGGCACATCCTCATAGAAGCAGGAGGAGGGGGGATGGGATAGGGGTTTCCTGGGCAGAGGGGAAATGGGGTAAGGGGATAACATCTGAAATATAAGTAAAATATCCAAGAAAAAAAAAAATTTGAAAAAGAATTTACACACACACATACACACACACACAAGAAGGCCCACTCATGCACAAATGCATATATATGTATATAAATATGTGTGTGTGAGTGTGTGTGTGTGTATAGTTTTTATTTAAATTGAGAAATTAAAGTTTTAGAAATTGTGAGACCTGAACAGATCTTTGTCAATCTTCCTAAACTATATCTCCTTCTATGAATGAAAACATGATTATCTGTGTGCTGGGAGTGTACTTGAAGAAAATGAGTGTTCTCATCTAGAGGTAGCTGAATCCCTGAGTGTCAGGATGAATTCTGAACTTATCTTTTGGTAATGGCACTGAGCCATACATTATTGTCCCATCTTCAGGCTGTGAAGTCTCACTCATTCCTGAGCCTTGCTAACAGTTTGGTCCTGGCTGTCAAGAAGCTGTTGGCATGTACAGTTGGTTGGGAACAGGGAGAGCAGACATTGAGCTGAAGATTAGGAGAGCATGTGTATGAGGATGTTTGTGTTGAATGTACCACCCAGAGAAGGAAAGTTGGACTGACAGAAAAACAAGAATTTGATCCTTCTGACAAAAGTACTTCACTGGACAACTGGAAATGTCTCCTGGTGACTACACTACTGGCTTTGATTTAGCCTGAAGCCTGACCTCAGAGTGTTAATTTAACCTTCTGATGAGGAGCCAGTCTTGAGATTCTTCTTGGGAGTTTTTGGTCTTGTTGCAAACCTAAGTTCCTGTCTCTCAGGCTCTATTAAATGCCACAATATTTACTGTACGGTGTCTTTGTTTGTATACAAGGTGATGTCTCTCAAGGGGTATGTTTACTTCTTTGTCTTCCAGTGTCCCAAGTAGGCAGAAAACAGGTTCTTAAGGAATGTTTACTGACTGAATGGTCAATATGTGATGCCTTCTACTATTTTTTTCATACCCTGAAAAACTCTATACCGAGGTTTAGCTAATTTGAGGCTCTTACTCTAAGAAAAAAATATATGTGAAATTATTAGGCAGTGTCCAGGTGATGTAAATACAAATTGTATGAAGATATGTCTTGGAACCAACAATATTTTAGATACCTGAATGAAGCACTCAAAAAATATTAACATAATGCATTGTCACTCTCTGTGATATCAGCTGATGCTAATTAATGAATTATTCAAATGACATTCTGTTGTGGTAATTAATTAAGCCACTCTTAACTCCCTGGCAGGTGAGTGAACTTCTCACCACCTGCCAGGAGGCTCTGGCTTCACTTCTTGGACCCTGCTGGGCAGCCCTTCTGGGGCCACCTTCCCCCTGTACCTACATGTTTACTGTGTCTCCCACCTGCACATTTCCAGTGTGGTTTGTATTCTATGCCCTTGTCTTGGTTACATCCCCTCTTCCTCCTCCTCAGTCCCTCATATATGCCCACTTCTGGGACAAGTATCTCCACTTTCAATTTCATTTTCTACAAACCTGACTTCTTGCTTACATATATAGGTCCAGCCTGTCAAGTCTAGTTATAAGATATCATGTTCTAATCACCTCAGAACGTTTTGTGAGCCCCAGACAGTTAGCCTCTTGAAGATTACTTACCGGAGTCCTGCCAATATTTTCTGCCAGAGGGATCGTTCATTCTGGTGACCACCACCAACCTTTGGGTTCTAGCAATCCTTTTGTTCTTTTCACATCTTCTCTTTCCCCTTGGATATAGCATGAAGTCTCAGGCAAGAGTGGGTCACATAATCTCAGCAGAATGTCACTAGGCCCCATGGTTCTTTGACCTACGTCTTGGCATCCTGGTTAGTGCTTGGGTTACTACCTTATTTTGGAGACAGAAAAATGTTTCTGCATGGTTTCTTCCAAGTCCTTTTTCTGAGTGACCATTTCTTTCTGCTTCAGTCAGTTCTACAGTCTCTTCTCCAATCCTTACTTGACCTGGTCATTAGAAGACTGTATTTTTAATTGAAGCATGCATACATGTGCACACACAAATGTACACACACACACAAATCCCACACCGGAACATACATAAGACTTGTGTTCAGTCACAGAAGCATAATATATTGCAGTACCATGTTTAATTTCACAGTAATGGTAATATAATTGAACACCCAGGATGGTTTGAATGCATAAATAATAAAACTTGAAGGAATAAGTAAAAAAGTGTGTATAGCATATAGACATCTGTATATATCGAGTACTTTCCACTCATAAACAGAAACTGGAATCAGGGTTCTTGATCTGTTATCAAAGCTGGTTTTAAGTTCCCAAGACTGTGTAGAGTACTCCTGTTTCCCTGCAAAAGATCACATGATGGTGTTGGACCAGCCTCTTGCTGTTATTCACTGTTTCTTACTACCCCAAATATGAGAAGCTTCATCCACTAGTACCTTTCTTTGCCATAGCCTGAGTGAATTCTGGTCCAAATCTAAGAGCCAAGAAGACTAGCAAATCCTCATAACTAGGATCCAAAGGAACATTGTACTCTTCATTATATGCTTGTGTCAGGGATATTTTGAGTAAGATAAAGTTGACTAGCTGAAGGCCAAATGCTTGCAAGTATTATCTCACACTGAGCAATATTCCAAGGAAGGGCTGTAGCACATTGTTTATTTTTACTCCTTGGCTGGTGGACATCTGGATAGTTTATCCTCTCAAGCTGGTCTGAGGAGGAAAACTACAACACTAATGTGCCCTAGAAGTTTCTTGTACAAGTAATTCTTGTTATGGAATTAGTGGGTCAAAGTGAATAATATTCTACTTTCTGAACATCTTCTCATGGCTTTCCACAGAGGTACTCCATTTTGTACCACCAGACATGTCTGAAGGTCCTAATTTCTCCCCAAATCCATTGAGGCTAATTTTTAACTCACAATGAATGATTTTGAATAACAACAGTAAAGAGTGCTACACACAGAACACTGGGTGAATACTTAGACTATCAGGAGAGCCTAAAGCAGCTGTCTGAGACAGCCCTGTTCCTGTGCCTCAGGGTAGCTGTAGGACTTCTGCTGGATGCAGATGTAACTCCAAACCAGTCAGTTTCTCAAAGAATAAAATTGAGGTCAAACACAAAGTTAACTGAGCCAAAAGTAGGCAAAGCTGGGAAGGAAATGGTAGCAGGCCATGAGGAAAACAACCTGGAATACTGAGAAGACACAGTGTGTCACTTGACTTTCCAGTGGTCAGTCAATGTTCATCAAGAGCAGAGAAGGAACATCATCCCTTAGCCAGCCTTTTTGATCCTCAGGGAGAAGTACATCACACAGCTGCCTTCTGCTCACCTCCATTAACTATTTTTTTTAAATTTACTCTAAAGGTATTCAAGGTGCATGACAAGATTTTCAGTCACATTAAAATCTGATTTTATAACAGGTTATGTGTCCTTTTTGTTCTAGGGACCTTAGTGGAGATACATAATGATGGGTTGCTGTATTTCAGAGCCCAGGGAACAAATGGAGGTAGGTGACTTTCAAGAGATCTCAGAGTGGACCTGAGATCTTCCTTCTTCTTATGCTTCATCTGGTATGTGAATTAAATTTTGGGTATTCTGAGCTTTGGGAAAAATATCCGTTGATCAGTGAGTGAATATCATGTGTTATCCTTTGTGGTTGGGTTACCTCGCTCAAGATGATATTTTCTAGTTTTATCCATTTGCCTAACAATTTCATGAAACCATTGCTTTTAATAGCTGAGTAGTACTTCATGGTGTAAATGTACCACATTTTCTGCATCCATTCCTCTGTTGAAGGGCATCTGGGTTCTTTCCAGATTCTGTTTCTTATAAATAAGTCGGCTATGAACATAGTGAAGCCTGTGTCTTTCTTATATGTTGGAGTATCTTCTCAGTAAATGCCTATGAGTGGTAAAGCTCCATCCTCAGGTATTACTATGTCCAATTTTCTGAGGAATAATGATTCCTGACTTTTCCCAGACATTTTTCATAAAAGGGTGTTGACTTTAATCAATTCCTTTCTCCGCATCTAATGAAACGATCATGTGTTTTTTATTTTTTGAGTTTGTTCATACCGTGGATTATGTTGATGGATTTTCATATGTTGAACTATCCCTGCATTCCTGGTCTCCTTGATCATGATAGATGAATGTTTTGACGTGTTCTTGGATTTGATTTGCAAAAATTTTATTGAGAATTTATTCATTGATATTTGTAAGTGAAATTTTCTGAAGCTTTCTTTCTTTGTCGGGTTTGTGTAGTTAGGTCCATTACAACCATATTTTCCAGTGTTGTTGAGTATAAGCTGTTGTAGTAGAATTTGATCTTTTTTTTTTGAAACTCCTAGCCCCTACTGACTGACCTGGGTGCTCTTTTCATATATTTTTTTAACAATGTAATCTATTCAAAGTTGCTGAATAATGACTATGTGTCACATTTTCCCCTCTGTTCATATCAGACTAAACTGTTGCATGTTTTGTGAGCAGACTATGATGGGTCAACTCGAAGTTATCTAGAGGCTTATTTAGGAGCCCTTCTTGAAGGCTTGCTTTTGTGTGGTCCAGCTTTGCTGTGCAGAGGCTGTAACTTCCATTTAGATTTACAGACCTCAGGGTCAAAAACTTTTGGAAGGGGAAATAATGTGTAAGCCAGGGCAGTAGAGCCTGGCTGAATCTAAGAACCTTGTAGACAGCATGGAAGACACAGCACCTCCTACTGCAGCAGAAAGATTGCTGCAACAAGCCAGTTGCCTCTTCTCATTTCCCTTTCTGCATAATGGAGGGATGTGTGTGCATTTGTGTGTGTGTTTGTGTGTCTGTGTGTGTTTGTGCGTATGTGTTGTTCGAGCTTGTATTTGTGGTGGGGTTCTATGTATTCATGTGTGTGTAGTAGTATGGATTGAGCCTCTCTCTATGTGTATTTTTGAATGTGTGTGTATATCTGCATATGCATGTTGCCATGTGTGTAGTTCTTAGTACAATATTGTCAGTGTGTATGAGCACACATACATTCACATATATGCATTTACCCAGGTATGAGTGAGCATCTGTGTACTCATGTTAAGCATATGTATAGGTGTTGATGCTTATATGAGCTTTTGTGGGTGTGGTTGCTTATATGTGTGAATGTGTGTATATATGTGTCTGTCTGTCTGACTGGCTGGCTCTTTGTATCTGTGTTCTCATAAATACGTTTCTGTTTTTCTGCATATGTTTATGTTAAGTTACTCATGGAAGGAACATCTTTAACAATGATTATACCCACCTTATGTGAGAAAGTACTATGGCCACTCAGGTGTTTACCAATTTGTATCCATTGAACATTGCATGAAGCCTCTCAACTTTTTGCATGTCCACCCTGGAGCAAACAGACAAAACACTCTGTAATTGTAAATATAAAAATTCTCAGGAGTTTGTAGAAGCAAAATCATATACATCCACAATAAGATCATTTGGAGTAAACTAAAGGAATGGGGTACATGAAGGTTCAGAGGAATTTTCTGTGACAAATCTAGGTGTTAGGGAGGCAGAAAAATTGGCTGGGCCGCTGTGTCCCTTCTCTGTCCTGGGTGAATGGTAACAGCTCACTGGATGATCAAGGGTTCACTCTTTCTCCCCTACAGCCTGTTTTCTTCTCATCCTCAGTGCCAGCTAGCATTTTCTTTCCACTTCTGCTAACACTGGCTCAGTTATCCTTGGTTGTGGAACTTGGCCTGGATTTTGTTCTTTGAGAGATTAGAGAACCAGTGTGCTTGCAGCTGCTCTCAACACAAACAGAATTCCCATAGTCATGCTGAGGTGTGAGAACAGGTCTGTCTCAGTGCAGTGCAGCCCACTTAGCCTCCTGTTGCACTAAAGCTCTGTGTCTGCAGCACTCAGTCACACCCTTTTTTCCAACTTGTTCACACTGTGTTAGAATTGACTACCTGTAAATTTGAAAGAGATGAGGACCCTTAAGATATTGCTGTTGACATTAAATGATAGAGCCCTGGAAGAAGTCATGTAGAATTCTTCAGAAAGTTGAACTGCAGTCTCCAGGTGACCCCGTGAATTCATAATGAGAAGTGTGTGTCCACAGAGAAACGAGGGGACATTTGGGTTTGAGCAGCATTCCTCAGAGTAGCCCCAAATTGAGACTATCTAAATGTTCATCATTCAAAGAATGAACATGTACAATGTGCCCAGCTCTTCAGTGGAATGTATTTTGGTATGAAATCATACATCATTTGGCCATCAGATCATCAGCCTTCTGTTAGACAAGTAAATCTCAGGTATAATCACCTTTCAGGAATTAAAGTTTATGAAGGTTTTCTAGTTTCTTGACATCTTTGCTTTGTGTAAGAAGTGAGGCATTCTGTGGTTATGACAGCTCCTTTTTGGAGAAAACTGTTTATTTTGAAGCAACAAGGAAGCAGTGGGTGAGAGCAAGGGGCTGTCCTTGCTGGGGAACCAAGCCTTTACTATACAGCCTGGAGAACTTGCTAAGTGTGCTTTGCTACAAGGACAAGGACTCCCATGGGTCCACTTGTCTGTGCACTTTGCCAGATGTCTCTGTCTCCTCTGCTCACTGTGTTCTTTCTCCATCCAACAAAAGTTAACTTTCTTTTCTACACTAGTACAGGTTATTGCCACTTGTATTAACATTAATTAAGAAACTAACGATGTGATAGTAATATACTGTGCTTTTATGTGTTCATACATGTACTTCTGTATGGATGTTCACCAGTCTGTATGGATCTGTTCAGGAGCACACACGTACACACACACACACACTCTTATAACCCTCTACTAAATCACAAATCTTTACTGAACAAGAGCAGGAAAGACTGGAAGAAAGTGTACAGTACCTGCTGAAGCAGAAGGAGATGGACACCTACTTGGCAGTAAAACTACACCTTCAGTTCAATGTCCTCCAAATGTAATTTAGAGCTCAGGCTGGGAGGAGGGGATAAAACCACATGGGTGCCCTGTATCTTTGTCCTTTTTGAATTTCTTACCATTTGCATGGTTCTCAGCTGTCCATATGTTGTGGATAATCCGAGGTGGTATACTGTGATGATATCCTGATGCTACCCAGACAGAGTAAACCCCAATAGCATCATACTGTCTCTTGAAATCTGTGTTGAAGTGGACCCCATATTATTTACAAGTGATACAGAAGATCATGTGGTATAGAGGTGAGGACAGTTCCTCTCTGTTTGTATTAGTACTTTGCTCTTCCAAAGGCAAACAACTGGAGATTCTGCAGTTTCACAGCGTGAGCAAAGTGACTTGCCAAGAGCCATGCAAAAGGGATGACAAATGACTTAAAACTTATTGAATGCAGCCCATGGGTTACCACAGCCACATGGGTAGGCCTTGGTGTGGCATGGCCATGAAGACTCTGTGTCCTGAGGACGTTTTGCTGTTATGAAGTACTGCTCTGCTTCCTGCCCTCACAACCCTCTTAATGTATGAGTCATTTGGAAACATTAGGGGTGCTTCTTGTCCCTCACCTGACAGTGTCTCTGGCATTCACAATATTGATGCTTGATTTCTGTCAGACATTGCTGGTGGAGCACATCATGATTCAGTCACCACCCTAAAGAAGATGTAGATTGTCGATAATGACTACCGCCCTTAGAAAACCTTTGGGAAAGTGAAGTTTTTAGTGAAGGTATGTAGCCATGTTTTGTACTACTGGCTCTGATGTAGAAAAACTTAGGTAACAATATAAAGATCAAAAAGGCATACTTTTTATTAATTAAAGCTATGGACCTTTTTTTTTTTGAAGGAAGAAAAGGTTTATTTGACTTACACTTCCATGCCATAGTCCAGCACTGAGGGAAGCCAACACAGGAGCTCACACAAGAACCTCAAGGCAGGAACCGAAGCAGAAGCCACGGAAGAACTCAGCTTACTGGCCTGCTCTTCCTTGTTTGCTCAGTTTGCTTTCTAATACACCCGAGGACTACCTTCCCAGGGATTTTTAGGAGCATATAACTTGCTTTGCTAACAAAAGGGCATAATTTTAAACATACACTTGAGAAATATTCTCATTCTGCATCGTAATAAAATCCACTTTTATTGTTACTTGATCATGAATAAAATAAATTACTAGAACACAGGGAGGTAGTTTAGTTGGTAAAGCACTTGCCAGGCAAATACAAGGACTTGAATTTGATCCTCAGAATGGTTTAATAAGTTGGGAAGATTAGTAACTTTTCTGTTGCTGTGATAAAATACCATGACTGAAAGAAAGAAACTATGGAAGAAAGAGTTTGGCTTATGGTTCCAGAGGAGTGAAGATCTATCATGGTGGGAGGCATGTCAGCAAACAGCATGCATAGAGACAGAAGCAGGAAGCTGAGAGTTTGCATCATCAAACACAAATATGAAGCAAAGAGTGAAAATAAATGAAACTATATAATCTCAAAGGTGTGGTGCTTTCAGGAATACCACACCAGCTAAACCTCCCCAAACAGCACCACCAACTGGGAGCCAAGTTCGGTCAACTTCAGGCCCATCTGACAGACCCTGTCTCAAAAACGAAACAAAACAAGCCAAAACCAAAGCAAACAAATCCCCCAAACAAAACAAAACAAAAAACCAAGATGTGTACATGAACCTGCAAGAACATGCAACCATAGCCCTGCACATCATCTCTCTCAAAAGAGATTGCTAACAGTCATGTAATGTAAAGGTAATTCTGAGAGAATGGGTGCTTACTTGTTCAATTGATGTGAATACTCTCCAAAAGAAAACTGAGGAACATTGGGTCTTCCCAGTCAGTCATCCTAGCTGAGTCTGTGAGCCTCAGGCTTAGTTAGACACCTTGTCTCAAAAAAAATAAGGTGGAGTGGATTAGTTATTTTTTTAATTGCTGTGATCAACACGATGACAAAGGCAACTTATGAATAAAAGAGTTTATCTGAGCTTGTGTTTCCAGGCGGGTAAGAATTCACCATGGCAGAGAATTATGGAGCCAAGGGAGAGGCGTGGCAGTGGGAACAGCTTAGCAATCACATTTTGTTTGTTTGTTTGTTTTTGTTTTTTTTGTTTTCTTTTTTTCCCTCAAATCGTAATTAATTCACACCTGGGTTATAAACACAGAAAGGCAGGATGTGGGGAAGGGAATGACACTGGAGTGTGGATGTTCAGGGGGAATACAGATATCTTCAGAACAGGGTATCGGCTAGGTGAAGGTTCAGGGGACAATTCACTATAACTCTGCCTATGACTCGCTTGTCCTTATCTAAGTTGGTATTGTCTGCCAAGGCTACCTATTTACAAGGTCTATGCCTACTCAGGCTTATACATTTCCACAAAAGCTGCCTGTTGACATTAGCTTATAGCCATCTGTTTCAATGTTTTTCCACAGAGACCCAAGACTTGGTGTTAGTATACATGTATGACAGGCCTATAGCTGATTTTAGGCCTATGGCTGATTTTAGGCCTACAGTGTGTAAGCAGGGCTGCCCCTGACATCTCCTCCCTTCTCTAAGTATAGAAGGGCTGTGGCAATTCTAAACTTGTGAAGGCGGGGATAGAGGCCTGACCTCCAGTATTTAGGGACCTTTTTTTTTCAGAGAACAAAACCATGGTAACACTGGCTTACAGGACTCTCACTGAAGGTGGAAGGGGGATAATTGATTTCTTATACCCTTATTTTGCCATCCTGATATGACTTATTAAGAATTGCTAATGTGTAGATATGCATTTTGAGGATTTAATGTAGATATGACTGATTTTTATATAAATGTTTAGATGTTGATACTTTTAAGAATTTTACAAGGATACTTTTAAAGATAAATAGTAAAATAATTACTTTTTTCTTTATAACAGCAAATTCCAGCCTTCCAGTAAGAGAAACTAGCTGAGAAACTTACCTTTCTTGCTTATACTTTGTTAATCTATAATAAGTTGCTTGGCTATCAATGTACGTGGGTTTTTAAGAATAATTTGTTTTTTTTTTTTACCTTAATATGTAATGTTATTTCTTTTAATGATAACAATGTATTGACACATCATTTTTTCATAATCATTTACTGGAAGGAAACTGAAACATAATCACACTGTAATTGTGTACTGCTTCAAAGAATTTGCTGGGATATACAAATGATGGATGAAAGAATAAACCATGGTGTGGTGTGGATGGAGAATTGTCTCTTCCACCCATCGACTCTGTGTGTACATGTAAAGGTTGTGTTAGAGGGGGTTTGAACATTGTTTTTACTATCAACTAATTGTGTTCTCTTATGTATGAATATATGTGTGGTGTACTTGGAGCCTCCTTGTTGGAGGTTTGCTGTAACCATTCAGTGTGTGAATATGGATATGTCTATCTGTAGGTCTGTATACATGTATGTGTGTGTATGTATCCATGCATATATATTTGTATGTATAAAATTACTGTATTCTGCCCTTTGCTTCATTCATTCATCCACTCATTCATTCAATCAGTATGTATGTGTGTGTGTGTGTGTGTGTGTGTGTGTCCATGTGAATTTTCTCTATTTCTTTCTGTTTTTCACTGGCCCCAAGGAATTAAAAATGTTCATAGCTTATGCACTGGCCACAGGGTGTCACTCCTTGTAAATTAGATTTTGTTACCTCAGGGGAAAAGTCTGTTGAGTGACATGTTTAATAGTTGGCTGCCTTTGGCAAAAGACCCTGTTGATATCTGAAACTACCCCAGTCAGCATCTCTATCATTGACTGCCAGTGTCTTCCCATTTCTATTTACCCATCACTTGGATGCAAAAGCTAGAGTCATTGGCATTGACTGGTCCAGGAATGTATTTATAGAGGACTTCTGAGTGACACTGGACCTCTTTAGACAGAAGATAATCCCCATGGATTTGTTTGATCTTGAATTAGCACACAGGCATAAAAGAATTGGCTGAAAGAATCACACAGTGGTCAACATATTACAGGAATAGCCTGCTGTAGACTTGAGATCAGGTATCAACTGCTTTATATAAAATGCCAGAAGAGAGCAATAAATTATCAAAATGCATCCCTTAGGCCAATAAAGTGTGTTCTATGAATTACCACTCAATGTTAAACCCTGTAGAAACTAACAATTAGTTGGCTCGGAAATTTCAGGTAATTCCCTGACACTCAAGAACTGTGTTGAGTATTGTTAGATAATGTGAAATCAGCTTAAAGGCA
The DNA here is from genome assembly GCF_004785775.1 of Grammomys surdaster. Taxonomy (NCBI): domain Eukaryota; kingdom Metazoa; phylum Chordata; class Mammalia; order Rodentia; family Muridae; genus Grammomys; species Grammomys surdaster. Next base: position 35,962 of record NW_021621636.1, read on the forward strand.
TGTACACGGACGGAACCATTACAGAAGTGTCCCTAGAGAGCAGGATGAACTACATTCAGGGCAAAGATGTTGTCTCCCAGGCCCAGAAATTCTGATGATCTCAGCTAAGAGTAAAGGAATCATATATGGGACTCACTTGTGAACCATGTGACAGTACAACTGGAAAACAACACACATGACCTTCAGGGAGCATGACCTGAACTTTCAACCAGTGTTGTACCTGCAAGTGTTGAAGTGTGTCCATGAGCCTCAGATGGCCAAAATATCAATGTGAAAGACAAATTCAACTTCTCAGAATAATCAATACTTGCTGAATCTTGGTGGAAAACAGAACCTAAGGACACTACAAAAGATTTACCATGCAGCCATGAATCCCATTGGGGAGAATAATAACAGATATTATGTGGTTAATCTGAACTACAAGAATATCTACAAATGGTCTAAGTTAGGGGCGATGTGGTGTGCTAACAGAGTGTATAAGAGAGGAGGGTATGCTATCTTTCAAAATGGGTGCTCGTATACTTATGGAGCATAAGTTACAGTGGACTCTTCTAGATACATGCTGTCCATTGTGTGTGCCATGAAAGATATGTCCAGGATATGAAGTCCATCATCCACAATTAAGTTAAACCCAACATCACAGACAGATCTTAGGATTCCTGCTCCACTCTTGAAATGCCTTTGATAAATGATGACAGTTTAGAGTTTCAGAGGGATCATCTGAAAAGTACAATTGTAAATATTTCTGTAAAATAGCATTTCAGGGAATTCTACTGCTGCAAATGTTTTAATGCTGTCATTCATTTCTCAATGTTATGGGTCTGGACCATGTCATTATTTGACATATCTGTGAGGGGACAGTAAGAGTTCCTATCACACTTCAAGCTAAGAACCTAATAAAATTCACTATTTGCAAGCAATGTAAAAAGCGCCTACATGGGAATGAACAAATCTTTAAGTGAATTAGGCTCAACAGCCATTTCACAGCCAAGGAAGAAATATCATATCCAAGTCAGTGTTGCCCTGCACAGTATGTGTGAGAAAAAGCATGAGGGGTGCTATGTGTATCCAGGACAAAGCATCAAAAACACTTAGGATGCTAGAAATTATACTCTTTGTGATATTTTGTATACTATATATTATGTTACAAAATTATTGGTGTACATCAAGAAGATGTTCATCTTCTTAGGAGTAGAAATACTTGAACAGAGGTCACATGAGGGTCCAAATAGGGAGGGGAAGTGTGTTTCTACACAGAGGTGTGCAGGATTCCCCTCTTGCTGAGGTTGCACCAGGCAGGGCATCAGAGAAGGCAGAGGCACATCCACAACTGCTCAGCATATAGGAGAGAAAGTTGAAGGGTAAAATTAATATTAGTTTTGAGCAGCCATGTGATAATCTTTAAAGGAGATGAGTTAACTAATGTTAAAAGTTATTGGGCAAATCCTATAAAATGTTTCATCCTTAGTCTTGGGAAGGCTTCACCTAAAAAGCCTCTAAAGAGAAATAGCAGCCATTGTCTCCATAGCCTTCTTCATCTGCAACTCCATAAATATCCTGTCTTCAAGGCTGGTTTAGTTCAGTGCTGCTAAACTGCAGCTGGAGAAAACTGCTCAACTTGATTGCTTGTTTCTTTCTTTGTTTGTTTGATCGATTTTGGTTTGAGTTTTGTTTGTGTTGGGGTTTAGGCTTTTTGATTCATTGGTTTGAGGTTTTGACATTTATTTTTCTTTCTTTATTTCTGGTCATTATTTTGATATTTTGTTGTGGGTATATACACTGGCTATACTGATCTAGCTGATTAGAGGTTCCTTTAAGCCCCTATAAACAGAAATGGCTGAATTTCTGTGAATTGAAAAATAAATTTCCAAGCCTTCACTCTTTGACAGCTCTGGTCACCAGGTGTGTTGTCACACTCCCATATCCCCCGAATTCACCAAGAGAGATGGATCTCTATGAGCTCCACTACCATGGGCTGCTTTGTGAATTCCCAGCAGCCCAGGTCTACACAGTACTTTTTAGGAGGTGTGGATGTCATGGTCTAGTCTGTGGATACCCACTTAATGATGAAAAATGTATCCATACTGTATCCTTTAGGTCATATATTTAGATACCCCTCAAATATGGTGCATGCATTCACGTGTTACTGAAATAGTCATGCAGACCAAATTAATGAGAGTCACAACTGTATTGCTCTAAAGCCTCTTAGGAAAGGAGTATTAACTCTGAGTGTTAATACTCAGAAACGAGGAAATCCAGAGCTATCTGCCTCTTATTTCCTTGAACTACAGCCTCAGTGATAACTTTAACGTGGAAATAATGACTTCCCACATAAAGACTTCCCAAATTTCCATGTTGAAAATTCCCTGACATGTTGATACGTAACTTTATTGTTAGGTAGTATTAGAGTGGCTACACATTTGGAGCTTTTAGAATGTTGCTTGGTTTTGGAGGGTTGTTTCTTTTCTTTTATTTCTATGTATCTTTCCCTGCTGGATGTCTGTGTACCACATGAATGCAATTCCTTCCGAGGCCAGAAAAGGGCATGGCTTTCCACCTAGAGCCAGAGTAATGTTATTGTTAAATGTCCTCTGGGTCCTCTTGTGGATAGACAAATGCTCTTAATGGAAAAGCGTTCTCTCCAGTCCCTACATTTGATCTTTGTCCTTCGAGACTTTTGTGGTTTTTCATTGAAAGAGATTACTCCAAACCTAAGATAGAAGTTACTGGAAACCTTTAGGTACAGGTGCATGAAGATAGCATGCTAGTTTTTTTAGGTTACCAGACACCCATGAAGTACTCCTGTGGGTTCAAGATTATGCCCTAGAATCACATATTGTCAGTTTTGGAGGAGATCTGTCACCTCTCATCTAGGATAACCATGCAGAATAGGCATAAAATACTTATTGATGAAATGCCAAATTGAGAAGATCCTCTTAGGGGCAGAGGTGGAGGAAGGAATCACTATTTAAAGTCAGCTGGCCAGTGTTGGGATGAAGCTTCAGACTATCCTGCCTGGGTGGAGCCTGAAGCAGAAGTCTCATGCCTCTTGTGGAGTGCCTATCTGTGCAAAGATAGAAAGGGAAAGCAAGCAATGGTTGATGTTTATCTTTAACCACAGTAGATTTCAGAGTGTATTGAGGAAGTATTTCTTCCCAGTGGATGCTTCATTCTTGTGAAGTTCCACTGGAACAGATCTGATTTCTGAGACTAACAGTGAGTCAGAAACTTAATGTGTGAAGGAAATAATCCCCTGACTCCCCAAACTGAACAGTAAGAAAATATCCATGTTTTACACAATTAAAAGCAGGGGAGAAAGATATTGACCTGTGGGAAACAGGAAAAAGCCGGGGCAGTGGACTGTATGTCACATGAATTGATTCAGGTGGTATGTTAATTATTGAGAACAATTTCCCACATCCATGGTCTCTAGAGATTGGGTGGTAACAAAAATCTCTGACCCATGTCAGGGTCCTGACCAACTCTCCCCATCCAAAGCACTTCACTTGTAAGGAAGCAGAGAGAAATGTATAACATCAGATGGAGAGGTGGCCAGAGGGTATTCCCTGGGTCACATGAGAGGATCCAGGAAAAGGTACCCCAGAAATTGGACAATACAGGAACAGCTAGTTAGCAGGTAGGTCATGGCAGTGCCCAGAGGCATCAATAGGAATGCCTTCCTTGGACAATCTCTTGTATCTAGGAAAGAATTAGAATCTTCTGTGATATCACCTGTGTTGTGCTGACTATAAGTTCCTGTGGAATATTTCTTAAGTGCCTTTTGGGTTCACAAATAGGCATGTTTTCCAGGCTGCTTAGGCTATTTCAGAAAGATAATGCTGATCAAGGAGAGACCACTCCAAGCAAGAAGGAAACTAGCCTCCTGCCTTGTAAAACGGGAAGACTGAAATCGTTCTTGGGAAGGCACACTGATTCCTGGGTAGAGTTGGGGAACTTCCTAGAAGAGATGGGCTTGAGCTGGGCCTTCCAGGAGTATGGCTTACAAGCTGGCTCCTTGGAATTTGTCAATGGCAAAACAAGAGTAAGGAGTTTCTGATTATTAGTTTGACAGAGAGCCAGGTACTGATAAGCCTGCAGCTACACATAGCAACTTTCTTTATTCAGGTGTGGTGTCACCGTGTTGAAATTCCACAGCTATAAGACAGAGGTGGATCTCTAAATACTCTTGAGAGTTGGGCTTCTTAACTACTTCCTAGGCAGACTGAGCTACAAAGGTGTTGGGAGTCAACTCCAAGCAGAAAGCAGCTATCATCTTTGCAGCCATGTTGGGCCATGTATTTGTAGATTAATGCTAGTCTACCCTGACTAGAGACTTGTTTTTCTAGCATGATATTTTTGCAAGCAGCCCACAACAGCTGAGCACACTCTGATAAACATTTTGTTTTTCTCAGACATATCCTGGAGTTGTTTAGTGTCCCCAGCTGCAAGGCCCTAGTGGTTAAGTGTCTCCATCTGCAGTCCCCTGCTTGTGCTTATATATCCATAATTGTGTTTCAATGAAAGAGACTTGATCAGACAACCATGTTGTTTCCATTCTTTGCATCTCTTGCCCTTGCATCTCCACTCCCACCATGCAGACCCCATTGACTGACCCTCAGCCAGGTCACTTGGCACCCAATGTGGGGCAGAGAGAACAAGAGACTCCATCAGGGACGTTACTGGAAGAAGGATTTTTGACTAGAAATTCAAAAGTGAAACAAAGGTGATGTCTGCTGGAACCTGCTGCATTGAGACTGGTAAGTCATACTATGAAAATGGGACAAGAAATAAGTCAGCATGAACTATATGTGGGACAGATGAGAAACACTTCAAAGACGCCAGGAGTAATGGTGAAAATTCAGGATTTGTTGTCATTTTTTGATTTTATTAAAGACTTAGGTCCCTGGTTTCCTCAAGGAGGAACCATTGATGAAAAAAGATGACATAGAGTTGGAGATGCACTTAAAGAATTTTACAGGCCATTTGGGCCTGAAAAGGTCCCAGTTACTGCCTTTTCACAATGGAACTTGATAAATGAAATGATCGCAACAAAGTGTCTGTGAAAGTGGTTGTCTTTGAAGAGGGTGAAAAAATAATTTTTAAAAAGTGAAAAGAAACAAAAAAGAAAGAAAAGAAGAAAGGAAGGAATGGAGGAAGGAAGGAAGGAAGGAAGGAAGGAAGGAAGGAAGGAAGGAAGAAAGAAAGAAAGAAAGAAAGAAAGAAAGAAAGAAAGAAAGATTGATTCTTCTAAGGAAGAAATAGATTTAATTTATCTAGATAGTGATTGTGATAAGGGAGAAACCTCTGAACGGTCATCCAGTAGGTCCCAAAATTTCAATCAGACTTTAGAAACAGAGAATCTAAGGGGGAAGGAAGCCGAACCAAATAGAGTCCCTCAGCCCAAAGAGAGAAATGACTCAGCCATTCATATCAAAAACAAAGATAAAACGCATATACCCAAAATTCAAATCCAAAATA
>NW_021621637.1:0-12061 GCF_004785775.1 Grammomys surdaster
CCCTTGGGTACAGAAACCAATTATCTTTGACTGCCGCTCTCGACCACATTTACTATTATCCACAAATGGTGAATATTGTTTATTCCTGTGCATTTTTTTCTGACTTACTATTATCTATGACTGATGATTATTGATACTTCAGCTTTAATTATTTCTGGTTTCCTATTAATTATGCATGGTGACTATCGATTATCCCTGTTCATTTATTTCTGACTTACTGTTACCTATGAATGATGACTAATGATATTTCAGCTTTATATATTTCTTATTTACTATGAACTATGACTGATGAGTGTTTATTATTCATGTTCCTTTATTTCTGATTTAGTGTTATCCACAAATGGTGAATATTGATTATTTATGTTCATTTATTTCTGACTTACTATTATTTATGATAGATGACATTTGATACTTCAGGTTTATTTATTTCTGATTTCCCATGAACTATGACTGATGACTATTGATTATTGAAGTTCATTTATTTCTGATTTCCTATTATCCACGAATGGTGAATATTTATTATTTCTATTAATTTATTTCTGACTTACTCTTATCTATGACTGATGACTATTGATATTTCAGCTTTATTTATTTCTGATTTCCTATTAACTATGACTTATGACTATAAATTATTCATGCTCATTTTTTTCAGATTTACCATTATCCACGAATGGTGAATACTGATTATTCATGTTCATTTATTTCTGATTTACTATTATCCACAAATGCTGAATATTGATTATTCATGTTCATTTATTTCTAACCTACTATTATCTATGACTGATGACTATTTATATTTCAGCTTTATTTTTTTCTAGTTTACAGTTAACTGTGACTCCTGACTAAAGATTATTGATGTTCATTTATATCTGATTTACTATAATCCACGATCGTGAATATTGATTATTCCTGTTCATTTATTTCTGACTTACTCTTATCTATGACTCATGACTATTGATATTTCAGCTTTATTTATTTCTGATTTCCTATTAATTATGACTGATGACTATTGATTATTCATGTTCATTTTTTTCAGATTTACCATTATCCACGATGGTTAATATTGATTATTCGTGATCATTTATTTCTGATTTACTATTATCAATGATTGGTGATTATTGATCATGTTCATTTATTTCTGACTTACTATTATCTACGACTGATGACTATTGATATTTAAGCTTTGTTTATTTCTGATATCCAATTAACTTTGACTGATGATTATTGGTCGTTCAAGTTCATTTCTGATTTAGTATTATCCACAAATCGTGAATATTGATTATTCATGTTCATTTGTTTCTTACTTACTATTATTTATTTATTTATTTATTTTAAAGATTTATTTATTTATTATTTATGAATACACTGTAGCTGTCTTCAGACACACCAGAAGAGGGCATCAGATCTCATTACAGATGGTTGTGAGCCACCATGTGGTTGCTGGGATTTGAACTCAGGACCTCTGGAAGTGCAGTCAGTGCTCTTAACCACTGAGCCATCTCTCCAGCCCCACTTACTATTATTTATGATTGATGACTTTTGATACTTCAGTTTTATTTATTTCTACTTTCCCATGAACTCTGACTGATGACTATTGTTTATTCGTGTTCTTTTTATTCTGATTAACTATTATCCACAAATATTTAACATTGATTATTCCTGTTCATTTATTTCTAACTTACTATGATCTATGACTGATGACTATTGATAATTCAGCTTTATATATTTCTGATTTACTATTAAGTGTGAATGATGACTATTGATTATTCATGTTCATTTATTGCTGATTAACAGTTATCCACGAATTCTGAATATTGAGTATTCATGTTCATTTATTTCTGACTTACTATTTTCCATGATTGATGACTATTGATATTTCAGCTTTGTTTTTTTCTTGTTTATTATTAACTATGCCTGATGACTATTGATTATTCATGTTCAATTATATGTGATTTCCTATTATCCCCGAATGGTGAATATTGATAATTCCTGTTCAATTATTTGTGACTTACTTTTATCTATGACTGATGACTATTGATATTTCTGCATTGTTTATTTCTGAGTTCCTATTAAATATGACTGATTAATATTGATTATTCATGTTATTTTTTTCAGATTTACCATTATTCACGAATGGTGAATATTGATTATCCATGTTCATTTAATTCTGACTTACACTTATCTATGACTGATGACTATTGATACTTCAGCTTTAATTTCTGAGTTCCCATGAACTGTGACTGATGACTATTGATTATTCATGTTCATTTTTTTCTGATTTACTTTTATCCACGAATGGTGAATATTGATTATTCATGTTCATTTATTTCTGACTTACTATTATCTATGACTGATGACTTTTTTTTTAGTTGTCTTGGTTTTTGTTTTGTTTTGTTTTTTGTTTGTTTATTATTTTGGATGCTGTAGAATATATATATATATATATTAGAATACACACACACACACACACACACACACACTCACATATATATTCTTGTTTTCACCACTTCACCCACTAGGCTCCAACCACTCCACTTTGCCATTCTCTCTTTTCTTCTGTGTTCTTCTTTGTATTTCTTTCTTCTGTCCTCCCACTAAGAGCTGGAACTCATGATCCTCCTCCTGTCTCAGTCTCTCAAGTGCTGGATTACAGTGGCTTTGCCTTGTCTTTCCTGGGAACTTGCTGTGTATACTAGGCTGGCTTTGAACTCTCGGGGAAGATCCAGCCTGCCCCTGCATGCCTCCAATCCCAGCACTCGGGAAGCAGAGGCAGGTAAATCTTTAAGTTTGAGGCCAGCCTTGTCTGCAATGTGGGTTCCAGAACAGCTAGTCCTACACAGAGAATCCCTATCTTGAAAAAAATTTTAAAGGTTTTTCCCCCTCTTTTACTAGAATCGTCTCAACGCCATTTATTTTGGACGATCTTTTTTCCAGCAACTAGTAACGCCATTCCCATTATAAAACGAGTTCCCTTGAGTTTGTTTTCAGTTCGGCCTAACAATCTTTATTTTCCTCCAAGCGGAGATGCTTTTCTCCGAGTCTCTTTCTGGACTACCTTTCCCTTGCTCTTCAGTTCGCAGCTCGGCAGACAGCTCTGTCATATCTCCATTGTCTCTAGGCCCTTTGCGCTCCTCAACTCTGAAGGGCCTTTAGAACCCAGGGCCATTAGAATCTCGCCATTGCTAGACTGTTGCTAGGGCGGTTGCCGTGGAGACTTCTGAGAGGACCAACCTTCGACGTCCTAGTGAAGGAATAAAGTTGGCATCAGCGTCGCAAGGGTGTGTGTCACTCGAGTGAAGACTGTATATATTTCAGTTTTATTTATTTCTTTTTATCCATGGACTAATACTGATGACTATTGATTATTTATGTTCATTTATTTCTGGTTTACAATTATCCACGAATGGTGAATAGTGATTTTTCAGGTTCATTATTTCTGACTTACTATAATCTTTGACTGATGACTATTTATATTTCAGCTTTATTTACTTCTGATTTCCCATGAACTATGACTGATGACTATTGACTATTTATGTTCATTTATTTCTGACTTACTGTTATCTAAGACTGATGACTATCGATATTTCAGCTTTATTTCTGATTTCCTATCAACTATGAGTGATGACTATTGATTATTCATGTTCATTTATTTCTGATTCAGTATTATCGACGAATAGTGAATAAAATTTATTCCTGTTCATTTATTTCTGACTTACTATTATCTATGACTGATGACTATTGATACTTCGGCTTTTTTCTTTGCGGTTTACAATTAACTATGATTGATGACCATTGATTATTCATGTTCATGTATATCTGATTTAATATTATCCACGATTGTGAATATTGATTATTCCTGTTCATTTATTTCTGAATTACTGTTTCCTATGACAGATGACTATTGATATTTCAGCTTTATTTATTTCTGATTTCCTATTAATTATGACTCATGACTTTTGATCATTCATGTTAATTTTTTTCAGATTTACCATTATCCACTAATGGTGAATATTGATTATACATGTTCATTTATTTCTGACTTACTATTATCTTTGACTGATCAGGTTTATTTATTTCTGATTTCCCATGAACTATGATTGATGACTATTGATTATTCATCTTCATTTATTTCTGATTAACTATTATCGACGAATGGCAAATATTGTTTATTTCTTTTTATTTATTTCTGATTTACTATTATCTATGACTGATGACTATTGATAGTTCTGCTTATATAGTTCTGATTTACTATTAAGTATGACTGATGACTATTGATTGTTCATGTTCATTTATTTCTGATTAACTATTATCGACGAATGGCGAATATTGTTTATTCATGTTCATTTATTTCAGACTTACTATTATCTATGACTGATGACTAATGATATTTCAGCTTTATAGATTTCTGATTTACTATGAACTATGACTGATGACTATCGATTATTCATTTTCATTTTTTAACCTTTACCATAATCCACGAATGGAGAATATTGATTATTCATGATTATTTTTTTCTGATTTACTATTATCCACGAATGTTGAATATTGATTATTCCTGTTCATTTCTTTCTGACTTACTATTATCTATGACTGATGAGTATTAGTAATTCAGCTTTACTTTTTTCTGGTTTACTGTTAACTGTGACTGATGACTATTGATTATTCATGTTCATTTATATCTGATTTACTATTATCCACAAATGGTGAATATTGATTATTCTTGTTCATTTATTTCTGACTTACTCTTATCTATGACTGATGACTATTGATATTTCAGCTTTGTTTTTTTCTGATTTCCTATTAACTATGACTGATGACTATTGATTATTGGTGTTCATTTATTTCTGATTTACTATTTTCCACGAATGGTAAATATTGTTTATTCATGTTCATTTATGTCGGTCTTACTATTTTCGATGACTGATGACTATTGATATTTCAGCTTTATATATTTCTGATTTACTATGAACTATGACTGATGACTATCGATTATTCACGTTCATTTTCCTCATCTTTACCATTATCCACGAATGGAGTATATTGATTTTTCATGATCATTTATTTCTGATTTACTATTATCCACGAATGCTGTATATTGATTTTTCGTGTTCATTTATTTCTGACTTACTATTATCTATGACTGATGACTATTGATATTTCAACTTTATTTATTTCTGGTTTACTATTAAATATCACTGATGACTCTTGATTATTCATGTTCATTTATATCTGTTTTCCTATTATCCACGAATGGTGCATATTGATTATTCCTGTTCATTTATTTCTGACTTACTATTATCTATGACTGATGACTATTGATATTTCATCTCTGTTTGTTTCTAATTACCTATTAACAATGAATGATGACTATTGATTATTCTTGCTCATTTTTTTCAAATTTACCATTATCCGTGAATGTTGAATATTGATTATTCTTGTTCGTTTATTTCAGATTTACTATTATCTATGACTGATGACTACTTATACTTCAGCTTTATCTATTTCTGACTTCCGATGAACTATGACTGATGACTATTGATTATTCATTTTCATTTATATCTGATTTACTATTATCCATGAATGGAGAACATTGTTTTTTCCTGTTCATTTATTTCTGACTTACTATTATCTATGACTGATGACTATTGATATTTCAGCTTTTTTTTTCTGGTTTACTGTTAACTATGACTGATGAGTATCGATTATTCATGTTTGTTTTATCATCTTTACCATTATCCAAGTTTGGTGAGTATTGATTATTCATGTTCATTTATGTCTGATTTACTATTATCCACGAATGGTGAATATTGTTTATTCATGTTGATTTATTTCGGAGTAACTATTATCTATTCTGATGACTATTGATACTTCATCTTTATATATTTCTTTCTTAATATGAACTATGACTGATGACTATCGATTGTTCATGTTCAATTTTCATCTTTACCATTACCCACGAATTGTCAATATTGATTATTCATGTTCATTTATATCTGATTTGCTATTATTCACGAATTGTGAATGTTGATTATTCATATTCTTTATTTCTGACTTACTATTATCAATGACTGAAGACTATTCATACTTCAGCTTTATTTTTTTCTGGTTTACTATTAACTATTACTGATGACTATTGATTATTCATGTTCATTTATATCTGATTTATTATTATCCATGAATGGTGAATACTGATTATTCATCTTCATTTCTTTCTGACTTACTCTTATCTATGACTGATGACTATTGATATTTCAGCTTTTTTTATTTCTGATTTCCTACTAACTGTCACTGATGAATATTGATTATTCATGTTTTTTTTTTCAGATTTACCCTTATCCTCGAATGGTGAATATTGATTATTCATGTTCATTTATTTGTGACTTACTCTTATCTATGACTGGTGACAATTGATATTTCAGCTTTATTTATTTCTGACTTCCCATAAACTATGACTGATGACTATTGATTATTCGTGTTCATTTTTTTCATCTTTACCATCATCCACGAATGGTGAATATTGATTATTCATGTTCATTTATATCTGATTTACTATTAACCACGAATGGTGAATATTGATTATTCATGTTCATTTATCTCTGTCTTACTATTATCTATGACTGATGACTATTGATATTTCAGTTTTATATGTTACTGATTTACTATGAACTATGACGGAAGACTATTGATTATTCATTTTCATTTATTTCTGATTTACTATTATCAACGATTGGTTAATAATGTTTATTCCAGTTAATTTATTTTTAAGTTAGTATTATTTATGACTGATGACTATTGATACTTCAGCTTTATTTTTTTCTGATTTCCCATGAACTATGACAGAAGAAAATTAATATTTCAGATTTATTTAGTTATGATTTCCTATTAAATATGAATGATGACTATTGATTATTCATGTTCATTTTTTTCTATATTACTATTATCTATGACTGTTGACTATTGATATTTCAGCTTTTTTCATGGTTTACTATTAACTATGACTGATGACTATTGATTATTCATATTCAATTATATCTGATTTAATATTATTCATGAATGGTGAATATTGATTATTCATGTTTATTTATTTCTGTCTTACTGGTATCTATGAACGATGACTATTGATATTTCAGCTTTATATATTTCTGATTTACTATGAACTGTGACTGATGACTATTGCTTATTCATGGTCATTTATTTCTGATTTAATCTTATCCACATTTGTTCAATACTGATTATTCATGTTTATTTACTCTGGACTTACTATTATCTATGACTGATGATTATTGATTTTCATCACTGTTTGTTTTTGATTTTCTATTAACTATGAATAATGACTATTGATTATTCATGTTCATTTATTTCTGATTTACTATTATCGACGAATGGTGAATATTGATTATTCATGTTCATTTATTTCAGACTTACTATTATCTATGACTGATGACTTTTGATATTTCAGCTTTATATATTTGTGATTTACTGTGAACTATGAGTGAGACAATCGATTATTCATTTTTATTTCTTTCATCTTTACCATTAACCACGAATGGTGAATATTGATTATTCATGTTCACTTATTTCTGACTTACTATTATCTATGATTGATGACTAATGATATTTCAGCTTTGTTTCTGGGTTACTAATAAATATGCCTGATGACAATTGATTATTCATGTTCATTTATTTCTGATTTACTATTACCCACGAATGGCGAATGTTGATTATTCATGTTCATTTATTTCTGACTTACTATTATCTATGACTATCGATATTTCAGTTTTATTTAATTCTGATTTGCTATTAAGTATGACTGATGACTATTGATTATTCATGGTCATATATTTCTGATTTACTATTATTCACGAATGGTGAATGTTGTTTATTCATTGTCATTTATTTTTGACTTACTATTTTCTATGACTGATGACTATTGATATTTCACGTTTACTTATTTCAGATTTCATATTAAATATGTCTGTCGAGTATTGACTATTGATGTTCCTTTATTTCTGATTTACTATTATCCACGAACGGTGAATATTGTTTATTCATGTTCAATTAATTCTGAATTACTATTATCTACTACTGATGACTATTGTTTTTTCAGCTCTATTTATTTCTGAATTTCTATTAACTAGGACTGATGACAATTGATTATTCATATTCATTTACTTCTGATTTACTATTATCCACGAATGGTGAATATTGATTATTCCGGTTCATTTATTTCTGATTTACTATTATCTATGACTTATGACTATTGATATGTCCTCTTTATTTATTTCTGATTTACTATTAACTATGACTGATGACTATTGATTATTCATGTTCTTTAATTTCTGATTTACTATTATACATGAAAGGTGAATGTTGATTATTCATTTTCATTTAATTCTGACTTACTATTTTCTATGACTGATGACTATTGATATTTCAGATTTAATTATTTCTGATTTCGTATTATCTATGTCTGTCGACTATTGATTATTGATATTCATTTATTTCTGAATAACTATTATCCACGAATGGTCAATATTGATTATTTCTGATGATCTATTTCTGTCTTACTATTACCTATGACTGATGATTATTGATATTTCAGCTTTATCTTTTTCTGATTTCCAATTAACTATGACTGAAGACTATTGATTATTTATGTTCATTTATTTCAGCTTTACTATTTTCCATGAATTGTGAATATGGATTATTCATGTTTCTTTATTTCTGACTTACAATTAACTATGATTGATGACTGTTGATTATTCATGTTCATTTATATCTGGTTTACTATTATCTAAAAATAGTGAATATTGATTATTCCTGTTCATTTATTTCTTACTTACTATTGTCTATGACTGATGACTATTGCTATTTCAGCTTTATTTATTTCTGATTTACTATTAACTATGACTGACGAACACTGATTATTCATGTTCATTTAATTCTGTTTTTCTCTTATCCACAAATGGTGAATATTGATAGTTCCTGCTCATTTATTTCTGACTTACTATTATCTATGACTATTGATATTTCAGCTTTATTTAATTCTGATTTACTATTAACTATGACTGACGACTATTGATTATTCATGATCATATATTTCTTATTTATTATTATTTACGAATGGTGAACGTTGTTTATTCATGTTCATTTATTTTTGACTTACTATTATCTATGACTGATGAATACCGATATTTCATGTTTATTTATTTCTGATTTCATATTAACTATGTCTGTCGACAATTGACTATTGATGTTCATTTATTTCTGATTTACTATTATCCACGAACAGTGAATATTGTTTATTCATTTTCAATTAATTCTGAATTACTCTTATCTATGACTGATGACTATGGTTTTTTCAGCTCTATTTGTTTCTGAATTCCTATTAACTATGACTTATGACTATTGATTATTCATGTTCATTTAGTTCTGATTTACTACTATCCACGAATGTTGAATATTGTTTATTCCAGTTCATTTATTGCTGATTTACGATTATCTATGACTTATGACTATTGATATGTCATCTTTATTTATTTCTGATTTACTATTAACTATGGCTGATGACTATTGATTATTCATGTTCATTTATTTCTGATTTACTATTATTCACGAATTGTGAATGTTGATTATTCATGTTCATTTAATACTGACTTACTATTTTCTATGATGACTATTGATATTTCAGCTTTATTTATTTCTGATTTCGTATTAACTATGTCTGTCGATTATTGGTTATTGATGTTCATTTATTTTGGAATTGCCATTATCAACGAATGGTGAATATTGATTATTCCTGATGATCTATTCCTGTCTTACTATTCTCTATGACAGATGACTATTGGCATTATTTCTTTATTTATTTCTGATTTAATATTAACTAGGATGAAGACATTAGATTAATCATGTTCATTTATTTCTGTTTTACTATTATCCACGAATGGTGAATACTAATTATTCCTGTTCATTTATTTCTCACTTACTATTATCTTTGACTATTGATATTTCAGCTTTATTTAATTCTGATTTTCTATTAACTATGAGTGATGACTATTGATTATTCATGTTCATTGATTTCTGATTATCTATTGTTCACGAATGGTGAATGTTGTTTATTCTTGTTCATTTATTTTTGACTTACTGTTCCTATTTCTGATGACTATTCTTATTTGAGATTTATTTATTTCTGATTGACTATTAACTATGACTGATGACGATAGATTATTCATTCATTTCTTATATACTATTATCCAAGAATGGTGGATATTGATTATTCATGTCCACTTATTTCTGACTTACTATTATCTATGACAGATGACTATTGATATTTCAGCATTAATTATTTCTGATTTACTATTATGTATGACTGACAACTATTGATTAATCATGATAATTTATCTGATTTACTATTATCCACGAATGGTGAATGTTGATTTTTCTTTGTTCATTTATTTCTCACTTACAATTATCTATGACTGATGACTATTGTTTTTTCAGCTTCATTTATTTCTGATTTACTATTATCCATAAAGGTTGAATATTGATTATTCATGGTCATTTATATCTTATTAACTATTATCCACGAATGGTGAATGTTGATTATTTGTGTCCATTTATTTCTGACTTACTTTTATCTATGACTCATGACTATTGATATTTCAGCATTAATTATTTCTCATTTACTATTAACTATGACTGACGACTATTGATTATTCATGTTCAGATATTTCTGATTTACTCTTATCCACGAATGATGAATGTTGATTTTTCGTGTTCATTTATCCCTGACTTACAATTATCTATCAGTGATGACTATTGTTTTCTCAACTTTACTCATTTCTGATTTCCTACTAACTATGACTGACTTCTATCAATTATTCATGTTCATTTAATTCTGACTTCCTATTTTCTATGACTGATGACTATTGATATTTTAGGTTTATTTATCTCTGTTTACTATTAACTATGACTGATGACAATTGATTATTCATGTTCATTTATTTCCGATTAAATATTATCCACGAATGGTGAATATTGATTATTCCTGTTCATTCATTTCTGACTTACTATTATCTACGACTGATGACTATTGATATTTCAGCTATTATTATTTCTCATTTATTATTAAATATGACTGATGACTACTGATTATTTATGTTCATTTACTTCTAATTTACTATTATCCACGAATGGTTAATATTGATTATTCATGTTCATTTAATTCGAACTTACTATTATCTATAACAGATGACTATTGATATTTCAGCTTTATTTATTTCTGAATAACTATTAACTATGAATGATGACTATTGATTATTCATGTTAATTTATTTCTGATTTACTATTATCCACGAATTTTGAATATTGATTATTCATGTACCTTTAAATCTCACTTACTATTATCTATGACTGATGACTATTGATATTTCAGCTTTATTTATTCTGATTTCTTATTATCTATGAACAATGACTATTTATTGTTCAGGTTCATTTATTATTGATTTACTATTTTCCACTAATTATCAATATTGATTATTCCTGATGATCACTTTCTGTCTTACTATTATCTATGACTGATGATTATTGATATTTCAGCTTTACATTTTCTGATTACCAATTAAATATGACTGAAGACTATTGATTATTAATGTTCATTTAATTCTGACTTCCTATTACCTATGACTGATGACTATTGATATTTCAGCTTGAATTATAGCTGATTTACTATTAACTGTGACTGACAACTATTGATTAGTCATGTTCTATTATTTCTGATTTACTATTATTCACGAATGGTGAATATTGATTATTCATGTTCATTTATTTTTGACTTACAATTATCTATGACTGATGACTATTGTTTTTTCAGCTTCATTTATTTCTTTTTTCCTATTAACTATGACTGACGACATTTGATTATTCCTGTTAATTTATTTCTAATTTATAATTATCCACGAATGGTGAATATTGATTATTCATATCCATTTATTTCTGACTTACTTTTGTCTATGACTGATGACTATTGATATTTCTGCTTTATTTATTTCTGATTTGCAAT
>NW_021621638.1:0-14319 GCF_004785775.1 Grammomys surdaster
CTCTAGAAGTCCCCCCACTGCACTGTCGAGGGCTAAATTTTCAGCTGTTGGACGAAGACCCCTCTAACACCTACCAGGAGAGAAGTCTGACATTGTTTTCTACGTCTCCCTCTCTACCAAGCTTCCTGGAGACATCTGTTCTGAATCCTTTAAAAATTACACTTAATGGCAGTAGACCATGGAGAATGCCAACTGCTAGGCTGCATGGGCACTCTCCCTCTGTCCTTTCTGAATCAAAAAAATGAGCTAATTCCTGCTCCCTCCCAACCTCTTTCCTCCTTCTAACTCTCCATCCCATCTCCACAACACCCAAGGATAGGAGAGCCCAGCTTAAGGTGAAATTCCCTAAAACCTCTGCATTGTCTCAAAGAGGTGAGATGATGGGCCATGGAGAGTCATAAGGGTCTTGGAACAGCACATTTTTGCTAGTCACTGAGAGGCTGTTTGGCTCCATTAAGTACTGAAGGAAGCATATGACAGGAAAGTAGCCACACAAGATTCTCAAAAGTATTTACAGGAAAAACCAGCTTAAATAAATTTTAATAAGGATTAGAATTCTATGTAAACATACTATTATGGATATTTTGCCTGCCTGTCTTTGTACCACATGCATCCCTAGTGCCCAAAATATCTAGAATAGGGCCAGAGGGTAAGGGCTCTGGAGCCCTTAGAAGTGGAATTTTAGAAACAGACGGAGTATAAGCTGATACCTAAGTACTGGGAATTGTACCTAGGTCCTCTGGCAGAGAAGTGGGACCTCTTAACTGCTGAATCATTTCTCCAGCCAAAAACTAGGATTCTATCCTAAAGTTCTGACAGGCAACCAGACCAAATGACAATATCCTAAATTGTTTGGAGGAATCTCTTGGACCAAGAAACCACAAAACCCACAGGGAAGTTTCATACACTTGGCACCAGATTTTTTGTTCTAAAGTCTTTGTTTGGGGAGAACATTATTTTCCAAGGTGTAGGAATTCCAATATAACTATTTACTTTTTTTTTCCTGTGACAGGGTTTCTCTCTGCCACTATGGCTATCCTCAAATTTCTTCTGTATACCAGGATGGCCTCAAATTCACAGAGATTCCGCAGGCCTTTGTCTCCCCAACCCTGATATTAAAGGAATGTATCACCACATGTAGATATAGTTAGTTAGTTAGTTAGGTAGGTAGGTAGTTGAGTGAGTAGGTGAGTAGGTGAGTAGGTGAGTAGGTGAGTGAATAGATGGATGGATGAATAGATTGATTGATTAAGAAAGCATATAAATAATCAGTGTGCTTACAGCTTTTGGAAACACCCACTATATTCTTTTTCCCTTTTGGTTTTCCTGCCCTTCATTTTATCCTGCCAACCCTCCAAACTTAAGCCTACACCCCATTTCTCTTCCATCTTCATATTCCATCTTCCATTCTACTATGAATCCAAGAAAATCAATACAGATACTTTTTTTTGTCTATGATCCCTCTTCTTGTTAATTTCTCTAAGTTAGCAGACAAAATAATGGCCTCCATCACAACATTTTCATAGATGTGTGCCATTTAACATTATTCATCCCTCTCCCCTACTCCACTCCCACACTCCTGATGCTCCTTTTCTATCTTGTGGGTCTCCTAACTCCTCTCAAATAGTCATTCTGCCATTTGGTTGAAAGCAGCCCATTCTACTAAGAACTTCATCCATGAATGGTCTTGAAATCATTATTCACACAACCCAATGTGTGAAACAGCATACATGTCCTTTGCCTGATGAGTGTTTATTCAAAATACTTAGTCTGGACCATTTCTCCATTTTGTTGATTGGGTTACAAGGCCTCACACTTTAGCCTAAGCTGGCTGATCTTAAAAATCCTTCCATAAATGTCCTTGTAAGCTTGAGCCACCATGCCCAGACTGATGCAAAATATTGATAGAAAATTTTATAATGCACTTGACAGAAAACCACAGAATAAACTCAGCAGCATAGGATAAAGATAATACAATGTGTTATGATGCAACTGGAGTGAAACCCTCAACTGCAAAGTATTCAAACTGAAATAATAAAGCCTGATATTTCAAATGAACTTTTAAGGCATCAAAGTGTCATTGTATTAACTTAGGCTAACATGAAAATCATGAGTGCCTGTTTCCCAAGTGCTGGGACTGAAGGCATGCCTCACCACACCACACTAAGATCTCTATATTTGTGAAATTTTTTCATGGGTTACATGAGATTGTTTATATTTGTTTAGGGGCAATTTTTTTCTATCACTACCACATTCATCACTAAGATATTAACCCACCCCAAACAGATGCATTCTTGCTACAAAAATAGTCATGACAGGCAGTTCATGAAGGAAAGAGTGATCTGTGTGGTTCATATATAGTATTGTGGGAAAAATTTTAGAGGCTGCAGTGGTGGAGCCCCAGGGGTTTCCACGCTGCATCTGGTCCCAAATGCAGGAGGAATATCTATTGTTTCAGTAGCCTGGAGGATTTGGCGGTGGCAGGCCACAATGACATGAGGAAGTCCTTGGTTCCATAAAGGTTTATTGTCATGGCAGATGGTGGATAGATCTAAGCATACCCCCACAAAACTCAGGGTAGTCCCGAGTTATATAGCGAGGGAGAAAGGGAAGGATCTGGGGAGGCATGCTTAATTTGCTCTGCCCTCGTGCCTTCATTAGAATGTAAATCCCTAAGCCCTGAGGCCTATAGTCACACCCTTTACACATGCACTTTGGGAGGGGCTGTCTGGCTTTCATTAGGATGTAAATCCCTATGCCCTGAGGCCTATAGTCTGGCCTATGTGACTGAATAATGTAATTCTATGGAGACTGGACTGCTTTTCAGGACCCTGGGTTCTTGGGGTGTGCCGAACTCCTTCCGGTTCTCCTGCAGAGTCTCAGGGTTCTAGGCAACTGCTCAACCATGACCCAGGATACCCTTATGTAGTCCCATATAGTATTATTTAAGTATTTATTGGAACTGTATAAATAAATGTATACCTTTAAGAATAAATGTCATGGTCTTTGGTGCATGTAAATGAAATAATCAAAGCCAACTTCTAAACTCAAGTCCAGATGTATAAAAACAAAAGAAATAAAAGTGCACTGAACTTGGAGCATAACTCAGATCCTACTGTAAGATACATGTGGCATCAGGTCACTTTGTTTATCAGCAGATGATGGGGGATATTGATCCCTCCAAGGCAGCAATTTTTTTTTTGTCAAATTCACATCTTAGCTTAAATAAATCTGTATGTCTTACCTAACAATAAATTATTTTCCTGTGTGGGAATGAGCTAGCCATTAGTTTCTCAAAGTATGTATCTTATGCACACAGGCAAAACTGGAAGGGATCATATTTATGATTATGATAATAATGAAACTCACAATACTTCAATCTGAGGAGAAGTTAAAAATATGTGTGGTGATCTCTTGAGTTTGGTACCTAACATCACGAGAAAATAATTATAATGACTGTTAATGATCTGTACAGTTGTATAAACCTCAACTAATATTTATTCTAAAGCTGGGCAATAATGGTTCATGCCTTTAATCCAAGCATTAAAGAAACAGAGGCAAGCCTGGTCTAAAAAGCCAGTTCCAGGACACCCAGAGTTACACAGAGAAACCTTGTCTTGAAAAACCATGAGAGAGAGAGGGCGGGGGAAGAATGAGAATTACTTTTTTAAATCCTATTCAGACAAAAAATATGTTTTTTTATATTTCATGTTTTCTTGTGAAGTTTAGACACATTGTTAATTGTTATCAGGTGCAGAAAGAAGAGCTTAATGCTAATTTAGCCTTGCTTAAAATATGCAAGGCTGTGTTTTCAAGCCTCAGCATGTAAGAAACAAGGAAAACAAATATTTTAAAGAAGCTTGAGAGGTGGATCAGTGGGTGAGAGTAAGTATTACACTTACAGAGGACTGAGTTCAGTTCTTCACATCCACATGATGGTGCCTTACAACCATTTGTAGTTCCATTTTCAGGGGTTCCAATATTCTTTTCTGACATCTAAAGGCACCAGGAACATAATCAACACACATACATACCTACAGGCAGAACACTCATGTACATAAGATAAACTAACAAACAAAACAATAAAGTAAAACACAATTCTTAAGACTAGAGTGATGGCTTAACAGTTAAAAGTGCTTGCTCCATTTTAGTGGTCCCTCCTAGTTTGGGTACCAACAGCTAGATTGGAGGGCTCACAACCCCCTATAACACCAGCTCCAGAGCAGATAATTGACTCTGCTGGTCATTCTGTGGAGTTTCAATCCTATTCTCTACACTCCAGACCCTCACCCCCACACCAGGCAATCATTCACTCAACACTTCCATGATAGTTCCCAAGCTCCATCCACTGTTTGGCTGTGGGTGTGTGCATCTGTCTGAGTGAGCTGCAGTCTGACTGTCAGCTGTCTAAGTGTGGTGCCTCTCAGAAAACAGTCATGCTCATGTCTGCAAACATAACACAGTATCATTAATATTGCTAGAGACTGGTATTTGTACATGTGTTGGGTCTCAAATTGTTCCCAATTTTGGTTTATTGTTCTCTCAGTCTCTGCTCCATCCTCAGTCCCTGCATTTACTGTAGACAGTATACATTTTGGTTTAAAAGTCTTGGAGGTGGGTTGGTGCCTCTATCTCTCAACTAGAGTTAGCATCTGGCTACAGGAGTTGTCCTCTTCAGGTTCCATATCCTCAATATAGTGAGTCACATGTAAGGTCACCCCCATTGTTCTTTTCCCAAGTCTGTGTCTCATCCTGGAGATGCCCCCACCTTCTCACTGATATCACTTTGAGATTTTCATCCCTTCTCATGGACATCTGGCCATATCTTCTGTCCCTTCTCATACCTGATTCTCAACCTATCATATCCCCCTCCCCATCTCCTCTCCGTCCTAGCTCCCTTCATCCATCTGCCTCCAATGACAGTTTTATTCCCCTTCTGAGTGAGATTCAAACATCCTTGCTTGGGCCTTCTTGTTTGGTTTCTTTGGGTCTGTAGAGGGTAGTATGGGTATCCTGTATTTTATGGCTAATATCCACTTATAAATGAGTACATATTATGCATGTCCTTTTGGGACTGGGTTATCTCACTCAGGATGATATCAAGTTCCATTTATTTGCATGAAAAATTCATAATGTCTTTGTTTTTAATTGCTGAATAGTATTCCATTGTGAATATGTACTACATTTTCCCTATCCACTCTTCCATTGAGGGACATCTAAGTTGTTTCCAGTTTCTGTCTGTTATGTGTAAAGCTGCTCTGAACATAGTTGAGGAAGTATCCCTCTGATAGTGGGCCATCTTTTGCATATATGGCCAGCTAGATCTTGAGGTAGAAATGTTCTCAGTTTTCTGTAAAACTGCCAGATTGGTTTCCAAAGTGGTTTTACAAGTTTGCACTCCCACCAGCAGAGGAGGAGTGTTCTCTTTGTTCCACATCCTCTTGAGCATGTGCTACCACTTGAATTTTTGATTTTAGAGATTCTGATGGATGGTAGATGGAATCTCAGTGTAATTTTTGATTTCCGTTTCTTTTTGAGACAGAGTTTCACAGTGTAGACCTGGCTATCTTGGACCTTGCTATTTAGATTAGGATGCCCTGGAAGTTAGAGATCTGCCTGCCTGTGTCTTCGACCCAGGTGCTGAGATTAAAGGCATGTATGTTTTCTCTGTTCTCTCCCTCTCTCTGTTTCCATTTCCCCTTCCAGATTCCTCTTCCTCTCTCATCTTTCTTCTGATTTCTGGGTAAAATTCATTACGTGCTTGGTTGTCAATGGCATTTCTGACGCTTGTCTTTGTGGAAGGTTGTTAGCTCATTCTAATCTGATTTTACTTGTGGCTACAAAGATGATGGTTTCAACAGATATGTGGTCAATTGGTGGCTCTTCATGAGTAAAAATAGCCTAAGACAATTTGTCTCTAGACTTATAACATTTCTATTCACCACAACCACCAGAGAAGTTCTAACTAGCTAATTAGCTTCAAGAAATTGTAACCTAGACTTCTACACAAACACAGACATGCACACACATAGACTCTGCCCAACATTTGGAAATTCAGTTCATGCCAAACTTTATAGTCTTAATACAGCAGTTACTTAGTACCACTGCACAGAGGACAAGCACCTGGATTTGACACAAGGATTCAAGGATTCCTGGCATATATGCACCCAATTTGTATAGATGTTTTTGTAAATGGACTGATTAGTTTCCAGAAAATCTGATATAGGAGTCATAGGTACTAAGAAAGAAGCTGACACAGTTGTAAAAGTTTAGAGGGTTGTAGAAAAAGGCTTTCGTTATGGTTTCCATGGGTAAGAAAAGCCTTGGAAGCAGATTTAAGATTACATAATTTGAATGATGTCCATGTGTGAGTCTGATTTACCTAGTAACTAGCCCTAGGAAGGTTAGGCCTGGAAATACTGATGAGAGGGTGGGGAACGGGAGGATGAGATGGTAACTAGTTAGTTTTCAGGTGAAAGACAATAGCCAAAGCAGTGTTTTACTATCTGTGGGCTGCTGCCACCTCCACATACAGCTGAGGGACAGGGCTTCTTTCTCTTGGCAGCAAACCTGCACGGTCAGGTGGTTCAAAGGCACCACTCTAGGGGAGCAGTGTGCTGTCACCCACCGAACAGACTAGTGAGGGTGGCACTGTGCAATACCCCCTGGAGAATACCCTACTGTGGTGGGCAGACTGCCCAGACTATGGAGCCGGCTTGCCACAGGACATGCCTCTCTCATCTGTAGCAGCTGTATTGCACTGGCAGCTCTATCTCTGTCTCTGCTGGTGGCCATGTTACTTTTTTTTTTAACTCAGGATGTCTAAGACAGTAGATTTAGTCCAAAATAACATCAGTTAAAGTCCAACAACACATAGAACGACAACCAATACACAGACAGTTCACCATGAAAACAGAAAAACAACACAGACAGCTCACCCCTGTCATGGGTTATACATAAACCAGGTGATATAGACAGTTCTCACCCCTATTACAGATACACAAACCAGGTTACACAATCAAGACATAGAAAAACTGCCAGTGAAATAATCCAAAAACCATATGACGTGGCCAGCCTAAACTGGATCTAATTTAACAGATTCAGGTTTAATTGGCCAGCCTACACTAGACCAAATCTAAAAGATTTCTAATGCCACCAACAAAGAAAAACACAGAATTAGACACAGATGCGCAGCCAGAAGATCACAGCAAGCTTCGCCCCAGGGCAACGGTGGCCGAAGACCACCTTCAAGCTGAGAAGGGTTGTTCCTGACCCTATCTCCCATACAAATGAACTCCAGAGCGTCCTCCAGAGAACTGTGACCTGCAGTGTCCCGACATGTCTGATGCACTGTTTCTACTACTCATGAATTCCCTCCCAGATCTTGTACCCTGACTCTATTCCAGGGTCCCTGACCCTTTCCCAGTGTTGCAAAATGCTCTCTATGGCTTGCCCAGTTCATTCCCCTGCCACAAGAAAGAAACCAGGCTACACAAATGGTCCCCCAGTGCACAGAAACTTTATAGACACAGTACACACAGATAGTTGCCCCTGCCATGGGCACAGACACTTTACAGATTCAAAAACAAAGAACACACAGCACAGAGACCTGCTCGAGGATGTGGACCTCTGATCCCTGGAGCTGTGGGGTCTGAGGGAGTGAATAATCTCAGTGGAATGTCCATAATGTTAGGTTCTAAGATCCAGAACCAGGGAACTCGCTCCCACAGAAACTCATGGACTGGACTCGCTGCAATTAACATGAGGTTTAATGATTCTAGCATACTGGGGTTCTCTCCCATGCAGGCAAGAAGAGAACCCTGAGTTGGAGCTTAGAATAGTTTTTAAGGGGTAGAATAGAGAAACAGTGACTAGGCACAATATGATTGGCAGAACAGTGTGGCTTTTAAACTGAATGGTCTTTGAGGAATGAGATGGCAAGGACCTCCCTTGTCTATCTAAGTGCTCTTGGCCTTCCTAACCCACAGGTGGGTTCCCTACCTCATGGTCTGAGGAATGTTAATCAGCCTCTTCCTTCCTCCTCTGAATGTTAATCCAGCAAGTGTCCTCTGACTAAGGAATGTGCCCCTACAGAGATGTGTTCTGGGACAGTGGGATTCTTTCAATTTTAAGTTCAAACAGAGACCTGAAAGTTTTACATTTAGACCTGAAAGTCCTATTTAGTGATAAAAATGAAAATAAATATAGAAAATTTTGGTAAATTTGTTAAACCATATAAGGAAGATGTGATTAAAAAAATGACTAACAAAGAAAAAAACGTAGAAAATATCTAAACTGATTTTTAAATAATTCCTAGAAAAATTGAAGGTTGACCTGGAAAAAATTTCTTATGACATTGAATGTGATTTAAGCAGCACAAAGAAAGTCTCAGCCAGGGCATAGTAGTCCTTCAGGGTCCTGCAGGTTCCCTCATTTTTATTGTATAGGCAAATAGCATCTGTCTTAGGTCACCTTCTGTCAATACAAATTACCTGTCATTAGAAATCCCTGCCAGTCTCAGGGCCCCTGTCTTAGGTAGGTAAAGACTACAAAGGATTTGTCTGCCATTGACTAACTATTCTTGGTGAAGGCTGACCCAAACCTGGGCAGAAGGGTTCTCTTATGCCAGCAACACAAGCACCTGCTTTGTAACTGCCTGGGACTGGATCTTCTGTCTGTGAAAGTGGCAAAGAACTATCAGTCCGGCTGTGGCTGCCCCAAAAGCAAGGACTCCCAAAGACTAGGACCTCTTGTCCATCCTTTAATGAGCCTACCAGCCAGTTTGAGTCCTGCTGGAAACTTCTCTTCATAGAAAGGCTATACACAAGTAACATTAATAACTGATGAGTAACATGAAGAAATTGTTGGTTTCTCAAAATTAGCAGCAGCTTTTGCAGTAGTCTTGTTGGTGGGAACTATAACTGGCCAGGTTGAGCTTCTTATCCCCATTGACATCAGAATTGGGGGGTTCTTCATGAACTCCAGTAGATGTCCACTTTGGTGAGGCTTTCTAGTGACAGGGTTCACACAACACTCAGGAATCCAAACAGGACTTTTAGCATCTGATTAAACCAGCATAATGTTTTGATAAAAAAAAAAGCAGATGTCCATTATTGTTATAATGTACTTAAGAACAATTGAAAACCTAAGGCTGTATTATATATATTATTCAATAGATATATATAATAATATATGTAATATATTATTATATATATTATATATTATTATATATATTATACAATACAATTATATATATATTACATATAATCTAGAATATATAATATAATCTAGAATGTGTACATATTCTAGATTGTATAGCATATATGTTACATTAGATCTTATTTATTATATTGCATATACATTCTAGATTATATAGCACATATATTACATTTTATATATATGTTATATAATATAATATATATTACATATCATATATATAAAAATCAAATTGTAGTTAAAACTCAGTAGATATTTCAATCTTCACATGCATTCTAAAGAGTTCTATTGCATGATGATGTGACACAGATACAGTCCTTATGCCTTCCAGCATAGGATGATATATGAGGTCTATTAATGGATGATTCCAGACATTGTCAAATATCTCTGATGTATAGATCACCCTAAGGGTTATTGAGTTTTATACATTGAAATTATAAATAGACATGCTGTATTTCACATTTAATGACATATATAGGAAACATGTATATGAAATATATATAAAATATATGAATACAAATATGTAAGTATACATAAATATATACAAATAATATATAAAATATAAAACATACATAAAATATATATAAATATATATTTATATGCATATAAATATATTCAAAATATAATAAAAATACACACATACATATATAAATAAAGTTTCATTTTATATATGTGTTTATAAATACAATAATATATAATATATAATATAGTAATATGTGTACTATATATCATATAAAATATACATATTATGATCTTTGTAATATACATATATAAATACATATACATAAACTTTAATTTCATATACATTTAATATCATGTATATGTATATATAAACTTTAATTTCATATATATATATAATATCATATATAACATATATTATGTAATACATGAAATATGTTATATGTATAGTAAAATATATACCTATAATAATTCATGTAACATATAAATTATATGACATAATATATAACATAAATATTTGTGTAATATATAATAAATATTGTAACGGCTGCTTCTTTTGTAACGGCTGTTTCTGCTACTTTGTAAAGGCCGGCCGGTTCTGCTGCTCCGGTCCGCAGGTCAGGGTCTAGCAAGAGAGAGAGTGGGGATGGAGGAAGGGTGAAAAAGGGGTGAGAGACGCAAAAGAAGGATACAAGACAGAGTCTGGTGGAGTCTCTTCAAGTCTCTTCTTTATTCTCCTCTCTTCTTCTATATTCTCCTCACTCCTTCAGTCTCCTGACACCTCACACCTTCTCACTCCTTCCACCTTCTACCTCCCACACATAGAAAGGAAATCCTGGGTATGTATATCTTTTACCACGTGACTTGCCCTCGTGGACAATCTCAACTAAAGGCACTATGTCACGTGCCTTGTAGCCATGGATACCAGGAGCGCCTTGCAGCTGGGGCACTAAACAGTGTAACAAGATGTTCATCAGAGTGTGCTCAGCTATTGCAGGCTGTTGAAAACAAGTCTATTGTCAGGGTATATGGCTCGAGATGGCTGTAAAGATGATAGCCGCTTTTGGCTAGGAGTCGGCTCCCAACAAAATATGATATAATGTAATGTAATATGTATCACATATATAACATATATGATATAATAATATATGTGGTCTATATTAATTATATAATATATACATATACTCATGTAATATAGCAACAGGGTAGATACTGTTCTGCTACAGCTTGCTCAGCCACAGGTTATCACAGGTTACCCTTCATGGGGCTTTCTGTGTTCATGTGAACTACAGGGGGACATGGGAAGGACCAATATGTATTGTGCATATATAGAAAACAATAATAATAATAATAACAATAATAGTAATAATGCTAACCATAATAAATTAATCTTATATATAATTACAAAATTCATTTTTAATACATAAATGTTAAATTAATAATGAATAATACATACATAATATTACTATTATACAAATACATACTATACATGCGCATATTATATATGTATAAAATAATATCACAATATATGTTAAATATATATGATATAATAGTACATTATATATTAAATATATAAAACATGATAGTACATTATATAAATATTTGAATATAACACAATAAAATATATAGAATATATAAATACATACATTAAATTTATTATATCTAATGTAGTAGTGTAATATATATTAACAGCATATACTATGCTTATAAAATATATGACAAAATACTATAGTACATATTAAAATATATATGTAAAATAATAGTATAATACATATTAAATATATATATGTATATATATATTATAGTAATATATATTAATGGAATATAGTAATAGTATTATGTTACTACTTATATAATATATATATTATGATAATATAATTATGTATGTATTATAAATAATATATTATATACATTAGTCTAAGTAACCAAATATTTTATCAGCGGTTCCTGATCACCATGTCCTGTCACTAACTCTCCCTCAGGAAACCTCCATGAGTTTCAGCCTAACCTGAGCTAACCCGTCGAGCTCCAAAACAAGGAAAAATAAATCAGCACCTCCATAGGGTCAGACTTCTTCTCTCACTGCATGCTGTCGACCTGTTTTCCCCGGTATATTTAATTTATATAGTATATTTAATGTATATAGTATATTTAATATATATAGTATATTTAATGTATACAGCATATTTAGTGTATACAGTGTATATGATGTATATACCATAGTTAACATAACACTTTATTTAAAGTACGCAGTGTATTTAATGTATATGGTGTATTTAATGAATACAGTGTATTTAATATATATTGTGTATTTAATGTATATTGTGCATTTAATATATACAACATATTTAATATAAACTGTGAATATGATGGTTATAGCATATTCCCTATAACTAGGCAGAGATCCCTGACCTTTCTGTCTCCCCATCACCTTTTCTCTATCAACTGAATAATCCTCACATGGAACCGTGTGCCCTGGTGTGCTAGGTCATAAGCCATGCTTGTTGAACAACATGAGTGCCGTAATAACCACAATGTCAGATAATATGTGGCCTGATATGGTTGGGGGCACCTTAATTGAAAAATAAAATGTATGAAAATATTGAATTTGTGGAAAAACACCTAAAAAATTCAAGATTGACATGGAAAAATTTGTTAGAAAACTGAAGATGATTTAAGAAAAATTTTAGAGGAAATTGAATATTTACATGGAAAAGTGTTTAATAAAATTGAAGACTTTTTAAAAAATTGTTGATAAAAATTAAGATAAATATAGAAAAAAATTGATGAAATCTTGTAAAACATTTGTTGAAAAAGTTTGGTTAAAATGAAGACAAATATAGAAAAAAAGAATGAAAATATTGAAAATGTTTGTAGAAAAATCCCTATAAAAATTCAAAATTTATATGGAAAAATTCATGAGAAGATTTAAGATGATTTAAGAAAAATTTCAGAAGAAATTGAATATTTGCATGGAAAAATGTTTAATAAAATTGAAGACATTGTTTGAAAATTTAGAGATATAAATTAACATAAATTCTTAAAAAACTGATAAAATCTTGTAAATTTTTTGTTGAAAAATTTTGGTTAAAATGATGACAAATATAGAAAAAAATGAAAATATTAAAACTGATTCTAGAACAGTCTGTAATATAATTCAAGATAGATAAGAAAAAGTTATTAGAAAATTGTAAATGATTTAAGGAAAATTTAAGAAGATATTGCATGTTTGCATCGAAAAATGTTTGATAAATTTGAAGATATTTTTTTTTAAAAATTAGTGTTAAAAATTGTGATAAATATAGGAAATTTGATGAAATATTCTAAAATGTTTGTTTATGAAGTTTTGTTAAAATGAAAACAAATATTAAAAACTTGTTAAAATATTAAAACTGTAGAAAAATTACTAATTAATTCAAGATAGACATGGAAAAATTCATTAGAAAATTGTCGATGATTTAAGCAAAACTTCAGAAGAAATTAAATACTTACATCAAAAAATGTTTGATAAATTTTAACATATTGTAAAAATTACTTATAAAAAGATAAATATACAAAAATTTGATGAAATGTTTAAAAATGTTTGTTGAAAAAGTTTGTTTAAAATGAAAACAAATATTAAAAATGTATGAAAACACTGAAACTATAGAAAAATCCCTAAATTAATTCAAGATTGACACGGAAAAATTTGTTAGAAAATTAAAGATGGAGTAAGAAAAATTTCTGAAGAAACTGAATATTTGCATCAAAAAATTTTTGACAAGTTTGAAGACATTGTTTTAAATATTAGGGATAAATATTAAAATAAATATAGAAAAAGTTGGTGAAATCTTGTGAAACACTTGTTGAAAAATTTGGTTAATATGAAGACAAATTTTAAAAAGTATGAAAATATTGAGACTCAAGGTAGCAAAATCCTTTAAAAAATTCAAGATTGACATAGAAAAGTTGATTAAAAATTAAAGGTGATTTAAGAAAAATATCAGAAGAAATTGAATATTTGCATGAAAAAAAATTGATAGCATTGAAGACATGGTTTTAAAAATTAAAGATGAAAAAGATAAATTTTGAAAAAATTGATGGAAGCAATTAAAATGTTTATTGAACAATTTTCTTAAAATGAAAATAAATATTGAAAAAACATATGAAAATTTAGAAAACGTTGGTAGAAAAATAGCTAAAAAAAATTTCAAGATATACCTGGAAGTATTCATTAGAAAATTATATATATTTATTAGAAATTTTAGAAGAAATTGAATATTAGCATTGAAAAATATTTGATACATTTTAAGACATTGTTTTAAAACTAGGGATAAAAAGTAAGATAAATTTTGAAAAAATTGATGAAATCTTGTAAAGTATACGTTGAAAAATTTTGGTTAAAATGAAGTCAAATATAGGAAAAAGACAAAAAGTACTGAAACAGTTTGTAGAAAATTCCCTAAAAATATTAAAGATTGACATAGAAAAAAAATTGCTAGAAAATTGAAGGTTATGTATGAAAATTTTCAGAGGAAACTGAATATTTGTGTGCAGAAATGTTTGAGAAATTTGAAGATATTATTTTAAAAATTAGTGATTAAAAATTATAATAAATGTAGAAAATTTGTTAAAATATTTTAAAATGTTTGTTGTCAAAGGTTT